>NC_133202.1:12044225-12379225 GCF_958299795.1 Porites lutea | reverse complement strand
TTTGGCTGTGGGGTACGTCCTCTTTTTTTTTATCTTCAAGGGTTTTCATATTTGTTTAAAAGCTTTCCAGTATTTTCGTTTTGAGGGTTGTAAGAACCCCAAAACATTTCTCATTAAATTTGTGGGCACATTCTTGGCCAGATTTGTTTGACAGCTTTTGTAAATGCACTTGCATCTTCCTGCTCAACAGCATTTCTCAATTTCTGAACTTTATCCACAAAGTTTTGCAATTGCACAATTCTAAATGTTATACTCTTGAGGCCGTCTGTTGGCTTCATACCAACATCTTCTGGCAACCTGTCCAAAGAGTGAAGCGTCCTTGTATATCCTTAAGTTTAGTATGATGGTCGTATTGTCATCTACCCTCTGCAGGGAAATTTTGTTGAAATGACCTTGCATTATTTGACCACTTCCAGTGGCATTCATAAAAGGAGGGTAGTACCAAGAAAAGTAAGGTCAACGGCACGTTATCTATTGTTTAGTATTGAAGACGCTTCTAGTAAAGGGATGAGAGGGTGGGTCACTCATTTTTATGTTAGGATTTAAAGGGTGGGCGACATTTTTTGTGTTAACTTGGAACGGTGGGCCACTAAAACAGTGTCTGTCAGAAATTCAATTTTTTCGGCCCACCCCCTCCTGTACTTTATGACCAGTCCCTAAATAAACATCGGGTATAATTTTATATGCGCTTCATCGCAGACGCTGTTTGCTGTCAATTTCTGAGTCATCGCACAAAAAAATAAAAAATAAACAAATCAAACTTTAGAAACGCCGAAAATCTTTAGCCCTCACCGAAAGTTTTATTGTAAAGTCATGAAAAACAAAGCTTTTAGGGAGAAAAGAATCTCTCTATGCTTTGCACTTTTTCTATCTTTTAGCGTGCAGAAATTATCGTTTTTCGGTACTCGACCGAATATTTGGGTGTAGGTGAGCCGCTGAGGGTTCGAAACCCATACCCTGTTTAGGATAACACCCTCAACTTTAGTACCCAGATAGGACAACTCCCTCAGATGGGGACAAGGTTATCAAGCACACCTGTCAACTTGTACTTATCTTATTTAGACAAGGGTGCCAAGAACAATAACATTTATATTTATTCCAGTAAATGCTTTGGGTGATGACGTACTAAATATCTGCAAACATTTGCACTAAGACAAAATCGATCATGCATGAAACACCCTGTTTATAATTAGAACAGACTCGCACAAATCATGCACACTGTTTAGGACAGACTTGCAGGAAATTGTATACCCTGTTTAGGACAGACTTGTGCCAAACTATATACCCTGTTCAGGACAGAGAGGACGAAAACCATACCCTGTCCAGCGGCACATCCCCATGGAGGCCATATAAGGGAGTACCCCCCCCCCCCCCCCAGGGATAGCAGACAGTTGTTGAATTTATGGCTCAACATAAACTATTTCTGTTTTCTTATATATTATGGTTGATTTTTTTTCACTTTTAAGTGGTAAGTTGCTGTTTAGTTTAGTGTGAGAAGAATGGGTACTTTATGAGATTGTAAAAACCAAAGTGACCCTCACAACCTGTGGGATACTCAGGTCAACCTTTTGGTGCGCTGGGTATCTGGCACAATTAGCCCACCAGAACCCAAATTCTTTTACAGTCGTTTCTATGACCAAAAGGCCCAATGTTAGCTACTTTTGGCAAATGTAAACTATGTGATTCCAAGTTAGTCATTTTGTATTCCTGAATCTGCTGTGTGAACCTTTGTAATTTCCAGTCACATTGAAGGTGTTGAAAATGCAGCCCCTTTATTGTCCATCCTGTCATGAATTGTGCCCCATCCACAGGTAGCCCAAACTCTGAAGGAGTTTGTTGGACTTTGAATTTATAAGAGAATGTATGACAATAAACAAAATACGTCCTAAATTCCATTTTTTGACAAAAATAGAAATGAGAATGACTTACCTTGTGTTTTTGTTTTGTTAAGCTAAAACGGCCTGGATATACCCTACTTCAATAATTATTATTTATTTATCAGTATTTTAGTTATTCATTTTGATATTAGGCAGGTACCACAAGGAAATGATTTGGTTGTTCCTTTTTAATTTAGATGATAGATAACTTTGTAGGTGATAATTATTTGTAATGCACTGAACTGGGGGCCTTTCTCTGCTACCAGAAGAAAATCTTTAACTTTTAAAACAAAAGGGTCAAGGCTTCTTTGCTGAATCAAGGCACTGTATCGTGGAACACAGTGCTTTTTAGAATTACTGCCAAAGTAGCAGCTTTATTTCCTGAAAGAATGATTATAATGGAAGCCTTATTTAATGCATGGCTAATTTCAAATTTTCAGGTGACTTTCAACCCCAGGTATAGAGGGTACATAAAAGCACATTGTGGAAGTGGAGAAAGAGTAAGAGGAAAGTAAAACAGAGGAAAGAATTATGGGAAAAGGAAGAAATGAAAAAATGGTTGTAGAATTGTAAACAAACAACTTTATTTTTATAAAAGTAATAAACAATTTTTTTTACACATTTTATCAAATTCTTAGAGTGGTTTGTTTGTGGTTTTGAGAATTTTATTAACCAAATGGTCAAGCTACCCAGACATGCAACTGAGCAGCCAACTGCTTGGTCTCAATGAAAATTGTTTTTTTTTTCCTGTTTTCTTTTTTCTTTTTTTCTTTTTTTTTTCATTTTATTTGCTTTTTCTCTTGAAGCCTTCTCAAATTTTCTTCATTTCTTCATTTCTTTCTCCAATAAATTGGTTTCTCTGTTTCTCACAAACATTTGACTGCAACACCCTACAGACCTCCAACTCCTCCTCCTGTTACAGCTGCAACATGGATATACCTGCATGATCATTTTTATTCCATTTTAAATTTATGATAAGCTCACCATACTGAGTGAAAAACAAGAAATAGCCCATAACCAGCTTAATGCTGAAGGCTTGTCTCATCAGGAGCTCAGAAGGCAATCAAGGAAATAGGTAATAGGTCACAGGGAGGGGAAGGAAAACACCTTCCCCCCCCCTCCCCCCTTGAGTGGAGGAAGGGGGAAGAAAAAGAAAAATAATTCATCCCAGGATAAACAGGATCTATTTCCACACTTTTCAACACCATGATGGTACCACTTGGCTGAGGACTGTTGTCAGAAAGTTCAGTGTGGAATAGGGTATGGAAGGCAGAGAGTTTTGGTGACAATGAGGCTCCTAGGATTTGAAAAAAACAAAACAAAACAAAATACAAGTGCAAAAAAGTAACTATAAATAATTTTGCAAAAATCCTAATATTTAGGATAAATAATTTGAATTGATACTAGAGTTTCTAGTAAATGTAAAAAGATAGCAGGTGAACATGGGCGGGCTGGCAGAGGCCAGCAGTAGATCTAGGGAGGTCCCCGGCCCTCCATATTTCTAGATCAAATTGAGGACAACAGTGCCAAGAAAATTCTTTTCTAGATTGAGCTCCTCCGTACCTTAAGGTCTGAATGCGTGGTTCCTTCCTGCCACCTTAAGGTCTGGTGAGAATCCTTCCCCCCCCCTGCCGCACCCCTCTTCTTATCTGAAGGTTCCAATCTGCCACTGTAGGCTCCAGGTCCTATATCGGAGCTATACAGAGACACTACACTAATACAATCTGCAAGACCTTTTTTTTTTTAGAAACTTGAGCATATGTCTGCCCGCGCTTGTAATAGTGATCACCAAGCTACAAGAAGTATGACCTGAAGTAAATTAGGGACCTGTCATTTATTAGAGGGGGGGCAGGGCTGGTGCAAGTCTTTTTTCCCAGGTGAATTTTTTTTGTGCCCTTCACCAATTTCCTGCAGAAAAAAATGTAACCCTCCCCCTTGTATGGACCAAAATAGTTATGACCCTCCCCACGCTAAAAGATATGACAGGGATTATTAAAAGAGATCAACTTTTACCTTGTGACGAAGGGAGGCGCCAATACGACATTCAGGAACAGGTATCTAGTCTCACCTCACGCATTGAAGCAATATTGAGCACGAACAATCCTGGTGCTGCTGGAAAATTTTACACGACCGATTATGTTCTTGTCCCAGCTGATTAGTTAATACTGAGGGCGAACATTATGAAGCTCAGTGAGTTACTAGAGAACATATAAGATATGGATAGACGCATTAAAGCTCACCTTAACACCCTGTTTCACTCAAAGACTGGTAATTTTATACGAGGAGAAGAGCATTCTAAATCGTTTGATGAAGCTGTTATTACAAGGCTTGATGAAGCTAAAAAAAGAGTGAACAGTGAATTGAAATATCTTAATGAGAAACTTGATCAATGCAAAGACATGTTTCGCAGTGTGTTGCTATTGAAAAACAAATCAAGAAAAAGACATACATGTAGGGTTGTTGGGTAGTTCAGGTTGATCATTATGAAAGTTTAAAATGCTTACTGTACAAGGGACTTGTTTGTTAAATAATATATTTTATTTGTTGATTTATTTTTATTTTAAGTGAACAGCAATGTTTGCTAAAAATGGTATGGCCCTCCCCAAAGCCCAGCTTAAATTTTTGGTGACCCTCCCCTTTTTGGCTACATAAAATTTAATGACCCTCCCCCCAATTGCACCAGCCCTCCCCTGCCTCTAATAAATGACAGGTCCCTTATGTGTTTTTTACTATTGTTAACACTTGGAATCAACTAACCCATAAAATTACAAGATGGTTAACTGACCTTAACTGTATTTGTACCCTCTTTGTAAACGTAACAATCATTTTTATATTGGGAAGTTCAGTAATAATAATCCAGATGGCCAAAACTTCCATATTTTGGCCATTCTTATTCTGAAGTATCCACCTTATTCTGAGCTATCCAAACAGATACTTTGCTATGAATAAGCTTTACACGGCAGTCGCGGTAGTGGTACTGTAATTAAACAGACATTGTTTGCTCCTTGCACTAAATTCTTACAAAAAGAATGTGAAAAACAACTAACCTCTATGTAGGCTTTGATCCATATTTTGGAGTAACCATTCTCATCTTAGCCTTTTCAGTCTTTTGGTCTTTCAACACAACAAGGTCGTAAAGAGTCGGAGCGATTTGCCGAAAAATAATTTTATTCAGTTCCAGTCTCCGAGCGGATACCTGATTTTGGAGTATCCATTCTAGTCACGACCCTTGAGAAAAAGCAAAAACATGGCAGTCGAAGGCGGGGCTGTTTCTCACTGTTATATTTTGGTAATTCGCAAATTTATTGATTTTATGTCGCTTTTCAGACATAGTGTGTGGTTTTCTTTTTCTGTTAAACAATTTCCCTTTGCAGAGTTTGGAATATGCAACATATAGCTCCGTATAGCTGCTAAGAACCGCCGAAGAGTTGAGCTATCGAGCAGTGTTTTGCTGCAAAGCTTAGGAAAGTTAAAGTCGCTACAAGGTACAGAGCTTTCAGTAGTAGTTGTGATTTGTTTTAGGATCGTTTTGAATTTTAACTTTGGATTCAAGGTGTTGACTGATCGAAATAAACGAAGTGAAATGTTATGACGTGTTAATTTTTATTCAGTTATGATATGTAGAGCAGTAAGCTCATTTTTATAAAGCTCTCTTGAATATACTTGCTTCCGATAAATTTGACACTTGCTCCAGTAATTTTTATGATAATCAAGTTATCCTTGCCCGGCATAAACGATGTAACCTATAAATAAATCCATCGAGCGCGTTGTTGTTGGTTAAGATCTAGCACGGTTGCGTTTTAGTTTTCCCTGCATTTCTGTACCGAAAGACAAATACGATATGCAAGAAAAACAAAGATGCATGATATGATTTTTTTCAATTTTTTAAGCATTTCTGATTTCCTCTGTCGGTTCGCTTCTTGCTTCTAAAAAGTCTAAAAATATTTACTGCGGGAAAAATACTGTAATTATCCGCTGACCACCACGCTGGGTGACCGCTTTGCAAGTTGTGAGAACATCGTTTCCCGGTCCCAGACTTCGTCTCTTCCCCCCCCCCCCCCCCCGGATTTAGGGTTAGGAAACTGGGTGAATCAGGTTCCATTTAGGGTTTTTATACTGGGAAAACTGACCTGAATCTAGATTTACTCAGTTTCCTAACCCTAGTTACTAAACTTAGAGTCATTCGGCGTTCTGCAAAATACCCCTGCGTCAAACCTCGATCCGTGGCTGTTCTCGAATGGTATTGTAAACAACGCTCTCTTTCTCTGACTGCCTTTGTCTGTACATGGAAAGACCATAGTGAGGAAAATCAGAACCTAGGAAACTTTGCAAACTTGACTCTAATCGATCTCAAAACCACATTACTTGTGTTATAATAAGTTAATGCACTATTCTCGCACCTCGCTGCCTTTAATTGGCGGCGGGGAGCGGGGGGCGGATTTTGCACTCAACGACCGAGCATGAAGACCGCTGCTTTTTTTTCCAATTCACGAAAATTATACCTCATTTTAAAGCTGAAAGCGCGTAGAATTCCTTAACATTTTATTTGATTTGGGTTGATATACACTTTAAGTTACCGATGTTATTATTTAATTCTCGTTTTGGTTTAATTTATTTTTCACAGATGTCAACCAAACCACCTGCATCGAGTGTTCTGAAGTTAAAGCCCTCAACTTATCCTGCAAAGATTCCATGCGTCAGGTGCCGTGTTCATCCCAATGGTTTACAGCTAAGGGAAACATAACGTATTTCTACAAACCTGATGAAGTTATTACAACAGCAATAGAGGAACGAGGATGTGCTAATTGTACGGGTAAGTACATGTAAGTCTCCATGGCGTTCTGTTAAGTACTTCTTCCCAACACGGACACCTTGAGTTGGTGCGTACCTTTTCCTTTTACTCTCAGGCAGACATCTCGCTAAGACGGACACTAAATGGCGGTCCCCAAAGATGTTCATCTTATTGAAAAATGACTATATGCGAACCGGCAAGATTCGGCATAAGAGGGGTAAAGAAAGAAAGAACGACACAGTCATAATAATGGCCAGTACAATAATGGAAGAATAAATTAGGGAAGGTGACTGTGGCGAATTTAATCATAAACCATCACATTACACCATTTCAGAAGTAAGAAGGCTGACCGACGTAAGGACAATGGTGGCACGTATTTCTGCTGATGATTCATCGATGCATGTTGAAGAATAAGAGTAATTGTGGCTCCCTGATAATACTTCTTCCAACCGCCCCTATTTTTTAAGTTTCAAAACGGAAAAATAATCGGGACACTGCGGCTCACACAAACCATACCGTAAACTTTTGCTTATAAGCCCCCCCCCCCCCCCCCCCCCTCCCGAGCCCCAGAAATCCGCCCCACGTTTCATCTAAGTCAGAAGGGAAAATGCATGAAAATAATGAAAGACGAGAGGACATTCAGACGTGGACGGTGAGTGGAGACTGACACAATGATAAATGATGCAAGAGAGAGTCTAAAGAAACGCTAAGGCTTATACTCGGATAACTCAAAATGTCAATGAAGAGCACCCCCCGTCACTCCACAAAAAAAAAGATACTTACAAAGTTTATGGTTTTAGAAAGTATTCCTGTGTTTTCTTACTGGTGGGAGGGAACGTGTGGTGGTAAATGGTGCTTCGTTCAAGTGGGCATCTGTACTATCTGGTGTCCCCCAGGGCACTGTTCTGGGGCCAATTTTGTTCCTTCTCTTTATAAACGACCTGCCCTCGTCTGTATCATCAAGTTTCAAGTTATTCGCGGATGACAGTGTGCTCTATTGCCATATTGAGTCTTCAGCTGACCACGATAGGCTCCAGCAGGGCCTACTCCAACTTGAGGAATGAGTGGCTATGTGGCAAATGAACTTCGCTCCTAGTAAATGTTATATCATGTCCATCGCCCTTAAGCGTCAGCCATCGTCATTCTTGAACACGCTGTGTAACACTCCCCTAGAGGGAGTTACGTTCCAGAAATACTTAGGGGTCTACCTCACCAACTCCCTCAATTGGACAAAGCAGGCTGTGGAGGTGAAAAAGAAAGCGAATAAGATCCTAGGCGTACTCCAAAGGAACTTATCGTCTTGTAGCGTTGTTGTGAGGGAGCGGACCTATTTGCCCCTGGTCCGCCCTGTATGCGAATACAGTTCCGTCGCCTGGAGTCCATATACACAAAAAGACATTATCTGTGTTTAATCCGTTCAGCGTTGTGCGGCGCGCTTTGTTTGTAACGATTTCTGTCGTTCCAGTAGCGTTAATACAATGTTATCGAACTTGGGTTGGCAAGATCTTGAGACACGTGCACGTAGGAAGATCCCCGATTTGACAACGTTTTTTAAGATAAAGACAGCAAATGGGCGGATATCTTTCCCAAACGACCGACGCGGGGTGCACTGTCCTTACTTAAGGCAGTGCACAGCACCCATTACAGTTCCAGCATTATTCATCTACCATTAACGCGCACAAGTATTTTTTTTTTCGTAAGAGCTGTTCCCGCTTGGAACGCTTTGTCACCTGTTTCCTTATGTGCTGATTCCGTTGTTGTGTTCCATTCAAGTATTTGTAATAATTTTATGTGTTGACGATTTTTATTTATTTATTTCTTTTTTTCTTTTTTCACATGACTTGTAATTTCATTTTTATTTATTTAGTTATTTGTTTTGTTTTGCTTATTTATCTCGCTGTCAATGTCATGAGCTTCCGTGTACTGACCGTCCATTGCCAGATTAGCTTGCTAGAGGCAATTATATCAATTAAAGATTAAAGTTGTGTTGCATCGCATACAAAAAATAAACTTCGCTCGTTAAATTTTGAGGGTTCTGTGAGTTTCAAAAAATGGTCAAAATTTGCTTATAAAAATGGTGTACGAGGGGATCGAATAAAGTGATGCTCGTATCTCCAATACAAGAGTAGTAAGGAACCTATGTTTGGTATATTTGCCCATTACTTCACCTGACCTATGCATGATGTTAGTATGAACTTTATATTCTGTTGACCCCCTTCCGCTGACATTTTTAACATTTTGCCCACTTTTCTCTGACAACCACTCTCAAGGATCTTCCTCCCTCCATGCAAACAGCCCTTAGTAGCAATTCGCTTAGGCACATCTTTCAATTTACTTCATGCTTTTCTTTACTTTAGACAAAGAAGCAATCTGTGCAGCATTCAATTCCTCCTTGGGCAACATGACCTTGCTAGACTGTGATATTGAGTGTTGTTCTGGCAATAACTGTAACATACAGAACTTAACTGAGGTCATTCCAGCAACACCTACGACCATTCCAACACAGTTCCCCACGGCACGTGAGTATTATCGGTCATGCGCATTGTACTGAGTAGATTTGTACGGCTCCTCTATCGATAACGGTCCTTCCAACACCTGATTTACATGTATACGGCCTCTCTAACGCAGTATATGGTTACTCTAACACCTGATCACGGACCCTCCATCACACAAGTATATAGTCCTTCCAAAGTATCAACCCTGCATCCAGGTTTTTCCACTTAGAAAATCGGTTCCATTTTCTAAGGTAAAGCCCTCAGGATGATGTTGCCAAAATACACGTGAATAAGGATGTAGGGTTAGTTGTGCTATCTCGGTAGGGTAGGAAAACACAAAATATTGCTTTCATTAGCGGAGTTGAAAAAGTTAATTTTCCACAGATTATCTTAGAAGCTGATATTGTGAACGCTAGCCCTTGAATTAAATCAGCGAATCAAGAGTTGTGGGTCGCGTGTTGCGTTTTGATATCGAATGCTGGAGCCGCGCTTTTGGTGGGAAGAAGGTACTAACATGAAAAACAAGAATAAATAAAGTGAATAAACAGCAGGTTCTTTGATTCCATAGGGATATCTGGAACAAATTTTTGTTTTTCTTTCAAGTCGGCACTTTAAATCCCCATGAAAGAAAAAGAAGAAATCTCAGCTAGCCCATTGACCCTCTTTTAACCCATTCGCACCTGAGCCGCTCGTGCGGATCCAAATCCTTATACCGCTTTTGACGTCTTTAGTTTTAACGGTCAAGGACAACTTTATCAGCTAACTTGTTGAGGGTGAAGAGATCTTTCAAACCATATCAGAATGAGCACGATTCAGTCGAGGAGGCCGCAGAAAAACGCAAAAACCTATGGCAAGTTGACCCGAAAATTCCATTGAAAATCTTGTTTTACCACCCACTGCACTTCCTTTCACAAAATTCTACTATCCTAAAAGCTTTCTGAAAATCTTTTCCCATCGAAATGCCCAGCAAAAAAAAAAAAAAAAGAAAACCGGACAAGAAAAGCGAAAGAGGAGGGAAGGAGAGAAAGTGTAATGTAAAAGTTGAGACTGCTTTGTCATTTTTAAACCCCAAGATTTTGTTCTCTGTGCGTGCCCGAACTTCGGATTCCTATATTTTATACACGGAAGAGAAGGAAGCAAAGTGCTCGACGTATGAACGACGTTTTGGGCAGTTTTGGTTTTTAATAGCCAGACAGTGACCAGAAGGCGGCTCGACTAGCTTCAAAAGCCTCTTTTCGGCAAAATTCCCAGGAGCGAATGGATTAAGCAAAGAAGACAGTTTTTAGAGAAAATCAACTTTTGAGTATAAAACAATCATGCAAACCCGAGACGAAGTTAAGGGTTTGCATAACTGTCGAGAATTCTCCCAACCCCTCGAGTGCTTAAATCAGGCTATGCAAATACCAGGAAAAAGTTTTATATTGCTTTTATAAATGAACTTTCCCGAGGAAAAGGACAAAACTCTTTGTTATAGCACTGATTAAAAGAAAAATTCTTACTAGTCTCGAAGTCTTTTACGCGAAGTCTTGCCCGCGTAATCTGTTCTTGTTTTGCAAAAAAGGTGCTTTCCAAAATATGGATTTTTTTCTCGCTTATATTGTCAGCTTAAGCGAAAAAAAACTGACACTGCAGGTTTGTAAAGATTTTCCAAGTTTCAGCCGTTGAGCGAATGGGTAAATAAAGTAAACTTGTCGAGTTTTCAACTCAAAAACCTTTTTAAGTTCGTGCTTGGGTGATTAGCGCGCGAAAGGCAAACATCTTGACGTCACAACCATGTTTAACACATACTCTCATGCAAACTCGCCTTTAGGCCAATCAGAGCGCGCGTACTATCTTAGGTAATGAATCTTGGCAATCTTCTGAATAGTCCACGGCTGAATATTTTCCAACGAACTCGTATTAAGAAAGGACAGGACTACTAACATACGCTTGAAAGTGGTGGTGTATTTGTCGCTGCAAAGAATACTGAATTGATTGTTAATTGTAGTAGTCGGAGAATAATACAGTTAATTGTGTTAGTATGGTCTAAACTGGCATCTGCTGGACGCAAGACACTTCGGGTCGATGATTTAATCGAAGTTTAGACAGCATTTATAAAAGTCCTCGTCTAACCCATGTGTAAACCACGATTACCGATTATTTAAACCTAAAGTTCTTCCATAACCGTACGCGTTTATAGACCATTTCTAAACACCGACCAAGGAACAATAGTTAGTTAGACCTGGTCACACTGTTTAACGGCATTTTCATGGGGATGTTACTAACACGGGGACCGGGAAGCGGGGAACGAGCACGGGGAACGGGAAAATGAAAAATGGGAACAAAACGTAACTTGAACCCTAGCCCTATCAGTAACTGCCTTTTCAATTATCTGCTTTGTTCCCATTTCTCATTTTCCTGTTCGCTGTGCTCGTTCCCGGCTCCCCGTTCCCCTTTTTAGTAATGGCAAGATGGCCTACTGCGCTACAGACAATTGAGATACTGCTTCAATCGACGTTATATACATGTTCGAGAAATTCGGTTCCTTTTGGGACAGATTTGACCCTTTAGAGAGGAACAAGATGGCTCAATTTCTTATTACGTTTTCGTTTTAGAGGGGACCCTGTCATTGACCTCCTAAAAATTTTGGTAAAGAACTACAACATCAAACAGTTAGAGTTTTGCAGCAGACAATAATGATGCAGCAAGTTCTAATTGCCTTGAGATTTTACGCAACAGAAACTTTCGAGCGGGTTATTGGCGATTTATTTGGTGTTTCTGTATTTCTGGGTGCAATGTTATTCACAAGGATTAATGT
Organism: Porites lutea; assembly: GCF_958299795.1. NCBI lineage: Eukaryota > Metazoa > Cnidaria > Anthozoa > Scleractinia > Poritidae > Porites > Porites lutea. Next base: position 12,367,264 of record NC_133202.1, on the reverse strand, counting down.
GAAACTGCTAATAGAACTTAATTTCCTGTGATTCCTTGATTATTTGGCGGACATTAACGGAAAGGTATATGATGTTACGCAGTCACTTTCCGGGTGATTGAGGCCATCGATGTGCTTACATAAGGATCGCATGTCCAAACAAAGAAATTTTATTATTTATTTGATCCGTACTCAAAATTCAAAAATCCTTAACATATACTAATTTTTGTTGAGGTTGTTGTTCTTTTATTTTCAGCTGTCAACCAAACGACGTGTATCGCTTGTTCTGAAATTGGGCCGAGTAACACAACCTGTAACCAGAGCTTTTTTGTGGTGCCTTGTTCTTATCACTGTGCTGTACTTAGGGGAAAGATAGAGTTCTACACTAATGATGAAGTTACTGTAGTTCCTATAGGGACACGAGGATGTTTCAACTGTACAGGTAAAGATCAAGTTTTCATATGATCGCTACGACCGTGAAAAAAATTTGGCGAGCGGACCGATCATAGTAAACATAATACATAGATTTTATCCAGGACTAAAGTGAAGCTCCTGTTAATACATTTATAATTTAAAATCAAACAATAAACTTGTATTCCACAAATCAGTTAACTTTAAGGCAGATTCATTTTAATTTTGAGGGAGGGGCGAAGTGATTTTAGAGAAAAAAAATGATTTGCAAACATTCCACGAATGAAAGAAATCTAACATCGAGTTAATAGTCTTATATGTACACCCAAAAAGTAACAATCATACACCTTTGATCACAGTAGATTAGGCTTAGATCGGGGGGGAGGGTGTTTCCAACGAAATCGGTGGTTCAGTCCTCCTGCCAGCATGACGTCACGTCTCGCGTTAGTGACTTTCAAAATGGCGATGGATAACAGTTTCGAATTTCGCACGGATGTACTGTTTCGATATCTTGGATTTTGCGTTATTAAGATCCCTGCTGTCATAGAAAATCACTCTTCTCTGGTACTTTTTTTGGCGTGAAACGTCCAGTGGTGTGATGAATTTTAAAGGTTTTTTTTTACGGTCCAGCAAATTTTCCGAGCCTTCATATCGACCGGTCACACTTTTAAGGCCCGGTGCACAGCAACATTGAGGAATTGAGACACAGCAATAGGGGGTTCATCAACGCAAATAATAAGCTTTAAGTGTGCGTACTTTAGTTCTTCAGCACCAACGGATCCCCAGATGAATCCCTTCAAATTACGCTTCGCGCACCGTACACATTTTTTTACAAACTGCAACACCCTTTTTTGTAAAGAACTACCAAACAAAGCTAAACAAAAATGCTTTCAAGCGCCACACGATGACCACAGCGAAACAACCACAGCAACAATTTACCTCGAAGGGTTAAGCAGCAACCAACAATTTATGAGCGATTAAAGACAAATAACACAATCAATTGTTCTAAAAGCCGATTAAATAGAGTAAAAACCCTATAAGTAAACCACACAAGAAACCAAGTTACTAGAAATACGATATCGCAAAAACCTCGCAAAGCCGTAAAGGGTCAGCAGTAAAAAAAAAAATAGAATTAAAACACAAAAATTAAACAGAAAAAGAAACAGAAAACAGCGTCGCCGGGAGTCGAACCTGGTTTATTTTCACGAGCAAGCAACTCATTGACCACTGCACCACAGTGTCACTCATTTTTTGGAGATTTCATTTTTGTTATATTAAAGCCATTTTTCCCTGCCGCACTGAGACGCTGTTCGAAGCTGGGGGAGCTGTATTTATCTTGAGTTCAAAGATACATTTGAGGAAAATTAGCTTAAGCGCGTATTTCGAAGCTTTTTCGCATTATTTCGGGTTTAGGGGGCCTATCAATGTAGATAATCGATGAAACTACAATAGCTGTACTGAGTTTGAGGGAGAATTAAGAAATCAACAGAGGCCCACACTCGAAGGGATGGATATTAAGTACGGTCGATTTAATCAGCGAAAGAATATATGGAATATAAACGTGTGTGATTCCTGAATCGAACCTCACTGGACGTTGTCCGGCTATTTTAGAGGAAAAAAGTGAGTTAATTTTTGACGACCTATGATAGTTATCCCGGAACACGGCCCGCGACACAAATTAAAAAATTACACAAAATACCAAGACGGTTTACACAAGCAGATAAAAGTAACAACAAATTTCACACACTGTTGATCAAATTAGCGATATATAGCAGTATTTGCTAACTTTTTACCTTTACCCCTACCTCTCTTGTTTTGTATGACTGTGGTGTGGTGTTCCTTGTTAATTGCACAAGCGACCCGAGGCTCTCGTCCGTTACTGTGTGACGTCACATTGGCAAGCGGATTGAGTCAAGAAACGTAGTTGGAGAACAATAGAGTTAGCTTCCTCCACGCGCTTCTCTTCCACATCACTAAAAATTATATAATTGACAACATTATAAAACGTACTCATAAGGAGAATTCCACTATCAATGCCTAGACTGTTCAGTCTAACAATGGGCTTCCAGCGAAAACTTTCGAAAATAAGCCTATTTTAGTTTAATTTCCAAAATCACCCATACAGCCAGCTAGTTCTGACTTTTGACAAGCGCCAAATTTGCAGTGCAAGGTGTTGCATGTGTGAATGAACAGTAACGGAGTTACGCTTCAACATAATAAAGAATTTTTTATTTTTATCTTTTAATGCTTTTATTATGTGTAATCTTTAAAAGCATTTGATACACCCGGCGTTTTGAGTACTCTCGCAAGCGATGTTCATGTACGACTTAAAACAACCGGCACAGCGATCAAAATTGCGAAAGAGATCTTGACTAACAATCAGACAAGAAATATATTCGGTGAAACATTTACAAAGACAACAATTTTTATGCACAAAGACAAATATTGGGAGTGAAGTTTCTTTGAAATTCCTGAGTCATGTAAAAACCTGGCAGATTTAAATTTTAAGCCGGCTTCGCGGTGTTTGCTATTTTGCCAGATGAGCGCGGGGCAAGCTTTCCTTTTAGAACCAAAATTGTAAGTAAATATTCTTCCGAACGTTTTCTTTCTATTAACGGTCACAAAATGTCTAAAGGGTTTTAAAGTTCTGTATATCAAACCTGCTACTAGTTCAGATCATTGTCTCAAATCTTACAAACGTGTATAAACTAGCCGCATAAACTGCGCTCGAGTTTGTGAAACCAGAAACAAAACAAACATCAAATGCAATAATTACTCAAGCTTACCAGTCGAGATTCAGTTCCTGAAAGCCATCCCAGGTAAGGCCAGAATCGCTTGAGACTTTTCAACCCTAAGCTCATTTTTGAAAACGATGATTTCCGATGATTTTGACAAGCGGCGCGTTTCTCTACCAAAAACCTAATAAACAAACCAGCCGCGAATATCAGAAGAATCTTGATAGCAGCGTTGTTTCATTTTGTAGATCCAGTTAAAAACAATATGTGACTCTCTCAGCTTCAGCTATCAGTAAACAAGTTTCCACAAGCTGCGTACATTTTCCGTTTGAATTCACCTGTCAAATTTTGATCAATCGGGAAAAAAAATGAGACGTTGAGCGTGATCAACACGTGACCATGGTGAGCAAAGTCAAAGTTTTTCTGTCGTTAACTGAAAGGCAACTGGCTTCCCTGCTTGTAAAAGTTGGCTAAATGTTCGCGTTTGAGATCTGTTTGAAATCAAAAATTTAATAGTACGGCTCATAAATAGAACTTATTTCCGGTGCATCAAAAAAAATTAAACTTAAGCCTGCGATCATTTGAAAACTAGTAACTTGTCAGCGGATAACTTAAAAAACCACGCAAACTCGATGGATCGACACCGGAGCCCGCGATACGGTTATAGGATACTAGTCAGCGGATTCCCCTGTTGAGAAAGCTGTCAACTGACCTCAATAAAGTGCGCAATATCAGGTTGCAAGCTTCCACACTAGCTAGAAAGTGTGAGATTTAGCATTGGTTTTTCTGTGGTGCGGACGGACGGACGGACGGTCAAGTGAGTACCAAATTTTCTCCGATGGATGGATAACCAAATTTTCTTAGCTATGGGGCTCCGCTCGTTCTCGCGTGGAACTCCGCTATGAAAACATGCTCAAAAATGATTCTCAATTTTCTGTTTCTGCGATGGTTGTCTCAACGATCACGGCGATCACATTGATGCGATCACTACGAGCAAGGGCCCAAAACAAAAAATGCGTTAGAAAGGAGGCTAGAAGAACCATGCGTGGAAAAACGACATAAAATCTGGCTAAAAAAGAAAAACAAACCAAGAAAATGAAAGTGTATATAGCATGTCCATCCAACGTAGGCTTTACACGATGAAAATCTAGCGATCATTGTTTCCAGAAGTGAAATCTGAAAAAAAAACTAAATGTAAACGCGACAAGAGCGATATACCGTAAAAACCCTGGACGAGGAGAAATTATTTCTGGTGTGTCGGATCCTGATATGGGTGCCTTTTTCGTTTGCACGTAGCCTATGAAGCGGGCGGGCTTATATCTACAATCGGCGACAAAATTGTTGAGATATTGTACTTAAATAGGGTAATTTCGGAGAACAAAAGAATCCGCACCCCTCCCCTGTCCCCTCCATTCAAAGTTGGGGTGTTTGTTGTTTTCTATAGGTAGCTAGAACAAGGGCACAACATTGCAAGGAGGGGATGGGGGAGGAAAGCTATATTTCCTCCTTTTGAAGTTAATAAAACGTAAAAAAAGCCCCGTTTTGGGCGAAGTGTCTCAACTCATTTTGTCACCGATTGTAGCTTACATAAAAGTACCCACCCACAGATATAATGGTCCATGTTATATTGCAAAGTCTGTTTTCGCCCCGCGGTTGGTAAATTTTTCGTTCATAACTTAATGTACGGGCAAAAATGTGTAACGCAAGTGCTCATTTTGCTGCTATAAATATGCTTATTCCATTAAAAAAAGAAGAAGAAGAAAGAAAGAAATATAATGATAGCTACCAAATGTCTGTAAATCCTGCGGACTGGGTCTTGACCTCGTCTTCCAAATTCTTGCCTCAATTTATCTGAGAAGCGGTTCAAGAACTGAGTTGTAATCGACAGAAGAGGAGGATTTAGTCAGGAAATCAAAAATTTTACTGCAGGCCAAAAACCCCAAAACGCAGTTAAGAAGACAACTAGACTCGCAGAGATTCGAGATGTTTTGCGAAGGAACTGAACGAACGGTTCCTTCGACAAAACAAAGGAACCTGCACCTGATCTTGACAAGCTTTTCTTTTCAATCGCTTTATGGCCCGTGCGATTCATGCTAACGGGCCGTACTTGATGGGAAAAAACTTGGTCCGTAATTTTCAGACGAACCTCCTCTGCTGAGAAGAGGTGTGGATGGTTGGTCAAAGTTGGGGTTGTGCGTGGAAGGTTAATGCTGGCTCAGACTGTGTTATTATATATGAAGTGATTACATTTATATATATCTTTCAACTTAATTTATGCCGTTTCTTTACTTCAGACAAAGAAGCATTCTGTCCAGCCTTCAATTCGTCCTTAGCATCTGCCAACATCAGCTTGCTGGCTTGCAAAATAGAGTGTTGTTTTGGTAACAACTGCAACAATCTAAATTTTCCTGGTAGGTATATGACATGAGCGCATCGTCCAACCTATGAGGGAGGATAGAGAAACAAATAGTTTAATTTTTCCCTCTCCCTTTTTCTTCCGCCTCTGTTACTTTTTGGGTCATTTCTCCCCCCTCCCGTATTTTCCGAGTTTCTCCCTTGTTTTACGAGTAATAGTTGTTGATGGCTCCTTTTCCTTCTACTTATTATGTTTTATAGTTTATTCATAATATTTAGCCGTTTCTGGTTGGCTTAAAACTCCGAGCTGGTTTTTCATAACGCGCTCTGGTTTAGCAAATTTGCAAGAATTGTCAATCGTCTGATAATAGGAAGACTTATTGGACAAACGACGTCAGTGGCGCTCTGTTTGTTGAGTGGGCGTAAAAATGGTCGAAAGGTACCCATGATCAGCGAAGACGATGCAATCAAATTACTGGCTCAAACTAAAAGATCTGGCAAGAAAACACGTACAAAGAAGGATAGACGCCCACCGCTTCTTGAAAAATGGCTAGATTAAAAATTCATTCGTTCACATCATGAGACTGCGCAGAAACTAGCAAATGTTTCGAAGATATTCTCAGTGGTAGAGCGTTGAGAGGTGGCTGTTTTCGTAGGCTCTTCACTAAGCGATACTGATCGAAACTTTTCAATGGTAAATTAATCATGAAAAAAAAAATTCAATGAAAAGTGTACTACGACAAAAATTTTCATTCAAGAGGGCAAATAATGTGACCGGAATGTTTCTCAAAGTCCCTTTAAAACTTTTTTTTCTATGTGTGTAATTTTCTCTCACCCGGCTTCGAGTTTGGAATGGCCAATACTGGATGAATGTACCTAGAAGCAAGAATTTGGCGAAAAGCTTTGTTTTTACAACCAACACTATGACAAATGAGTATTCTTTAGAATTCGTTCTTTCCAACTGCGTCCAGAAACAGGCGTATAAGTTTGTTTTTTTTTTAACCTGATAACGTGAGGCCATGCATGGTCTGAAATCTTACCCGTTGCCGTCAATGACATAACACCTGACGTAATTATGCCCGACTTAAAAAACAAAAGTCAAACCAGACAAAAAATGTAATAATTACTGATCAAAAGCTCGCCTGAAATGCAGCTCCTGAAAGCCATTAAGTGAGAACAACGCTTAAGCTTTGTCTTGTATTCTGCGTGAATGGCAGGTTTAAGTATAGCCAATAAGCCCACTTTTAAATCGATCGTCCCTTACAGAGTCTCTCCTCCTCCTCTCCCAGAGTTAGGTTTCTGATTTTTTTTTCAGCTATGGGGCTTCGCGCGGAAGCTTTACTATAACGTTCCACAAATGACTCTAGCTAGTTGAGGCGGGTGTTTAGGACAGTGCTTAGGACCGTACAACCATTAACTCCAAACTTCGTCTTTGATAAAATTTTCATCGCCTTTACCGAACACTTTCCAGCGGAAAGCGTAAGCCAGGCCACTGCAGAAGATCTTGGAGAGGAGAGCAGCCTATTGCAAGATAAGACCACAGGGGCGAAGCTTTGCTAAAAATTTGACGGGAAATCCGTTTTTCAAAGATTGCCAGGGGATGTGACGCCAAAAACGGTTTAAAAAGGCAAAACTTTCAACGGTCAAGACGTCCTTCTTTGGGGTCCGATTGGACATTCTTTTGTAAACTTCTTAAGTCCTACTTTAAGTTCAAAATATAAAAGAAATTTTCTCCAAGGTCGCCGACATTATTTTAACAATCAGATAAGGCTGAGCACCCTTCGAGATCTGAATAAAAGAAATGTTTGGAAATCGAGGAGTGTCATTATATTCATGGTTTCCCTTTTAGCCACTTGTTGACTTCCAATCAAGCCTCTATAAGAGCGCTTTTCAGTTGAGCGTTAAAGAAAGTGATGATTATTTTGGCGTCATAATGCTAGTTTTAGAGACTGACTGAAATTTTATCAACTAATCAGACACGTAGTCTTGTTTGCATTGGCGCCGAGTGCATGAACTGACTTTCTGTGCATAATGCGGTTGACAAGAGGAATCATGACAAATTTGGTCCTACGAAGCTCTTTTGAAAACTACTGATGTTGACGCAAATTCGAAAAATATATTTTCATTCTGGCAATCTTAAGCGTTATTTTCTTTTTCTTTTTTTTAGCTTTAGAAGAAAACGAAAGCGTCCCCATTCCTGTGATTCCTCCCCCACGTGTGCCGTCAACAGAAGAAAAGGAAGAGTCCGTGCAGATCTCAATTTCAGTTACTACAAACCAAGTAGGAGTCCGAAAAATTAAGATGATACGCTTTCGCATATCCGGTCCGGCCGAAGTCGGAAGTAACAAGGCAGGGGCGGATCTAGGGGGAGGGTGCAGGGGGTGCGCAAACCCCCCCCCCCCCCCCCCCCCCGAGATGACCTGCAGTTTTCTAATACAACTGGAATTCTCCAAAAAAATAAACTATGTGGTTTATTGGTGTTGAAGTAGACCAAGAGACGAGTGGGCCCCTCCTAAAAAAAAATCCTGGATCCGCCCCTGCAAGGACATAGCAGGACCGATGATTAGGAGTAATTTTCTACTAGATTTGCCTGTTTGCCCCTGAGAATTTACGTTGGGGGAAAGATTGCGGGAAAAAATAACAAAACCAAACAAACACTTTAAAACGGAATCCCTCAGGAAATTGAGTAAAAATTTTAGTTTTTAATAGACAACAACCTTGTGCCAGAATAATTGAAACAATATCGCATTCTTTATTACATTTTTCAATGGCTATAGATGTAATTAGTTTTCTGTAATAACACCAAAGAAAACTTCTCATGAGAGCCCGAGAAAACGAATGTCAAATTTCACAAAATGACATGTTACACATGAAATTTTCAGAATTTTAGCTGTGTTTTCACAATTCTTGTAAAATTTGAGATTTATTATCTCGGGCTCCCATGAGAAATAGTCTTTGATGTTATTACAGATAATGAATTATATCCATAGCTCTTTTAAAATGTAAAAAAGAATGCGGTACTGTTTAAATTATTCTGGTAGAGGTTTTTTTCCACCGAAAGTTGAAATTACTCAATTTCCTGATGGATTCCGTGTTAAATTCTAAGGCTTTTCATTTCTCCTAGTGCCTAGCTTCCTTTTTTATTTTTTTTTTCCATTGCTTTGATTTCGTACCAAGCGATCAACGATCGCGAGAGAAGTGAAGCTACGAACTTTTAGTCCCTATTTTGACACTCCGGAAAATTGCTCACAGCCTGCGATTTTTCCCTCTCTATTTCTCTATTTAGTATATACTAAAACAGTGGATAATGTTTTTCGCGCACTCTGATTGGCTACTCAATCAGTGAATTCACAACTCCTTTTGAAGACATTTCTCCGCAAGAGCTAAACAAATGCCCTCAAAGTTTTATTGGTCGACAAAAAAAAGGGACGGCTGCAGCCGTTCGGTCATTGCTCGCCAAATTGTAATCGTTGGCAATAATTAAGCAATCGTGCTTAATTATCTCTGGCCACTGTTTCAGTATAAACTAAAACAAAATAGTATTCACGGAAGTGGAGGTGGCAAGGGGTGGATATTTACCTTTGCCGCTTTGTGTCTCGGTAAATGCACCACTAGCCACCTCCACTTCGGTGAATAATTGTCAGGTATATGTCCCTAAATAATAAAAGAAAATAACTAAATAACAATTTTGAAAACCGCAAGATCGTAGCTATAGATTAACAAAAAAAGGGATGCACCATCTGATTGATATTTTGGAACTGCGGATTGAAATCATTCTGGCTTGCATAACAATGAGGATTTTCAGGGGTTGAATTTGAGTGAGGGAGTTATTAACTTCTCGTAGTTTTTCTCTGGTTTCATTTTCTAACTCAGTTTGATATTTTCTTTGACAGTATGAATGGAATTTCCAAACCGACAAGACTTTCAAGGAAAAAACTTCTTCTGTTACAACAAGCTTTTGCTCTCAGAGCAGAGTAAAATGCGCATTAAAGGAAGCAAGGCGTAAAAGGTAATTATCATAAGTGGCCGAAAAGTTTCCATTCCAAAGTTTTCATTCTCTCTTTAAATTTATGATTTGAATAAAAATTTACTTGTTGAAAGTCTATAACACCCCTCTCTGAGATTCTCCTAAAGCACCATAGTGCAGGTTTCTCGGTAAATGGGCTCAGTTTCATAGTTCTCATTAATTTGCTAGGATGAAATCCTGACTGGGAAAATACAGTAGAATTTCGAGACAATTCAAACTGGAACTGTCTTCCCTTCCTGTGAAACACGCTAATTCCTTCCTCGATTTCTCGAACCCCCCGAAAATTATTTTTGCTTATCTTCGTTCATACTTGTATATAAAGGAGTAAACTATTTAGCTCTTAAAAGCCCATGCTCACCAACGTGACTTTGTGAGCTAGTGTTTTGGTTTTGAAACCCTTCCTTTGTCAAATTCAGCAGGTGTTTTGATTGGGCAGAGTGTTCGTTTTATTCACGCATGGCCGAAGCGTCACTCTACACAAACTGAAGGGGGAAACTTTCAACTTCGCGAAATTATTTTTCTGTAGTATAGGGCGAGCAAGGCCGCTTGGGTGAACATGGCCCTTTCTTTAAAGGCAACTGAATTATCCCTCGTTATAGCTTGAGTATCAGGCGTTTCTGATTCAGAAGGGGGAAGAGCGGAGCGAATGAGGAGAGAGCTAAAATCTCCTCTCCGGCAGCCCATAAGGACGACTTGCTACCCTCGTTATTGGTTAAAAATTAGAATAATAATATTAAATCCTTATATTCCTCTGTTTCATTAGTCAAGTACTTCGTTAAGGCCCGAATACGAAAATATATTTCCAAAAGAACATTGAATAGAAAATCAAAAACAGATTTGATGAGCGCTATCGAGTCTTTCCAAACGAGTCTCGTTTTTCCACGAGTCTCATATACAGAACGAGCCTTTCTAAAGGAGTCTCGTTTTCCGAAGGACTCGTTTTTTGAACGAGCCTCGTTTCAAGAACGAGGATCGTTTTTAAACGAGTCACGTCTTCGTGGCAGATCGAGTAGCCATTTTATCGTGACGATTTTTTTCGTAACCATCTAGATTGGTTTCCCAGAAACGGTGAGTGATCCGAGAAAAATAAGTCTCGTTGTAGTTTAACATGTCTCGTTTCTAAAACGAGTAATCGAGACAGGTGGCAACGAGTCTCGATTTCACGTTTTCGATTCGACCGCCGGAAACGTAATCGAGAGGCCATTAAATCGAGACGATTTTTATCGAGTACTTTACGATACCTTGCGCAGAAACGATGAGTGATCCGATATAATTGGCACAAAAATTCGAAAACCGTATTCGTACTCGATCTCTTGTACTCGTAGTTAGCCTTACAAGATCTTTAGTGGGTATAGGACTAAGCAAAGTTGTGAAGCGGGTTTAGGGATGCAAAGGGCCGGCTCCCGCGTCTTTCGCCTGCTTTTAACACAACGTTCTTTTTATCTAAGTTTTGGAGTGCTTAAAAAGTGATACGACATCAACAGGTCTTATATTTTGACACAAAGAACGGTAAACACAAAGAAAATCACAAACGATAACGTGTTTGTTATCTAAGGACAAATTTTTCGTTTTTTTTTTTTTTTTTTTTTTTTTTTTGGCGTCTCTGTAATTTCTCCTTTACTGTTTTTTTTATTTGATTAATTTGTTTTTAAGAAGTTGGCGCGAAACGCTTTCTTCTCATACATGTAGAAAAATACTTCATTACTCGATTTGTCGGTTTCCCACCAGACGAGCCCTCGTCGACCTCTACACCGCTGACCAAGTTCAACTTCTCCCTGGTTACCCAAGGAACGCCTCAGGCTCCCTTCAGGTGGCATTTTACGTCCAGCAGCCAAGGGGTCTTTTCATTGGAAATGCGTCCATATTACCTGGAGAAACACTGGTCAACATTGTTAAAACATACAAGTCAGAGATGGAGACAGCCATCGGCGCCAACATTTCACGAGTTGAAGCGTTCATTCAATCCCTCTTGACAGCAACAACAACATCACCGACAACGCTACCGACAACGCTACCGACAAAAGTGCCAGACAGCAATGATACCACCAAGTGGATTGCTATTGGTGTGGGAATTGGGGTGTTTGTCTTGATTTGTTTTATTTTGCTCGTAACTTTATGGTAAGTTGCTTTGAAATTCATCGGCAATAGCCCGAACATTCGATAAAAACCAAATCTCATTCAAACTAACTAGATATATACATAGTTTCTCTCGTTTGGCCAGGTTATAGAACTTTCGATAACTCTAAAACCTTGGCACAAATATTAGGGACTATTTTATAACTGAATTCAAAATTGAGAAAAGTAAGTAAGTAGTTTATTTATACACGTAAACACCTAAGAGTTAACAATAACTCGTTCGAACGTGCACGTAAAAAGTGAGAAATTTTTCCTTTGAAATACGTATTTTTGTGGCATATTTGTGAAATGTAACTTGTTCTGCAAAGCAATGAAATGAAGTAAGGCTCGGGATTTATTATTAATGACAGCCGCTATTATTTAAGCAGAAGGTGCAACGATATTGCAATTCCGGTGTCCTTTTTTGGGCGTGAGTCCAATGTGTAATGTCTTTTTGCCTGAAATAATTATTCCGAGTGCAAGAGATCTTATGAAACCAAGTTGGCTTGATTTGCTTTACTGGGTAGAGCACTGCAACCGGTCATTGACAAAATGTCACAGCTCGAATTCCAGCCAAGCTAATTTTTCTGGCTACTTGTTATCCACTGCATGAAAAAAACAGCGCCTACTAACATCTTCCTTCTGTACTATTATGCTATTAATAACTTTTTGTCTGTAATCATCGCCACCATCATCATCATCATCGTCATCTACAATATCATTATTATTCATTCAAAATATTTCCCCGATTCTGATTGGCTAAAAGCACACGTTTAATTCACCATAACCACTTACTGATGACCAAATTTGGAAGAATTTTGACTTTAACGAGGAAATGACGTCAAAAATGCAGCGTTTTCGCAGATTAAGGCACCGTTAACCGAGAAGACCTGGTGACGAGGTTGAGTTGTTTTGGTTGTGAACTTGAAAAAATGGCGGAAATTTTTTCACTCGTTTCAAGAGTAAGAACTAGTCGGAAAAATAGCAAAAACATGGCAAGAACAGCAAGAAGACAAGTCGAAGGGAGACATCTGCTATTTGGAGAATATTTGCGGAGCTGGACAAACCTAAACGTACACTATCGAAGATGAACTGATCATCGATGGATCGATGGAGGTAAGCATGTTTTAGCTATGTTTTTAAACAAGGAATTATTTTGAATGAATAATAAAACAGTTATTGAATTCGGCTTTCGTATTATATGAAGACTTATGGAGATCTCGGAGGGTGTTATCCGCCTCGGCCTACGGCCTCGACAGATAACACCCTCCTCGATCTCCATAATTCTTCATAAGATACTCAGCCTCATTCATTAACTGTTAATTATCATCATCATCATCGTCATCTCGCTATTACTTCCAGTTGTTTATGAATTATTTATTAATAGAATTAAGTCCTTTCCTTTCTCTTTTACTTTAGGTTAAAGAAGAAGAAAAACGAGAACATTGCGGTCTTACCTGACAAATCGCTGAGCATGGAAAGTCTCAAGAGAGCCAGCATGGGCCTTGACAACGCTACACACACTTAAGCATTCACGGCGTAGCTTGGCACCCTCAAAACTGATACTTTAGTTAAAACATTTCTTCTTTAGGAGGGGCATTTGGAAAGGCCTGCCTTGAAAAGTTCAAATGCCAGGGGGGTTTCCCGGACCGGGGGGGAAATTAAAATTTCGAATTGACTGGCTTATTACTTTATCACATTATTAGACTACATCGAGCGCAAAATATCGGCAAAGCTCAGTATGCTTCGTAAAGGGTGCAAGATCATTCCGCGTAAGTCGTGTGTAACGCTTTATAACGCCATGATATTTCCAGTACCCGACTATTGCGCTGTCGTATGGGACTCCTGTGGTAAGACTGGCCGAGAGTACTTATAGATAAGCTGCAAAGGCGTGCCTCCTGTATTATTGAAGCTACACAAATATCTCGCACATTCGGTTGGCCTACGCTCGAGTCCCGCCGGAACTATCTTAAGGTCATGCTAGTATTAATGAGCCTTCATGACATGGCTCCAGCATATTTACTTAATGAATTTAGCCACTCGCGCGATTTCCATTTATACAACAAGTGCCATAGAGATTTGCTCCGTCTGCTGCTTGCGAGGACAACTAAGTACCAGGGCTCCTTCAGGTTCAGCAGAGCCAAGATCTGGAACACGCTTCTTTTGGACCTGAGGAGGGAGCATGATATTAATAAGTTTGCGTTTGGCCTAAAAGGCATTTTAGATCCAAGCCTAACTGAGCCTCTCTTGCTTTTGTTATACTTAGTTGTACCATTTTTTATCTTTACTGATTTTTCCTGTGTGTTGTTTTTTCTTTTTCATCAGGGCCCAACTAGAAGCAGCCTCGCTAAACTGGCCGGGCACCCCTGACTAAATATTGTTTAATTAAAATAAATAAAATAGTTAATTAAAGTAAACCATATTTCGAGGAATCCGAGCCAGATGATATTGCCCTTGTTTACCCCGTCCCTACTGAAACGTATAGCCTTTGAAATTATTTCAGTACCTTTAAATAACTCTTTCGCGGCAATGATAACATTCCCGACAAGCACGCAAAACTTTTTTACATTGAACAATGGCGAAATATCGTTAAATTTATTGGTTGCAAAAACTCACGCTTTCTCCACATAAATACCTGCAAGTCATTTCTCACACCGTTGCTTTATTCAAGTTCCCGGGTGTAGACTAAAGCGATCAGCAGACCAGCGTAGAATTTGCTTTCAAACCAGAAAAACCGATAGATAGTAATGTTCCTATAACGTATCCTCTGGGGCCAAAAACTGATTACCGCCCCAAAAACCGCGAGCAGTCGTCCTCCTTTCCTCAAACCCACGTAAAGCAAAGTAATATTATGCAAATGAATGGAAAAAACGAGGAGCGATTAAGGTTCTTGTGCCCTCGTTCCTCGCGGCTTCTCCGCTCCCTTATTACGCGTGCTTTATTGATCTACTGTCTTAAAAAAAAAATACGAGGCTGCTCGCTCGTGGTCAAGAGAAAAGTGCACAATATCGTTAACTTTCAGTCTCAGCCCGGATCAGGGTGATTGATCCTTTTAGCCGTATGAAACAAGAGTACGATAAGATTACGGTATCGAGATTTTTTTTTTTTTTTTTTTCCAAGCGGTATTTCGGTAATTTTGATTTTAAAGTACGGTATTACGGTATCATTTAGCCCTGCGGTATGCACTTTTTCATCCTTCTGGCTAACGGTATTCGGTAAAAGGAGATCCTTCTCGCTATTGCGGTACTGTTCATTGCGCTCTCCTGTCTAACGCTCGTCAGTATTTTTAAGACTTTAGAGTACTAACGGTAAATGATTACTCAATTTCTGTTAGTTAATCTGTGATTAAATTCGTAGGGCATCCTTTTCGATCGTTGTACCGATCAATTGGAGATCTTCTCACGTTTCCTCGCAATAGCTGGGGTTGATTGCTGGTGCATAATTGCTTGAGATAAACAAATACGAGAGACGGATACAACTTTAAGTAAGCGTGACCAATCATGATTGCGGTGTCGCTAATTCGACGATTTTTGGACACGGTGTTGGGTACCCCCCAGACTCTGCAAGGTCGTATTAGCTTTCCCCCTTCTCAGGACTTCTTGATGTTTTCAGGGAAACTTTCTTCGAGGCGGCCGAAAAACCCCTAAAATAACCCACCACGAAAGCCGAAATCAGTTTAAAGCGCGCTGATTTCAAATATATAGAACATGTACAGAGACAATAATTTTCATTCACGAAGACAAGTCTTTAGAGTAAAGTGTCTCTGAAAATCATGAGTCAAGTAAGCATAAGCCTATTTATGTTGTTTTAATCCGGCTTCCCGGTGTTTGCTCTTTTTCAAGATGAACTCGAGGCAAGAAAATCGCTCAGAGCTTTCTGTTTACGGCCAAAATCATAACTAAATATTCTTCGGAACCTTTTAATTTCTTTGAATTTGCGGTCAAAAAATGCCTAAAGGCTTTTAAACCTGATACTATTATAGGTTAGATCATTCTCACTCGCGTATGAACTTTTAAGTTAAAAGCCGCGTAAACCAGCGTAAACCATACGCTCGACTTCAGGAAACCGAAAAAAAAAGTTATTAGGATATTTTGTCCTGCGGCGAGAAGTGCATTACCATAAACTGAGCGTTGGCAGGAAAGACTAGTCCAGGGCGGCATGCTTCTTATTCTGAAACACGTTTGAGACACCGGACAGCAGTAGCGCAGAAATCATGTTAAAGCTTTTTGTTTAAATACTAAAGTGGTCGGTAAGGTTGAAATCACGGTGGGCCCATAGCATTGCCATAGGACGCAAAAAGCTGCAATCTTTGACTGGCCACAACTCGATTTCAAATCCTTGGGGATATGAATAAACGAAGACGGCCCGTGCAATAGTCAAAAGGGGCGAAGGACCCCTTCCCCTTCCCCAGATTCCCCTCTGGGTAATTAGCCTATGAACACTGAGGTCCCCAAACAGGTAGCAGGCAGGCCACAACTTCAGACAACTTTCGCCAAAAGTTCGTACGTAGCCCTGCTTCATTCGCCTGGGTAGCAGGGTAAGAAATGAATGCGTGACAAACGAACCACAAAGGACGTCTGCGGGGAGCCTGTTCACAGGCTACAGGGTAACTTTTCGGCCGGCCGGGTCTAGTTCTCAGGTCCCGCTCGTGAATTTCATTCTCAGAAGTGTGTATGTTGAAGATTATACTGTGATGAAAATATCAGGTTGTGTGGCGATAGTGACAGGTGGAGCTTCAGGGATAGGACGTGGACTTTGTGACGTACTGCTGCAGCGTAACGCCAAGGTAAGCTTATTTATTTCGTTGGATAACCGCGAACGAATGAAGCAGGGCTACGTACGAACTTTTGGCGAAAGTTGCCTGAAGTCTCTGCTTCAAAGCGGGGGTAACTGCGAAGCAATGGATTTGAAAATGATGTTTTATTTATTATTCCTATGCAAATAAAACTCATGGGTATCCGATCTAGCTGGTAGTGATAGTGACTTGTACTGTTAAATAGCGAAATTACGGATTCCTTGTGTTTAAAGCTAAGACTTTCAGTCTTGTTGAAATCGGGCATTGCAAGTTCTAGCTCCCGTCCCTCCTCCCTGGGGGAACTGCCCTAAGTTTTGCATCAGAGTGTCCCCCCCCCCCCCCCCACCCCTTTGATAAAAAGCTGGCTTTTGCAAAACATCGAGCAGTAGCATGGTTCTCAAATAAAGTAAACAGCCTTAGCCAGGGGGGGCATACCAAGCCTTTTTGCATTCTGAATAGGGTTCTCACTTGTCTTCTTGATACTTGTGTAAAATGATGGTAGTTAATTGACAAAAGTCAACATTGACTTCCTTAGATCATCAATTTTGATTGATTTTTGTAAGCAAGTGATCCATTGCCTCCTTTGTTTCCATGCAATCACTCGCTCTAGCTCTGTTATCCACATGATTGTAAACATCAAAAATAACGTCAGAAATGACTCGACTTTGTTGTTTTTTTTTTCTCTCTAAAAGTCCAGGCAGCCATGTGATTTCCTGCCAAATAAAACCTTGAGTTACATTTGGGTTGCCATACCTGTTGATTGAGTTATTTTACATTGGTGTGCCTGTGGTGTGGATGAATGGGTCGGTGGGCAAAAGTACGGTCACTTGACTGCCAAAATTTCTCAGATGCATAGGTCACCAAATTTTCTTACCCATGGTGCTCTGCCATGTACGCTTCACGCCCACGAGAGCTCTGCTAAAAAATGACTGAGGATTGGTTGATTTGTGTAAATAAAGTGTCCATTGTTTAGTTATGTTCACATGGCACGAGAGGAATTTTCAAACTTGCTGATAAATATGACCAGACACTTCATTCACATTTTTTTGACACAGAAGTTGAATGGTAGGTATTGAAATGTTTGCACTGTTCCGGTGGTTCCGTGTGAATGGAACAAATCTGCACAAATTTTCAACACCCAGACAAAAATTTATCCAGTGCTGTGTGAACGTGTATATAATCTCACTATAGCAGTCAACTGCAGAAAGATTTTCACAAAAATTTTACACAAGTTAAGAGAAAGGGGGGATCTGGATCCCCTTTAACACTCCCAGGGGTTTCAATAAGCACTGCCGGCCGAGGAAACGCGTCGGCTACTTTGCTCATAGAGGTCGGCTATCATAAAATCTGAATGTAAACGTACTTATGATGTGTTTTCCTAAAGGCCCACTGGTTTCACATTATGCTTTAGTCGTTTGAAGGCTACTTTTTCGGTCATTTTTTCACAAGTTTCTTTATAGGTTTATGCAGAATCTGTTTATGTGCAAAAGTACGTAATTTAGTTTTCACCAATTGTTCATTGCTTGTAGGAATTGATTGTGTGACTGATATTGATAAATTGAAAGCTACATTTTTTTTGAATGAAGAACAGGCTCTTTTGTCCTCAATTGCATTCCCCAGAATGCTGAAAATCACATTTTAGGGCTTTAAGATTTCAAAATTTTCTGTGTTAGAACATGCCCAGACTGCCCCCCCCTCCCCTAACCCCCCCCTCAAACTGCTGGCTACTTAAATTTTTATTGAAACCTGTGCTCTCCCCTGGGTATGCCCCTTCAGGCTGCCCTCCCTGAATCTCTGTTTATGACTTCACTCTGAATTGATTCCTCATAATTTTATGGTTTACAAGGAAATATCATGTTTTGTCGGGCCCTAAAATTATTATATAAGAGAAAAACGTCAGGTGGGTTTCTTTACTTAAATTCAAATGTGGATTTTTTTTAATAGAAGAAGGATAATTTTCCCAGTAGAATTGCAGAGACTCAAAATTAGCCAAAATGAAATATTTGCTGAGCTCTGTTCACAAATTAAGGCAATAATTAAACACATGATGGAATAAAATGGCTATGTGAACATTTAACACATAGACGGTTTATTAAACTCAGAATATCAGATCAAAATATAAATTTATACAAACTCTTACTAAACACCTATTGACTGCAAAGGTGTCAGGGCAATCAAACTGCAACAACACTTAAACATCACCACTGAACAAGAAAAAAGGCAGGAGCTAGGTCGATGGAAAAAGTTTGTGTGTTGATGAAATCAAAACCCAACATTCATAATTTATACGAAGATTCATGACTACAACGTTGACTACGACATTGTTTGTGCACGTAATGGCGGATTCAAAATTCAAAACGTTATCCTTGGTACCATGCTCCCAACTTCTCCTCATGCATTGGCAAATCATTAATTAAATGCATGGTTCAGCTGTTGCATATAAAATTTTTTTTGATCAAATAATATATTTGTTACTTGATCCAAATAGCAAATATGATCCACAGCTGAGGTGGAGTTCTTAATCCAAAACTGAATACTTTAGATACATGATACATGAGGTGCTTCTTTTATTACTATGGATCCGAAAAGGGTGAAAATTATTCAGCCAGCTGTAAGGGACCGGTCATAAAGTACAGGTGGGGGTGGGCTATGAAAAATTGGGAGCAGGCAACTATTTTTTGACACATTAAAAAGGGTGGGTCAGGAAAAATAATGCACTGCATCAGGGTTGGGTCATGTTAAATTATTCACATATCACTACAAATGTTAGTAAAATCTTTTTTAACAATGAATCTAATTTTCCACATTAATCCAACTTTATATGACAACAGGAATTCACATATTAAATATTTTGTTTCTATTTATGTACACTCTTTAAATCTGAAGAGTAGTCACTCGGGAAACTTTTTATAGTATAAAATCTAGAACAAAGCTTTACTGTGTGTTCATAAACCTAACTTATGTTAACATCTTTTTTAATGTCTTCTTCTAATCATCTTTAGTCATCTTTCACCATTACCATCACCCTCAGAAGCATTACCATCCTCCACCTCCTCCTCATTGTCATCATCATCATCATCATCAATATCATCTATAGCACTCAATACAACTGGTGACACGTTTGCTCTGATTGCTTCAATAGCATCCACTGTAAATTTACCTTTACTTATTGAAAGGTTTTAATCACCTACCATCTTTCTTTGTTAAGTTGTTAAGGCCTATCACACTACAATGATCAGAGGTTATAACTTCACCATAAGATGATGAGTGACTGATTGCAGAGAACACTCTCTCACAATTTTTCTCTGCTCTTTTATGGCGTCGCTTCCCAGCTATTGCTTTATTTTCTTTCACTCTTCTCCTTTTCGAGACGAATGTTTCTTTTGCAAAAGGATACATTCTCTTGTGTTTTTCTTTTTGGGCCTCTGTCCTCATCAAAGTCTGGTCAATGTTACTTTGGAATTCTGCAATCATTCCCAAGCATTTTTCATTGAAGCGTTGCCCACACTCTTGCCCACTGATGATTTTCCCAGACTTTTTAATAAACCACTGGGCATTCTCTTTCTGAATACTACTCTTCAGCTTCTCAGATTTCTCTTTCCAATCCTGAAGTTTTTTAATCTTGTGATTAATTGCTTGGGGTTCAGTAGGCTTTAAGGGTTCCTCTTCTGAATCGCCTTCTGGGATTGCTGCTTGCAATGACATAGCTGACAGCTGGCAGTGAAGGTCATACTAATGTACCTATCCACATCAGCGTTATTGGTTTTGGTTGGGGGGTGGGCCACTGAAAACCAGTACTCACAAAAAAAATTTTCATAGCCCACCCCCCCCCCCCCTGTACTTTATGACCGGTCCCTATTAAACTATTACTATATAGAAACAGTTTTGATTTATACATCAGTACTTTGTCTTTATAATTGTGACAGATCAAAATTAAATTCAGGTTATAATTGTTTAACTTAGGTTGACTCTAATGTCATCTCCTAGCCCTAATTCATGCATAATTAGGGCTAGAAGACAAAGGGAATTGGGAATCAACCTAGGTTGAAAAAATTTAACCTGAATACTATTTTAGCCAGTTACATTACTATGCTGCTCATTTCAAACCTGAGACAATTTGTGTTAAATGCATCTAAAACTCAATAATACTTCATAACTCAGTGGGTGTAAAACTGCATGATAGTACAAAACAAAGCCAAAAAATTGTTAGTTATGACATCATCATATTGATGGCAAGGAGAGGGGTGCTTGTTTGATATGGCTTAGGTAGTGGGGCCACCAGAGTGCGGGGCCACTTCATTTGTTGAGAAAATTATAGTTATAATAATACTTTCTATATTTTGATTTAGGTTGCTATTGTTGACCTCAATGAAGAAAGAGGCAAGGAAGTAGAGAGAATATTCAGTGAATCTTATGGAACAGGGTGTGCAAGGTTCATTAGATGCGATGTTTCCATTGAGGATGAATTGAAAGGTTTTATATGATTTTCTTACAATTTAGTAATAAAATCAGTATAGCACATGTTTTAGGTGATCAGTTCAGACACTAACTGTGCAAATTCCATCAAGAAGGGGCCAATTTAATAAATCTTTTACAAAGGTTAGTGTAATAAATATTTACAAGTCTGGCTGCTATTGTTTTTGTACTCTAAAACAATAGCTACACTTGTGAATTACACTGGTAAAAGTTTCTTTGGTTTGACCCCCAATTATAATATGTAATATAAGGTAACTCAAATGTAATCAGTTGATGGTATTAAACACTGGGAAATTGACCCGATGGTTAATATCCAGATCTTTGAGCAAGTTTGTCAGGACCGTTGCAGTTTCTTGAAACATTTTAATATTTACTTATTGCTACTTTTCCCTCTCCTTAATGAAGACTTAATGGGATGCTAGTGCATGCTAGCAGTGCATGTCTTAAAATGCATGTGCAGAGAGAACAGTTTAGATAAACAAAGGTGAATAGAACTTCAACTTGACAGAATTAAATAACAATTATTAATAATAACAATAATAATAGTAATAAAAATAGTAATAATGAGTTGATATAAATAACTATGACTTTGTCATGTAATAATTTCCTTGCATTCCACAGCGTGCATGCTGAACTTCATCATTATTATTATTATTATTATTATTATTATTATTATTATTATTATTATTATTATTATTATTATTATTATTATCATTATTATAGAGGCCTTCTCAAGAATTCTTTCTTTGTGGGGAAGACTCGACATTGTTTGCAACAATGCAGCTGTTCTTGATGAAGATGATTGGAATAAAACTCTAAATACAAACTTGGTAAGTTTAATTGTTCTTTTTATAGCTGCATTTCCATTGCAAAGCAAAAACAGCATACCCATCAGCCATGTCCCGTACTATCTCCCTTTTCAGTCAGTCAAATAACTGCATGGTCGTCAACTTATTAAAACTGAGTCTGCCACAGCCTATTTTGAGACACTTTACTGAAGTCGTCAAGGCAAACAAAATTAATAAACATTTCCACTGTAAGCCAGTGACAACCTGTAGGAAGAGACTGGGTGCAGAATTGTCTAATATATAGATTTAGCCAGGGCTAAAAGCGAAGCTCCTATTAACTCGAATTTATAATTTAAATCGAACAATAAACTTGCAATTGTATTCCACAAATCAGTTAACTTTACAGCACATTCATGTGACTTTTGAGGGAAAGGCTAAGTTATGTTGGAGAAAAATAATTTGCAAACAGTCCAAGCTAAGAGTGAACTTAATCTTAGATCGAGTTGATAGCCTTTATATACGTACACCCAAAGAATAGCAATCATCTTCGATCACATTTAAGAGCCATAATGGCTCTTGATCACAGTAGATCAGGCCTGGAAAACAAATTCTTGGAAAACAAATCAGGCCAATTTTTTTGCGTTCGACAAGTTTATAATTTACTTTACAAAATCTTGCCAACAAGTCTGGGGACGTGTAAACCAGCCTTTTATACTTTTTATACATCACATCTGTGGTGAAACAGTACCATGAGGCGCTGTTTTTATCATACAGACCTCGGACAGAATGCAGTATTTCACAATTTTGCAATACAAATTGCACTCACTCCCCGGACTCACTCAAGATTCAGGACGATCGAAGCACGCGTGTGCTTTTACTAAAAAAAATTCCAAAATCACCTACATATACGGCTAGCCGGTTCTCACTTTTGACAAGCGCCAAAGTCGACTGTTTAAATCAAGATTAATAGAGTAATACGCTTCAACGTGATAAAGAATTTGTTGTGTAATCTTCTTCGTTTGATACGCGCGGCATTTTGAGTACTCCTGCAAGCGATGTTCGTGAGCGACTGAAAACAAACGGGGCAGCGATTAAAATTACAAAAGAGACCACTAAAAATCAATAAAAGGAAAATAATTCGGTGAAACATATACAGAGACAACAATTTTCATTTACGAAGGCAAGTATTAAAGCGTCTCTGAAAATCCTTGCTTATGTTTTAAGCCGCCTTCCCGGTGTTTGCTTTTTTCAAAGATGAACTCGAGGCAAGAAAATTGCTCAAAGGTTTCTTTTACAGCCAGAATTATAGCTAAATATTCTTTGAAACGTTTTCTTTCTGTTTGCGGTGAGAAAATGTCTAAAGGCTTTTTAAAGTTCTATAAGCTTATAATCAAACCTGGTACTCGGTCAGATCATTGTCTCAAATTTTACAAACGTGCATAAACTAAATAGCCGCATAAACTGCGCCCGACTTCATTAAATTAGATATAAAAAAACAAACACCAAATACAATAATTACGCAGGCTTATCATTCGAGATGCACTGAAAACGATCAAGTAAGGCCAGAATCGCTTCAGACTTTTCAACCCTCTTATGCATCAAGCAAGGTGAAAAACGAAAACGATGCCATCCGAAATCAGATTTCCGACTTTGACAAGCGACGTATTTCTCAACCAAAACCCCAATAAACAAACTAGCTGTGAATAACAGAAAACTCTTGAAACTTCTTGATAGCAGCAGAATTTCATTTTGTACATCCAGTGGAAAAAGACAGTTAAAAACATCACAAGCTGACACAAAACTCTGTCAGCTTCAGCTCTCAAAGTAAACAAGTTTCAAGATGCTGCATAAATTTTCCGCATGAACTCACCTGTCAAATTTTGACCAATCAGAGCATAAGAATTGGACGTAGAGCGTGACCAGCGCGTGACCTTGGTGAGAAAAGTCAAAAGCAACTGGCATGTCTTCCAGGCCCGTAAAAACTGGCTGAATTCTAGCTTCCGAGGTCAGTTTGAAATCAAAATTTAAATTGTGCGGCACATACAAAACACAACATATTTCATATGAATGAAAAAAAAAATAAACTTGAGCCTGCGATCGATTGAAAACTAGTAACTTGTCAGCGGATAACTTCAAAAAGATACTCGACCTCGATGGGTCGACACCTGAGCCCGCGATATGGTCAGGTGATACTGATCAGCGGAAACCCTATTTTGACAGCTGTCAATTGATCACAACATTGATGTACAATGTGTGGGCAATATCAGTCTTCCTGTGCTCCCAAACTAGCTAGAAATTGTGAGATTAAACATTCGTTGCCCTGTAGCGCGGACGGACGGGCGGTGTACGGTCACGTGATTACCAAATTTTCTGGGATGGGTAGATTTACTTACCCATGGTGCTCCGCAGGTGCGCTTCGCGCGCCAGAGCTTCGCTAGGAACTATTTGAATTCCATAAGGTTTCAGTATACCAGTCTTCACTCTTTTTAACACTTTTCTTTTTACTCGTGAATCCTCACTGAGATCCTACAATACCGACTTCAAAAAGAGGGCATTAATAGATTGCTAGTCAGTGCTTGACTGCTTTCCTAATTCAGAAATCCAGACACTATTCAGAAAAGAACAGTGCACGCTAGGCGTGGTAGGACTCTGTATCACGTAGTACGCAGAAAGGAAGGGAGTAACTCCTTGAAGATGTCATCTTTGTAGGCTACAGCAGCTAGACTTACAAGGTCTGGCCCATTTTTTGCTGATCCTGTTGTTACCAAACTTATCAACCTATTGTTGCGCAGGTAACCCATTTTCCCTGAAGATAAAAATTCATGTCTTGGTCGTTTTTAGCCTGAATTTCATCCAATTACTTCGAGTCGTTAATACTCCCTCAGTAACGTCTGAATCGACCGGCCGTTAATGCCGTGCAATGACGTCACTTCTCCTGTGCTTTAATTCTGTTCATACAAAAAGTAAAACACGATTTTCAAGTGGCAAACCAAGAAAATCGTTGTACATATCGTTATAGCGGAGCTCTCGCGCGCGAAGCGCGCCAGCGGAGCACCATGGGTGAGAAAATGAAGTAATCTACCCATTCGAGAAAATTTGGTAACCACCTGAACGTAAACCGAGCGCGCGAGCCACCGTCCGTCCGCACCACAGGCATACCAATGTAAAATAACTCAATCAACAGGTATAGCAACCCAAATGCAACTGGAGGTTATTTTGGCGGGAAATCCCATAGCCACCGGCGTCTTGTAAAGCAGAGATAACTAAAGAGTCAATAAAGACGAAAACGGAAAGCGGAAATTGTTTCTGTATCCGTGTTGTCTAAAGTATTTAGCTTAGATTAATAGTCATGTTCGCAAATTTGGAATATAGAGCAGTAGAAAGACAGAGAAAAAGAGAAAGTAGGCGGCAAGATCAACGAGAAAAAGGGCGACAGAGATCTAGAGCGAGAGATAGAAAACAAATGAGACAATTTTTTGTTGAATGAACAACATGAAAATTTTGAAAAATGAGAAATGCTAGCCGCCACCATTGCAAGGTGAAAATGAGCAGCAGTGAAAAAAAGGGAACGAGAACATGTATGATATTCCCTCCGTAACACGTGTTACTAAGAAGTTTCTGGAAGTTTCACTTTATAGTCATGCAAAACTACGGCAAAGAAATGAACAAAAAAAGTGTGCTGCGCGTGTAAAGTTTTTTTTTTTTTGGCTAATTAGACCTATTGTTGTTTTTCACCGTTCTCTGGAATTGCCTTCGCCGCTTAGCATTACACGATTTTACATTTTGTTTGAACAAACTATAAATATTATTGAGAGCTTCGCTTTTAGCCCTGGCTAAATCTATATATTACATGATACAGAATTTCTTTACTCTTTTCGATCATAGAATTCGTGTTCAACGTTCAAACTATTAATACATGCAGTACTCTGAACCCGTTGTGATTCAATAATCATATTCGGTCGCAATCATGCAATGAAATAAATACACACACGGAACACTTAGTTAAAAAGGAGAAATATTTGTTTTAATTGAAAAGAAGCTATTTAGTCCTTAACGAGGAAAAAAAAAACAAAGAAACAAGGAAGAAAAGCTAACAGAATCATTACACTGGACAGGGAAAATAGCAAAATGGTCGAATTATAACTGTTGCATTGATCTCATAAGACTTCGCAGAGGGTAGCAAAGGGAAGTTCATGATCCCGTTTCACGTACAAATTTTGACAAATTTCACGTATCACGTGGGTTATAAACCGATTTTCACGAGTCATGAATGTCACCTGCTAATCAAAGTTGTTAAGAACCGAAACACAGCCATCATGGACCCCAATTCGCATTTTATTTGACGATCAGAATGTCGGTGGGGCGATCTTAAAGGGCGTTAACGAGCAGTCATGGATGTGGGAAACTCGTGTTTCCAGGCATGCGTTCAAATTGAAAACACGTTAACGCCCCCGATGTGACTTTTTTTTTTTAACAAGCTAGCGACTGAAGCCTCTGTGGCAAGCGAAGGTTAGTTTTTTGGTTAGTTTTACTCCTTTTCTCCCTTCGAGCGCGCGTGTGCCCTAGAAATTTCTCCCTTCGCCCTAACAAAACTGGTGCCTTATTCTGTGCAAGCTACAGCGAGTGTGACCTCCGAGGCCTTTCGTTAGGGTAATTCACTCGTTTTAACACGAAAACGAAGCAACAAGAGGATTGCCGAAGTGGACAATACTTAATCCCAAAGGTCACTGTTAGGGTCTGGTCTTTAGGTAGTATTTATCAACCATGACAAATGTAACGCAAATATTAAAACCAACGGCCCTGTTCAATTTATCTGTCCTATATCATTGATTTTTACGAAATGCGACAAATTATTCACCAGTCCCGCGCATATTATAAGATAAATCACACTTCACATGCATAACTGGTTTCACGGATCACGTTCCTTTTTTGGGAACTTTCACGCGTCACTCTCTCTGCTACTCTCTTCGCATAAACAAAATCACCGCGGAAACCACAAAGCGGTTCTAAATGAAAAACCTACCGACTCGCCGCAACGATTCTTCATTCGCAGTTCAATTTAGCGATTCAGTTTCGAAGACAAAGGCAATTTTTCTGTTTACGGTATTAAAAGATTATCGAAATGTTTGAACTCCACGCAAGAATACCAGGGATGCGATCCGCTGAATATCAACGACAATCGCGCTAAAATTTATCATAATTATGCGAATGTTTAGATAATCAACCAATCAAAATCACTACCCGGTTTTCGGGTAGTGATGTCACTGGACGGCATTAACGGCCGGTCGCCTCAGACGTTGCTGAGAGGAGAAAACGACTCGAAGCAATCGGATGAAATTCAGGGTAGGTCATTTTAGGCGTTACTACATTTGTATACAAAACCATCAGGAGGGTTCTCTAGAAGCACCAGCGAACACCAAAAATCACCATCTATATAGTCATCACGGAAAGGGCCAACTACTCACAGAAAATATTATTTTAAAGGAGAATAAAAAATCGACTGTGTGTTGTATAATTATTTTGTTTCTCGACACTTTGTTTGATGAAAAGAGATGCTTAATACAAAATGAAGCAAAATTGATGTGGGTCAAAAAAGGCGGCATCCTCATGGCTAAAATTCTTTCCTTGGTCGCTTGAAGTTCACTAAAATGAAAGTTTTAGGGGCCCCCACATTAAAAATTACCATGGGGGTATCCCTAGATTCCTCCAATGGAAAGGGGCTGACCCCTTCTTGCATATCTACCTCTACATGTGCATGAATGCCTTTCAATCTTATCAGATGGGACCCTGATCGTATCTATCGCCTGACTCCCGGTGTGGGCTTACAAGTTGCCTACTGAACATCAGTTTAACTGTCACCAAAACAGTCTTGTGCTGTTCATGCTGTTTACGGTAATTAACTGGGACCAGTTGCAAAAAACCTGAAGTATACCTCCCAACTTTTCCCATGTAAAATGCGACTGATTTTGATATTCATGTTTAACTGAATTTCTGAAACAGCCTGACAGCTTTGGAACAGTTCCGAAGACATTCCGACGTCTTCCGAACATTACCGAAGATGTTCCGATGATTTTCGAAGGTCACCGAATGCAGCGCTTAGAAGCGTCAAATTTCGGCACCATCTTGCCGAGATCACGTATATCTTAATACCGAGAGGAGGTATCGTGAGACGTTAACTTATTGCTTAGAGCTCAAATGTGACATGTAGCGCCGTTCACTGGGTTATTTTGGGTGGTGATTGACTTCATTTTTTCACGTTTAAGGTCACTGAACAAGTAGTCCACAAATATGAGTCTGCTCAAGTTTGGAGTTAAAATAAGGGGTTTGACTGAGCTGAATGTTACGTTTTCTGCAACTCGCCCCAGAAAGGTTGTTACTCCAAGTTGGATTCGTATTTTACTGATGTCTACCTCTTTTTGTTGGCAAAAATATTTAGGGTGGTGCCATTCATGGAACTCTCCTTGGTCTGGAACACATGAAGAGTGGATCTGTCATAATAAACACATCATCAACTGCAGGTACAGATCAGTGTGGAACCAACCGACTTCACTGAACTGAACTGAACTTAGAAGAAGGGAAGATTTTAAAAGGAAGGTGTCATATATACTGTTACAGTGGAACCTGTATAAGCTCGGTATAAAGTTACCCCCCCCCCCCCTCCTTAAATTAAGGGGGCAGTTTTCACGTTTTCACGTTGGTCTTTCTTTATTGAGATTTTTCCTGCGTTCGTCTTTGTTACTTTTACCGCGCGTTGGCCGGAGAACTACAACTTCAAGTCTTAGAAAATACAGTGAATGTTCTCTATTTTTTTGATTTAGTGAACTAGACTACAATAATTTATGCTACCTGTAATATTTCATAATGTCATGTTTATTCCACCGTTACAGTTTCAAGCCAGCAACTTTGTTGAAAATATACTTATATTAACATTCACTTCACTGATAAGCGATTGGTGAGAATTCTTGTCGAGCCCCCGGCCTCATGATATTGTCAAGTCGTAATATGTGCAAGTTTACAGCATTAAGTGCCGTTTACCTTTCCGCATTCAGGTCAGGTTTTAAAAACGTTTGTAAGAAATGCAATAAGAACCTTCAGCTTACAAAAAATTCGAATTGTAAGGCGTGGGGCTTGTAATTGAGTTAACAAGTCCGTCGAGAAACGATCCCCTGGATTATTTTTTAGTCAATGGATACTGGCAAGGAATAATTACAATAAAGAAAAACACTAACGACGAGCGAAATTATCAGTACATTTAACTATTATGTCATATCTTGATCTTTAGTTCATGACTTTGTTGCTTTGATAGGCCTTTCGGCGTGGAAACTTGCTCCTGTGTACTGTGCCACAAAGCACGGGATTGTAGCCTTTACTAGAAGTATTTCAAATGTGAGTGTTTCTCTGAAATATTGTGACAGAACATTCTTTTTCTTTTAGAGTAATTAGGCCCAGTGCAGACGTCGTGCTTCTGCCGTGCCGAACTAAATTCAGGAATGAAGTTCGACAAAAGCACGGCAGAAGCACGGCGTCTGAATCAAACTTTTGAATTAAGCTCGGCAAGCAATTAAGTTCGACAAGTGCTGCCGTGCTACACAGCTCTGGCACGGCAGCGATTCAAACGTCGGGCTTCTGCCGCGCTAAACAAAATTCATAAATTATATTAATGTATTTTGGCGAGATTGCGTTCCCACGGGGAGTTGTGAGAAGAATTGTTACGAGGCATCAGTAAATCCTAAATTTGGTTCGACTCTGGCACGACGTCTGAATCAAAGTTGTTTTCCTGTCGTGCTACAGTCGAACCAAATGACAATTAAGTTCGGCACGGCAGAAGCACGACGTCTGAACTGGGCCTAACTGTCAGTGTGTTGAGAAAAAGGCAGTTCCCATCTGATTTGCTTTCGAATAGCTCCCGCTTGGTGATTGGTTAAACTAAAACGTGCATCTTTATGAACCAATCAAATGAAACCAGCAGATTGTTCACTAGTAAGAGTGTTCCCGCGCTTAGCCCCTTCCACACTACATCAGATAAATTTGAAAGCACTACTTTATTCTTACGTTCAGGCCTACCGTCTTCACTAATCCAGGTAAACTGTCCACCGAAAACGGATGAATAGTGGATGAATATGACTTCAATTTAAAATACCTGCTTTGCGTTTTAGTGTCAATGGAAAACTTTTTGCAGAACGTAACTTTTTGAAAACGCTGACGTCTCCGGCAACGTTGCGTTTCCAGATTTATAGACATTTCCTTGCACGTCTTAGACAAATGTGTGGACGAAAAACATTTTATGCGTCTGTGTGCACGGGGCGTAAGCTAAAGCAAACAAAAAACGCTCACTCTGTGCTGAAATGTGACAAGAACTGTACCTCTTAAACCCCGTTTACACAGGTGCGGACAAACTGGATCAATTTAGGTCTCAGGGAAACTACCCACCCATCCCTCCCCTAAGCCATCACTTTGCCCTAAGCGAGAAGTAGATGTTAATGTTAGCTTAGGGGAGAGGTAGGTGGGCAGTTTCCCAGATACCTAAATTGATCCGACAAATTTTTGAAGGGACGAATTTTTCCCCTCTACACACGTTCACACGGAACCGTGCAAATTCTGTCACAGATTGCTGTACTGTTTGCCGTTCAAATACTTACACAGATCCGCGGATCCCTTGTAAGCGAATGGCGGGTTTTTTCCTTTTTAAAAAATTTTGTCCTCACCCATGTAAACGGGTCTCAAGAAAGGGTGTTAATTACATTTATAAGGATTAGTTCAGTCGGTAGAGCGCTTGACTACAGAGCGGGAGGTCGCGGGTTCGATTCCCGAGACCGGAGCAATACTCAGGGTCTTAAAATAACTGAGAAATGAAGGTACTCCTTTTGCACTGCAACTGTGGCTGGACCTTCTCGTGGCTCGGATGATCACGTAAAATGGCGGTCCCGTCAAAAATAGTGTCCCCAATTAGTACTTTCGTGCTAAATACATTGACACTCAAATAAAGCGCTTTTTTTATATAGCCGTCACTTTTACTCGTTGAAATTGTTAATTGTTTTTTGCCTTCAAGACAATTGCGACGGCTATACGCGTGTACTACAAGCGAATACACCCTAAGAGGTAACTAACATTATTGCCACTAAAGAACCTTTTCTCTTTTTTTTGTCAATGAAGGCAGCTATAAGAGATCAAGGAATCCGTGTGAACTGTATCTGCCCTGGAAGAACGGACACTGAAATGGACTTTCCTAGACACAAACTAAGAAAGGAGGAAATTGAAGCACAAGATAGCCTCCCCAAACAACCGTAAGTTTGTCAGAATTAGTTTAATTCATTTTTTTTCTAGCTGTTCCTTGCGTAACTTTTTGTTTTGTTTTTCCTGTGCTGGAAATAACTATATTTTGAAACATTTAAAATTGATTAAATACTACCATTAACCCGTTGTGGAGGTATATAAGCCAACCCCTAACCGTAAAAGCCGCCACCTCATCATGCCACTCGTATGCGCATGCATAGAGAGTTCTTCGGGTCTATGCTTCAGTACCACAGAGAACAGAACACAGAAGCTTCTACGGGAAAAGGTCATAAAACGACTCTGAAGTAAAAAGTTTCACACAACGTGAAAAAGTTTAACTCTAGGATTGGGAGCTTTGGTATAATCCTAGCTTTGTTTTTTGTTCTGCTTTGTTTTGTTTTTAATAGGATTTCTGCTGTTACCAAGGGCATTATCGAACTGATTGAGGACGACACTAAAATAGGAGAGGTTTTAGTTGTGTGTGAGACGGATGGAACCAAGTACAAGCTGTTTTAGATACACAGGATTCAATAAGGTACGTTTCCTTCTGCGTTGAAGGCAAATTGGCTTAGTTTAAGCGACTTCTTTTGCTTTGCACGTAACAGTGTTTTATCATTCTGGCACTGGCCAGTACTTTCAATTGAAAATTAATATTGCAAATGGTATGGAGTTGAGTGGAGACTGTACTCAAAAAAGGTAACACTTGAAAGTTATAAAGGGCACTGATAAACTTGTGGTCCTCAAATAAATACTGGAAATCCTCTATTCAGATCCCCCTCTCAAATAATCCCTCTCCCCTCTTCAGCAGAAGCAGCTTATTACGCCCCCTCTCTTTAAGCCCCTCTTCCCCTTCCCCAATATTATGAAACGATAGACTATATTAATTAATCACGAATGTAACACTTCGTGTTGGACAGATCGCGTATGGTTCTGATGCAAGTGCTGGAAGTTTTTGATCTTCGAATGAACTCCAATTTTATGTTCCTGAACTTTTCCATTTTTTGTTCTCGTTCTTTTTTACAATTGATACCATCATCTTTGCCAAATTTAATATACTCCCTTCTCTCAAATGAGACCCCCGTCTCTACTCACCCGCCCACCCCTCAAACCTGACCCCGAGGGTCTAGAGCTTTTACTGCCCTGGTATTTTCAACTCCCTTCTCGGTTTATGAACAAATATCCTGTCTTATGTTTCGGTATACAATTTAACCCACTTTACGAACACCCGCTTGATACGGAAACCTCATTGTTACGGACATTTTGCTTTGTCCCTGGGGAAAAAAACCTTTGTATTTTGTTTATTTAACTTTAGAAAGTTCAACCAACCCGCTTAAGAGGACACCCCGTTAGTACGGACACTTTCTATGGCCCACTCAGTGTCTGTATTAACGGGGTCTGACTGTATTACATGGAAACACTGTCTCACAAGCTTGTAAGGATAGAGAGCTTAGAGCTCTGACTTCGATAGTCCGGACATCAACCGGAAGTTGTTTTCGTAATATTGCCACATACGATTTGTGACGTCAGCGCTTTATGCAAGGAACATGAAAAAAAAAAAAACATGCCGAGCTTCTCTTGGAAGAGGTGAAAGTGTACCCTGAAACAAAGCTTGCCAGGAACTTCTGGTTGCTGTTCGTACCTCTGGTAAGTCAAAGTTCTCGGTGTTAAGAACATTGCGCCCAGTGATTGTTATTAGTACATAGTCAGATTTTTTCTTGTTATACTAAGCAGGCCCTTTGTAGTCAGTCTGCTGAGTGGTCTTGGCAAGTGAGGATGGACAGGTTCGACCACGAGATCGGAAAAAGCAAACTGACAAGCAAACAAATTACCTTCACCTTGTAATAGCCCTTTTCACTCTCATGATCAGCACCTACGTTGGTTTGAAGAAACAAAAAAATAAAGTGGTGCATAAAGAAAGAATTCAACTCTTTCATGTTTGGTACGGTACACCAATATGGCCACCACTTCATTGCGCGTAAAAATGACGCGACAGTGGAAATCTACCTTAACTGACTGACTTGCTGACTGAGTAATGGACGATCTCACGATCTTAATCTTTTTACCGATAGCCCTTCTCTGTCCGGGTGACCACCCGCCGACCAACAAGCTTAAGACATTAGACTACGCCGGAGATGGCCAACATCTTGATCAATAGAGCGTTTTCACTCACGTGACCAGCATTTATGCAAATTTATTGAAACAGAAGGAAGCTTTTACATAAGAAAAGAGTTCAACTCCCTCAGGATTTGTTCGGTACACCAACATGGCCGCCGTTTTATTGTTTTGGAACACCAATATGGCCGCCGTGACGTCATGTGAAAACGCCCTATAGGTTCTACCATTATACATGTACAATCGTACTTTCTTTTTTTTTTCTTGCAGAAGTTGACCATTTTGCACCAGGTGCTCATGCTGCGGTCGGTTATCATAGCTGATCACAAGAGAGAATAGAATGAACAGAAGAAGGAAGAATGAAAGAGTAGAATGAATAGAATAGAATAGAGAGAATGCTGATCACCATTGCAGCTCTAACTAGTAACTGCTGTAGAGAAAACTACGAAGTGAGGAGCCCATGTACGGCTGCATATATTTGACATTCATCCCGAACGTTAGGAATTGTAACAAGCTCTTGTGTGCTCCAATGTTAAGTAAACAGTAAAGACGAGAAAGACAGAAATACTTTAAGATTCGATCCTAGGATATTGCAAAAGTTGCACGTTGTACTGGAATTTATCTTTCTTAACGTAACAAGCACTGAAAGGAAACATGTTAATACACGTCGAATTATTAAGGCTAGATAGTGATTTAAGTATGTTAGATAAGAAACGACGAAGCAGGAGTTTACAATGGCGAGCTGAAGTTGGCGAGCCATTGTAAATGCCAGATCCGGATCGATCCATAAATTTCGTTGAATTAAAACAGTCACACAGAAGCGAACTGCATCAAAAGTTAGTGAATATTGATTCGCTGGGTAGTAGTTTGCATAAAAAGTTTTTACTGTTTAGTATATAATAATCCCAGTTAATTTGTATGAAGTTTTAAAGCTAGAGCCCGGGAGGGGGGAGGGGGTGTACTTGAGTTAATTTTTGCTGGGTATGTGCCGCTGGCCTCTCGGAGCCCCTAGCCCATTGTAGTCTATTCTGTGGCCAATTATAGACCCCATCTTAGTCACTTTTAGGCAAATGTGTAATTTTCGCGATTCCAACTTAGTCATTTTCTATTTATCCCAACTTAGTCACTTTCTATTTATGTATCTACTTTACTTTTCACCTAAAGTACAAAAGTACATTGTGGTACGTTTGCTAACCGTAAATATGAAGAACTGTCTTACCGCAAAAATCAGAAAATGTGCGACCCCATTCTAGTAACTCTATTGAAAATGCGACCCTAGTGTAGTCACTCCAGTCGTGAAAATGCGACCCCATCAAGCGGCACATCCCCATTAGCCTCCTCTTATAAGGAAGTACCACCCTTCCCCCGGGAGCTAGAGGTGCATGCACAAATCAGCAGTCAAAATCAACAACAAAATGACCGAAGCTTGTCCGTGTTACACTGGAGTTAAGCAAGGTTGTATGTTATCACCCACCCTTTTTAATTAGTGATCTACCCGAATTTTTAAATTCACCAAGCTCAACCGATATTCTGCTTGATTACTCTGAAAGACCTATAAACACTCCTCAACAAGTTGGAATCCTACTGCGAGAAAACTGAACTATCTATAAATCTAGAAAAAACAAAAGTCATGATCTTTAATAATTGTGGCAAGTCCTTAAATAACTACTCGTTTAAGTATGGAGTAAATAAACTAAACAATGTTAAATCTTTTAAAAATCTTGGAATGACACTGAGCCCGTATGGAAATGTTGGTTTAGCTAGAGAAGAGTTACAAAAGTTGTGCTTAAGGCACTTTATAAACTAAGAAAAGAGATGGGTGACAACTTTAGAGAAAATATTATGCTGAGAATTAAGCTATTCGATGCTCTGATATCCCTCATACTTCTCTACGTAAGTGAAATTTGGGGTGTTGACTCTAACGACCAAATAGAAAAAGATCCCGCAGAATTGGTTCAAATTAAATTCTTGAAATGGTTGCTAGGTGTAAATAAATACTGCAGCAACAATGTATGTAGGGCTGAAACAGGAAGATTCCCAATAAAAATCGAAGCACAATATAGGAATTTTAAGTTTTGGATAACTCTAACCAAACATCCAAAACACAAATTATCACAGGTGGTTTATAATGATATGAAGTCGAGGATGAATAAGGAATTATGGAGCCAAAAAATCAAAGGCCTATTAGACCAAATAGGGTCAGGATACCTCTGGACAAAAGCACATGAAATGACATAGGAATCTTGAACATTATCAAACAAAGACTGAAAGACATCGAATTACAAAGATGGTTAAGGGACGTAAACAATGACGTAAGAAAAGACGCCAACCAAAAGAACAAACTAAGAACCTTCCGAAAATTTAAAACAATAGAAAATTATAAATGTGAAGATTATCTCCGTCAGGTCACCAACATCCGACACCGGATAACTAACTAAACCCCGTCTAAGTAATCACAAATTGGCGATAGAGACAGGTCGGTATGTAAGACCTTATAACAAACCGGAAGAGAGGATCTGTCCTATCTGTAAAAAAGACGTAGAAGATGAAATACACTTTTTAACTCTGTGCCCTGCGTATCAAGAAAAAAGACGTACTTTATTTGAATACTTAAACAAAGAATACAGAATATCAGTAAACTGAATGACCCAGATGATGTTTTTCTGTTGTTAATAAACCCTCCGAGCAAGAACAAACCAGTGCAAAAGTTAATTGCAAAATACGTATTCGACTGCTATGAGTGCACTAGCACTAGTGTGCAATTTGTGTTATGATTTTAAGTTATTTGGATAAAGTCGATGTACATAGGACTGTATAAGGCTCCAAATAAAGCATTGTCTTTTCTTGTCTTGTCTTGTCTTGCACATGTGACTCAAATACTACCTATTGATTGGCCATTATAGTTTCGATGAATAACTAATGAATTTTATAACTTGAGCAATATGAACTCAAGGTGTTCAGTAACATTTATGGTTAGTTTTTTACAACTGTATCAAAGAAAATTGAGTCTGCCGTTATAGAATGATTTTACTTGACCCGTGAAATAGGGAGTAGAATACTAGATATCTGTCACATAACTCCAACTAGAGCAACTATAGTGCAAAAGTGTACTAAATATGTAAAATACGCGGGGTGTTTTCCCATGGGTAACTTTCATTCATTCATTCATTCATTCATTCATTCATTCATTCATTCATTCATTCATTCCTTCCTTCCTTCCTTCCTTCCTTCCTTCCTTCCTTCCTTCCTTCCTTCGTTCATTTATTTATTTTTCCATTAACTAGAAATACAACAACATCATACAGAAATACATTAAAGATAATATACAATATTCCCACTAAATTATTTACAAGATCAATTGTGGTAAAGGCAGGGAAGCCTATATAGAAGCGGGGGGCTTATAAACTATAGGCTTTCTGGAACTATAGGGTAAACCATACAAGTTAAGGGTACTGAATGAAAATTTGGATTGATTAAAAAAAAAGAAAGAAAGAAGAGAAAAAAGAAAAGGTGTGCAGCTCAACAAAGAGTCAATTTAACTAAGAAAGAAGGAATTTTTTAAGTCTTTTGCCAAACAAACTGACACTTTCACTGTTTTGAATTTCCCGACTTAGCGAGTTGAAAAACGTAGGACCTTGAAACCGAATTGAGAACTTGTCCTTTATTTGCGGCAGGCACGAATAGAACCATCAAATAAAAGACGATTTGTTTGGCAAAAATCATTTTATTTTCAGCGTTTTCGCTTACAAATACTATCAGCTGAAAAAAAATGAACAAAAGGAAATTTACAGTTCAATGTTTAATCCTCGTCGCTACTGTCGCTATCGAATTTATCTAGGATGCGTTTTATTTTACTCATCATTTTCACAGCCTTGCCACAAATCTCCATGTTGGCCTCCTCCGATGTCCTCTGTCGCTTCCTGGAGCACTTTTTGTCAGCTTTGTCCTGTTTTGGCCAGGCGCCGTGCGGGATTCGCTTCCTCCTGGGAGATCAGCATCGGCATCGGTGCCTGAACTATCTTCGTCAAGACATGCTGCCTGGCTAAATTTCGCGGATTTTCGCTCTTCTGGTGACTTATATTGCGTATCGCATCCTGTTATCCACAATAGTCTGTGACATCGCCGTCTTATTTGTACTTGTCGTGGTCAGTCAGCTGTTTAGCTTTTTGGAGGTGTTGGGGAAACAATTCGTGTCATTAATCCTTTTGATCGATGATTCTCTTGGGGTAGAACGATAGTATGCCGTGATGCTTTTCGTTCTTCGTAAAATTTCCAGCTGGTCAATGGGTCAATGATGATGTATGATGATCGATATTGAAAAATGGAAACACACGTGAGTTGCAATATATGTCTCTGTAAAAAGTAATTTGCAGATAAAGCAAAATAAAAATCTTTCAAAAACTGAATTCTTTTGATACTTCAGTCTTAAAAATAATGACTGCGAATAGATGCCGCTGAGTTTTCAAAAAAATGTCAGGGGGAAAATTGGGAAAATGTCGGCATCTTACAGCGTTTGCAAAAAAAGTGCATTTTCCGTCTACTTTAAGTATCTTTTAAAGCCCCGCCCAGGTTTTATTTTTTAAAACTTCTTCTACGATCTTTGACTTGCTGGTAAAAAAAAAATATATTCGCGCTGCACTGCCCCATAAATGCCGCGAGGCCGCATAGGGATTAACAGACAAAAAAAAAAACAGAAAGCTTACCCGTGCGTCTAAAAGATCATGACATATTTTGTGGATCTTTCTGCTATTGTGACTCATTAGCACATGGTATTGAAGTTATGTGAAAGATCTCTACTAGGCACTATTATGCACTAATTCCTTTGTCTTCTTTTGTTTATTTGTGGCTATTTTTCACTATTTGTTATTATCTGTTTCACGGTTGAAGTAAAATCACTCTAACTTGCTCTCCGACCATACACTGTTTCGTGCCGTATATATTTCCTTGTCTTCAATTGAGGCGCACCTCAACAGAAGTTTTAAGCTTTTGCTCTACGCCAGATTCTTTCGCGTAAAACCGCGTTCTTATGTAATGTAGCGGAGGTTAAACTCAATAGCGGGTTTCCTTCGATTCGAGTTCCGAACTCACACCTTGACAATACAGTAAAAACATGCGAGTACGAACCCTTCAATTTCCCAAGTTAGCCTTAACAGGTTCTTACATGAATGGTAATCTGCCCAAAAGTAGGCTATTTAGTTTCTTAAATAAGTTATTAGTTTCTGAAGAACAAAACCAAAAAGCTTAATGAATGAATGTTGACCAATATCTTTTTTGCCTTAGTGAAAAAAAGGAACCTGTTTCAAATTATTTTTAGGTTAAACGGGTTCTTGCAAAGAGGTGGCCTTTTTAACAGATCTTAAAAGCCCTGTTGTTACTCGCAGGTCCTTTCTGCATTTCATTTGAAAAATATAATTACTGCTCGTTGTTTTCGTGCTTTAGACACAGTGCTAGTGTGCAGGCACGCGGGGCGAAGGTTTTTCGCTTGACCTACAAGGCCATAATTGTTTTTGAAAAAAATTATATCACGCAATCAGAATGACAAATTTGTTTGTCTCTACTACCATTATAAAGACCTTGCCGAAGTTTGCCTTTATAAATTAGGAAACTCGTTCACAGCTAAAGCAAGAATTATTATTAGTTATTATTATAAAAAAGAAACCTTTAAAGATTGCCAAGGTTTAACAAAATTTGGCCGAAATTAAACTAACTAATTAGCTAAATATTTATATATTAAAGTTTCGTTATTATTATGATGGGACTTCCAGTTTCTCCCCAGTGATTTTTACGTACATTGCTAAATACCAAATGTATTGCCGCGTATTTTCATATAATCGAGTCTCTATAATAATTCTTTCACATATTTACGTCAGTGCCTCTTTTGTAAATAACATCCTTATTACACATACGTTTTTTAAAGAAGGTGTTGATTTTCACTTGAACTCCATTGGTGTAAACTTTTAGTTCGCAGCTCTTACTCCTTCTACATTCTCGGTGCTTGTTCATCGGCAAGCGTAGTCTCTTCAAGTTGCGGAATTTACAGTGCACCAATCGCGTTCAATGCCGAATTACAAATTATAATTTCTTTAGAGATGGCAAGACACAAGCTATGTAAAAGGTAAAGGTCGTTTTAGATGAGCGAAAAGTGAGCCTTCACTCTCTTGACCGCCCATATGTTTTTTTTTTTTTTACAAGTCATATTTTCAAAAACTCTGCATAATCTATGTTTCACTGCCACTGAGTATATTAACGACAATGAAGTTCAGGTTGATCGCATCTATCAATCATTTAATTAATCAAATCACATTTTAAGCATAACTTATGGCAATTATTAATGTTGCCAACACAAAAACGTTATACTAAACTATCTATGTTTAAATCAACGTACGGTTAATCACGTATCAGGCAATGTCGTCAGATAGTAATATCAATATGAAGTTCTTAATGGTTGCACTGATACTTTGTCTGGTGTTCGTTGGAGATGGTAAGTTTACATTGAATTGCACACAAAGAAAATCCCAGCTTAATTTCCAATCAACTAAGTATTTCACGCAGACAAGACCTGCACTAAAGTGATAATCTCTGCTGAATACCTTTTACCTTCATCACAATTAAAACTTAGAACTTTCGCTGATGCCACTAGGGAAGATTTGGCTGGAAAATGTAGTATAAATTAGCATAAACCTGCGATCAGGCTCTATTTTCGTTTCGCTGAGTAAACAAAATCTGGAAGGGCAAGAGAACTGCTGTGAGAGCGGCGCTAAAATTCTGCTCTGATCGCAGGTTAACTCAGAGTTATGTTTTTATAAAGACCATTGCCTTAGCACTTTTACTTGAAGGACGTTCAGGGGTGTATATGGAAGCCACGTTCCATGGTTCATCATGATATAACATAAGAAGCATTACTTATTAAAACTGAAAAATTCAAAAGAACAATTCAAATAGGCCACTTGCACGAAGAGGACACGTGACCAATGCTTCCTTTAAACAGTGAGTTGTAATTTT
Organism: Porites lutea; assembly: GCF_958299795.1. Taxonomy (NCBI): domain Eukaryota; kingdom Metazoa; phylum Cnidaria; class Anthozoa; order Scleractinia; family Poritidae; genus Porites; species Porites lutea. The sequence continues at coordinate 12,327,196 of NC_133202.1, read as the reverse complement.
GCTGATGCCAAATATTGATAGTTCACCCAAAAACTATTTTGCACCCGAAATTTGAGAGGAAACAAAGTAGTATGATTTGACAGGACATACTCTTGCCCTCCAACATGGCGGCCAAAATTACTTTTTGCAGTATACCGTAAAATTCTGAAAATAAGCCCTGGGGCTTATATTTTTCAAAGGCCCTTTTTGAGGGGCTTATTTTTGAAGGGGCTTATATTCGGAGGGGCATATCTACGGAGGGAAATTTTCGTTTCAGAATCGATTGGGCTAACCTTATAGTTAAAAGTAAATTCACCGTGTTTGCTTTGTTTTACTTTGTCTTTGAGGGCAATTTTCTAAGTAAAAGCCCCATGAGGGCTTATATTGGGAAGAGCGATTGAACGGAGGGTTTTCTGCGTTACCAGTTTGGGGGGGGCTTATATTTGGAGGGGCTTATACATGGAGCGGCTTATTTTCGGAATTTTAAGGTATCTTGTTAAACGTTTGAGAGTTACGCTCAGATGTGCTGTAAACCTTACCACGTCATCTTTTCAACATTTTCCTCGAAGTTTAACGTCACGTGACCAGCTACGAACCTACTCATTTTAAGGAAATGGTGCGGGTTTGAAAAACCGAATCGCTATTATTTTGTTTAAGATATGACCCACTAATCGTTTTTTGAAGGCAAAATCATATAACTTTCATTTACTTAAAAACGATGTCCTATGACCTCTTAGGTAAGTGCAAATTGCATATTCCATCTAAAAAGCTAAACTTGCAAATTAGAGGAATTCGAAACTGGTATAAAAATAAATTTCCATCAAAGTAATTAAGTTAAATTATGTACAGTTAACTCACGAAGGGCTAGAGCTCGAAAGCTTTTAAGCTTTTAAATCTTTTGTGTCAGTTAATGGTGATCATTTCATCTTATCATCTCAGTTGATATTTAAAATATATTTTTTAGTCAGTTGTTGAGACCGCGATATAAGGTAGTCGGCGGGCTTAAAAACCTGTTTAAGGCTCAGTGTGTTTTACGTCAATGTTTTGTTTGGTCTTGACACTCTTCGCGGAAAGCAAAGTCAAAATTTAAAGGTTGTTCAAATTGAGATTGGTTTAGTCAACAGGACGCAGTTTCGTTAAGCTATAGGTGAGACCCGCTTTTTCAGTTACCGTACCTAATGCCATACAAAGATGCCTTGAAACGAGGCAGGAAATCATATATTGTATCTAGTATTTAGGGTAAATATTAGGGTTTCCTAAAAAGTCAGCTTTTCCGAAATCAACGTATCCATGGCCTATTGGTAACACCATTGCCTTTTCTACACTTCCTCATTTTGGGAAAAATCGAGGCATTCGTTATAAGAGCTTTCAACGAGAATGTACGGGTCCATCCTCACAACAGCCACCTTAAACACAAGTCTAATTTCAGAGACGTCTCAAAAGTTTAATCGTTTGTTTGAAACGTCATCGTGTTTAAGTGCGACTGCCTCAAAGCAAACCATACAGAATGTTGTAATAGCGACACATCAAGACAGCATAACGTTCCATTATTCTCCTTTGACAACGCTGAATAAAAATTTGCGGACCTCTCCGGAAACAACCCTCCGATTAATTTCAGGCGTTTAATTGGTCTAAAAATAACGTCGGTGAGATTCATATGCAGTGGAACCCGGTTAATACGGATACCAAGAGGACATGCCATAGTGTCCGTATTATGCGGGTGCCAAATTACTCCATCTCTTACCAATTAAGTACTGATTACACATGTTTTTCAGTGTCAACTTCATTAATATGGCGTCTCCATCTTTGCTCTTTATATATATTAAGTTTACCTAAACTAAAGTACTGGCAATATCTTGATTACTGACTTCATCAGTTGACCTTTTTTTGAATGTAGATTTTACTTTCTGTTTCTTAAGGCATGACAGGGGAAACTAGTACAAGTTATGTGACCCCGACCTCTGACTCACATGGTACGTATGGAATGAAGAATAATTGTTGGGTATTACGGGGAATTTTTTTTTTTTTTTAATTTAAAGTGCTTTAATGTCTTGTTTCTTTATATTCATTTTATCATCAGACCTTTTAAGAACTTCCAAGTAATTGTAACAAAAACCTTCACTCCAACTAACCATTTTTCCATCGTGTTGAATTTCTTCCCTTGTCTGGCGCGGATCTAGGATAAATGCTGACCGATTTCCTTAACGAGCGCCGAAAACGCAAGCTTCTTGGGGGTCCAGGGGCATGCTCCCCCGGTAGATGTTTTAGATTTTAACTCCCTAAAGTCTCTTTTCTCGGGGTTCCGAGTCACTGAGATAGGATATTGGCCAGTTCCATTTACCTTGGATAAAGCCTTGCAACTTGGAAAGTTTTTTATTTATTAAAAATATATCTATTTAAGAAAAATCTGACCGATTTCCGTAAAACGGTGGAAACCGGTGTGGATCCGCGCCTGCTTGTCCCTTCCCTCACCTCCCCTCGGCGATGATGTGCTGAAAAGGACTCTTTTACATGCAACTTGCCACAATTTCAACATTGTTTGGGAAGGGAGGGACGAGTTTTAGTGAATATCACGTTAAGTATCATAACGCTTTATAGCCTCTTGACTTTACTATGAGTCAATTTATTAAAAAGATTCAATTTGTTGTTTTAAAGGCACGACGGCGGGTACAAATTCAACTACAAGTTATGTGACCCCTACCTCTGGATCACATGGTAACGAAATATTAATAACCTTAAGAGACATTGCTGATGAGTCATTTTGCAGTTTTCATGTTAACGTTGCGAGAAAATACATCCCAGTTTGGGCGCAGTTGCAGGTCCGTCCAATAGTACGGATTTTACTTTTTTCCCCTAGCCTATTTATAAGGCAGAATTTTGCTTGTAGAACTATATAGCTAATCTTCTCGCCTTTCCTCCCTTACTCAAAAAAGAATAAATCCAACAAACAAGGAAATGAAATCTTTTAACGCCTATGTAGGCAGAGGTTAACGTGGAAGCAAATTTCAAAAGGTAATTGTTGCTACACTAGTTTTACTTTAGCCCTTCTATCCGTACTTATTTTCTGCGTTAATCTGAGTTTTACGCCTCCACAGCTGTCAACCTAACAACATGTAACTGGTGCCTGGGTTCGGGAAATGTTGAGCTGTGTGAAGGCGAAAATCTGCAGATTCAGATGCCTTGTTCCTCTGACACATTCCCCAACATTGGCACAACTCACTGTTATACAGCAGCAGGAAGATTCAAGTATTCCAATGCGCCTGAGGTTAATTACACAGGCATTGCAAGAGGATGCATCAACTGCACAGGTTTCAATTCCCCCTGCCTCCCCTACCTCATTTTCATTAACAGTTGGTTCGTACAGTCTTGAATTCGTGAAAAAGTCTTGAGATTGGCAGGGCAATTTTCCAAACCTGGAAAAAGTCTGCAAAATAGAGATAAGTTCTGGGAAAATGTGTTCTTTTTTTTAAAGCTACAACAAGTGCCTTACAAGTGAATTTTTTTTCGTTGCTCAAATCTTATTCAATCTCACACGTCTGTTTGCAGTGCACCATGGAAAAAGCTTTGTTCCTGCATCTCTCTTTAAGGTCCTTATTGATCACCTTAGTGAAGGGGATGCATTGAAAATATGGTGGTGGTGGAGGGAACACAATAGAGACGTGGTGGTGGTGGAGAAAAACAGTTGAAATGTGGTGGTGGTGGTAGTGGTGGTAGAGGAGAAACATTAGAAATGAGGTGGTAGTCGTGTTGGTAGAGGAAAAACAATAGAGATGTGGTGGTGGCGGGTGGTGGTGGCAGGGGACATACTTGCTGTCAAGATATACCTGGTATACGACTCAAGTATATAGGATAAGATTAGGTTCAACAAATTCGGTGCTAAGATGTTGTTTTGCATTGCTTTTATTAATAGACAAAGCAGCAGCTTGCGCAGCATTTGCAGCGGCTTTTAATGCTCAACCTGAAAACTGGACCTTGCTGGATTGTAATATTGAGTGTTGTACTGGTGACAACTGCAACAACCAATACGTCACCCCAGTTCTTCCAACAATGGTGTATACGACAACTCCAAATCCTGTTTCTCCTACTTCCGAGTCACATGGTAGGTAACACGCGACAAAGAAGGAACTCTCACGTGGGGATATGATCGGCTATCCTTTTATAACATTTATTTATCCTCTCGAATTCAAAGCAAAGAAAGCATACTACAAAAACTTATATTCCCTGCATAGGCGGTGGAAGCCCATCTTTTCAACATTTTCCTCGAAGCTTAAGGTCACGTGACCAGCTACGAACCTACTCATTTTAAGAAAATGGTGCGGGTTTGAAAACCCGAATCGCTATTATTTTGTTTAAGATATGACCCACTAATCGTTTTTTGAAGGCAAAATCATATAACATTCATTTACTTAAAAACGATGTCACATGACCTCTTAGGTAAGTGTAAATGGCCTATTCCATCTAAAAAGCTCAACTTGCAAATTAGAAGAATTTGAAACTGGTATAAAAATAGATTTCCATCAAAGTAATTAAGTTAAATTACGTAAAGTTTACTCACAAAGGGCTAGAGCTCGAAAGCTTTTAAGCTTTTAAATCTTTTGTGTCAGTTAATGGTAATTATTTCATCTTATCATCTCAGTTGATATTTAACATATTTTTTAGTCAGTTGTTGAGACCGCGATATAAGGTAGTCGGCGGGCTCAAAAACCTGTTTAAGACTCAGTGTGTTTTACGTTAATGTTTTGTTTGGTCTTGACACTCTTCGCGGAAAGCAAAGTCAAAATTTAAAGGTTGTTCAAATTGAGATTGGTTTAGTCAACAGGACGCAGTTTCGTTAAGCTATAGGTGAGACCCGCTTTTTCAGTTACCGTACCTAATGCCATACAAAGATGCCTTGAAACGAGGCAGGAAATCATATATTGTATCTAGTATTTAGGGTAAATATTAGAGTTTCCTAAAAAGTCAGCTTTTCCGAAATCAACGTATCCATAGCCTATTGGTAACACAATTGCCTTTTCTACGTTTCCTCATTTTGGGAAAAATCGAGGCATTCGTTATAAGAGCTTTCAACGAGAATGTACGGGTCCATCCTCACAACAGCCACCTTAAACGCAAGTCTAATTTCTGAGACGTCCCAAAAGTTTAATCGTTTGTTTGAAACGTCATCGTGTTTAAGTGCGACTGCCTCAAAGCAAACCATACAGAATGTTGTAATAGCGACACATCAAGACAGCATAACGTTCCATTATTCTCCTTTGACAACACTGAATAAAAATTTGCGGACCTCTCCGAAACAACCCTCCGATTAATTTCAGGCGTTTAATTGGTCTAAAAATAACGTCGGTAAGATTCATATGCAGTGGAACCAGGTTAATACGGACACCAAGAGGGCATGCCATAGTGTCCGTATTATGCGGGTGCCAAATTACTCCATCTCTTACCAATTAAGTACTGATTACACATGTTTTTCAGTGTCAACGTCATTAATATGGCGTCTCCATCTTTGCTCTTTATATATATTAAGTTTACCTAAACTAAAGTACTGGCAATATTTTGATTACTGACTTCATCAGTTGACCTTTTTTTGAATGTAGATTTTACATTCTGTTTCTTAAGGCATGACAGGGGAAACTAGTACAAGTTATGTGACCCCGACCTCTGACTCACATGGTACGTATGGAATGAAGAATAATTGTTGTGTATTACGGGGATTTTTTTTTTTAAATTTAAAGTGCTTTAATGTCTTGTTTCTTTATATTCACCTTATCATCAGACCTTTCAAGAACTTCCAAGTAATTATAACAAAAAACCTTCACTCCAACTAACCATTTTTCCACCGTGTTGAATTTCTTCCCTTGTCCCTTCCCTCACCTCCCCTCGGCGATGATGTGCTGAAAAGGACCCTTTTACATGCAACTTGCCACAATTTCAACATTGTTTGGGAAGGGAGGGACGAGCTTTAGTGAATATCACGTTAAGTATCATAACGCTTTATAGCCTCTTGACTTTACTATGAGTCAATTTATTAAAAAGATTCAATTTTGTTGTTTTAAAGGCACGACGGCGGGTACAAATTCAACTACAAGTTATGTGACCCCTACCTCTGGATCACATGGTAACGAAATATTAATAACCTTAAGAGACATTGCTGATGAGTCATTTTGCAGTTTTCATGTTAACGTTGCGAGAAAATACATCCCAGTTTGGGCGCAGTTGCAGGTCCGTCCAATAGTACGGATTTTACTTTTTTCCCCTAGCCTATTTATAAGGCAGAATTTTGCTTGTAGAACTATATAGCTAATCTTCTCGCCTTTCCTCCCTTACTCAAAAAAGAATAAATCCAACAAACAAGGAAATGAAATCTTTTAACGCCTATGTAGGCAGAGGTTAACGTGGAAGCAAATTTCAAAAGGTAATTGTTGCTACACTAGTTTTACTTTAGCCCTTCTATCCGTACTTATTTTCTGCGTTAATCTGAGTTTTACGCCTCCACAGCTGTCAACCCAACAACATGTAACTGGTGCCTGGGTTCGGGAAATGTTGAGCTGTGTGAAGGCGAAAATCTGCAGATTCAGATGCCTTGTTCCTCTGACACATTCCCCAACATTGGCACAACTCACTGTTATACAGCAGCAGGAAGATTCAAGTATTCCAATGCGCCTGAGGTTAATTACACAGGCTTTGCAAGAGGATGCATCAACTGCACAGGTTTCAATTCCCCCTGCCTCCCCTTCCTCATTTTCATTAACAGTTGGTTCGTACAGTCTTGAATTCGTGAAAAAGTCTGTTTTTTTTAAAGCTACAACAAGTGCCTTACAAGTGAATTTTTTTTCGTTGCTCAAATCTTATTCAATCTCACACGTTTGTTTGCAGTGCACCATGGAAAAAGCTTTGTTCCTGCATCTTTTTTTAAGGTCCTTATTGATCACCCGGCTTAGTGAAGGGGATGCATTAAAAATGTGGTGGTGGTGGAGGGAAAACAATAGAGACGTGGTGGTGGTGGAGAAAAACAGTTGAAATGTGGTGGTGGTAGAGGAGAAACATTAGAAATGAGGTGGTAGTCGTGTTGGTAGAGGAAAAACAATAGAGATGTGGTGGTGGTGGTGGTGGTGGCAGGGGACATACTTACTGTCAAGATATACCTGGTATACGACTCAAGTATATAGGATAAGATTAGTTTCAACAAATTCGATGCTAAGATGTTGTTTTGCATTGCTTTTATTAATAGACAAAGCAGCAGCTTGCGCAGCATTTGCAGCGGCTTTTAATGCTCAACCTGAAAACTGGACCTTGCTGGATTGTAATATTGAGTGTTGTACTGGTGACAACTGCAACAACCAATACGTCACCCCAGTTCTTCCAACAATGGTGTATACGACAACTCCAAATCCTGTTTCTCCTACTTCCGAGTCACATGGTAGGTAACACGCGACAAAGAAGGAACTCTCACGTAGCGATGTGGAAGCCCTCCTTCCCTCCCCACGCCCCCCTCTCACTTTTGTAGAATAAAAAATAACTTTCCTTTATTTTACCACGCTCAACTCATTAGGACTTCAAAATATTATTTTGGAAAGTTCAAGTAAATGTCGACTCCTCTGTTTAAAACAAGGAACAACGTACGTAGCCGGATGGATTGGGAGATGTAATTTTTTTTTATCGACACTCCCTCCAACCCCCCCCCCCCCCCCCCCCCCCGCGTCAACCTCCTATGGAAGGCTATCCTATGTAGTTATTATTGTCGGTACCATTGAAGATTGCATCCGGGGGATCCAAAATGTCGGCGTCTTAAAAAAAAGACAGAGCCCGCCTTGCATTGTCTATTAAGGGGTTCTGGGAGGCGGGGGGGGGGGGGGGGGTTTATAGCCCCTCCAACAAATGAATAAGTGGCCATTCTAACACCTGAATACTATACAACCTTCCCGACACTTGAGTGCAAGTCTACACGGTGCTGCACGCAGATTAATATCCTAAACTAGTGAGTGGCGTTATTATTTTCTTGTTTTTGTTTTTAGCAGCTGTCAACGAAACAACATGTATCGAGTGCTTCGAAGTTGAGGCCTTGAACATATTCTGTAAAAATTCCATTCGACACATACCTTGTTCTTCTCAGTGCTACACAGCTAAGGGAAACGCAAAGTATTTCTACAGTCCTGATAAAGTTATTACTACAGTCCTAGAGGGAAGAGGATGTGTTAACTGCACGGGTAAGAAAATGGTTTAGTCTAAACGGCACTCAGTAAAACCAGCAGTTAAATTAAATAAAACACACATGAATGGTATGATAACTTTATTTATACACGGTATTTCCTTCAGGTACATTTATGTATTAATGTATTGTCTGTAGTTAGGTTTGGGCTAACTAATAACTTATAATTAAGTATTATTTTTGTATTGGTAGAGTTACCTTAATTAGCTCTTAACTTATTATTTGAAGATCAACGGTCACTTCTGCCCTAAGTATATGTGAAACGAGTTGGTGTACCGAGTAGGAAATAGGACCACCCGACCGCCACCCCGCCCCGCAAAAAAAGATACAATTGTAACTAAAATGACTTAGGCGTAATGAAACGCACGAAGTCTGTCTTGTTTTTCGACTCCGCCATATTCGTCTCCTCTTGTTGTCTTCGATCGTTTGGGATGGGAAAAGTAGCGCCAGCTTTTCCCAGCCGGTTACATATGGCTAGCTCCGTGAGCTGCCAAAATTCAAAGCGAGTCGTGACTCCCGACAACTTGCAGTCAGATGCTTTCCAGGCTGGGTGGTTGATAATACTGGCAGTACGATGCACATCTCGCGGATGCATGTGGCTGATAAGGCATGCAAATGATCTATCTCAAATTATTTATGACTCATCGTGTCTATTCTTTACTGTAGACCAAGAAACTATGTGTGCAGGATTCAATTCCTCCTTGGCATCTCAAAACATGACCTTGCTAGACTGTAATGTTGAGTGTTGTTCTGGGAACAACTGTAACATTCAGAACCTAACAACACGTGAGTATACGCCTGACACCTTAGTAGATGTGTCAGGGACCTCAGATTAAGGGTGATTGAGGCCTGTTCCCTGTTCCAGGCTCCAGTATAGAAAGTGGATTGACAAAAGTGGCGGAAAACAGCATTTCTTCCTCGCTTGACTTAGAGCCTGGAACAGCCTAGGAACAGGGTTTAGAGTGTTTTTTTTTTTTTGGCGGGGGGGGGGGGGGAGGCTTTTCCGAACTCTCTCCACGGCTCCTGTGCGTAAGGCCCCTTTAAGTAAACGGTGATTTTAACATCTGATTACATGTGTACATAACTTCCAAAACACAACCATGTATAGCATTCCAGCACTGAGTACACGGGTCCACCCACGTGAGAAATAAAATAAGAAATTCCTAAGATTTAATAACCCCACTAGACCTGAGAACCGTGGTTCACGTGACACCTTGTACATCTCCCTATACAAGGGAAATCGGATTCCGAAATCAGGGAAATTTTTGCTTGTGGAATCCGGAATACCGCTGGGCTCAAGGAATCCGGAATCCCAAGAACGAGTGGAATTCCGATCCAAAATTCCCCAGAGCTTCTCGATTCCCGTGCCTTTTTCTGTTGTTATCCTGCAACATTTATGTTATTTTATCGGATTTCGCAAAAGTCTCCCAAATTTGGTCTATTTAGCCAAGGGATTTCAGCCAACCAGGAAGGAAGGATTTTTTTTTCTCTATGGATGACAATGTTAATTTTTTGTTTTGTTTTGCAGCTATCGAGCAAACAACATGCATCCAGTGTTTTGAAGTTAAGGACTTCGGCGTATTTTGTAAGAATACCTTTAGTAAGGTGCCTTGTCCATCTCAAAATCAATGCTACACAGCTAAGGGACACACAAAGATTTTCCTCAGACCCGATCAATTTATTACTACAACCGTAGAGGGACGAGGATGTGCTAACTGCAAAGGTAAGAAAGTCTCAGCGACACTCATCAGGCCTCGGCCTCACCCAGAGAAAACAATGGGATAGAGGGAGAACCTTAGGACACTGGGTAGGATATGTGAATTTCACTAAAGTTATTTTAACAAGTTTTAAGTTTAAATCCTGAGACGTCCGCACACATTCAGATCAATTGTTTGAAATATCATGAAGTTTACGCAGGGCTGCCCCAGAGAAAACAATGCAGAACATTTTAATGGCCACGGGCTGTTGAATTCTTCCTTGACAACACTAAATAAAAGTTTTTGGACCTCTCCAGAAACAAACTTCCGATTAATTTCATGCTTTTCAAAATTGGTCTAAAAGTAACTTTGGTAAAATTCACATATGTCAAGGGCAAGACTGGGCTTTTTTCTCTCTCTCATATTTATTTATTCTCTCTTCTCCACACTTATCCGGATATTTTTAAATATGGAGGGTGTTTTCCAAAACGATTTCGAAAACATACGCTTCCATACTTAGCGCATTCTAATCGTTTTCGCCCATCTACACGAAAAGGCCAAAACGATGGAAATAAGACAGCATACATTAGAGGGCATGGGCAGTATGATGTATAACGTTATCATATTCCAAGACCTCCGTTTTCGTCCGTCTATACGGAAACGATTAGTGAGGGTTTTTAAAATAGTCACTCTGGGGACCGTTTTCAAAACCTCCGTTTTTGGTGCTCAAATACGCCATGCCCAAAAACTCCGTTTACTTCTGGACGGAAAAAAAAAATCTTAGTTTTCAAAATGAGGCCTTTCCAGTCAAGATTGCGGAATTTTGGCCTCGTTCTATTTATTATAAATATCATTTTATTGTTTTTATTGCGTATCCAGCCATCTTAAACTCCCAACAGGCGGTCAATAATTCTCGATCGACAGGCTGTTGCTTGCCAGTTTGGGGTTTGATTCAACAATCAAAGCATTAAAATTTCGTCCATATAGGCGGCCCGTCTGAGAATGAAAGGCTATCTCCGCTGATAACTTGTAAGTTAATATTCTATTTCCGTAAACAGCTGCTAATACTGACGAAAAAGTCGATTTAAGGAAAAAAAGTAAGGAAACAGTTTAGCCTAATGTACAAAGAATAAACTCTTAAACCTATTACGAAATAAAGTTTTCAAACTTCTTGATAACAATTTTGTTTGCTCCCTTTAGTTTGCTAGGGCGTAAGTAAATAAGAAAGGCTCAAAGAAGCAACTTCCTTACACACATTTCATAATGAATTTCTTTTCTTTAGACAAAGAAGCATTCTGTTCAGAATTCAATACTACCCTGGCATTCCAAAACATGACTTTGCTAGACTGTAATATTGAGTGTTGTTTTGGGGACAACTGTAATATCCACAACTTAACTGTCATTCCAACGAAAGCTACGCCCACTCCAGCACCATTCCCTACAACACGTAAGTATACGGTTATTCTAACATCTGAGTAGAAGTGGACCGCCCAGGTCCATCATGATGGTCGTTTCCACACCCAACTTCTGAGCACGTGAATGCAACCCCTCTAACGCTTCCCATTTAAAAAAAAATGTGTGATCACACATGTGAACACACTTTGAAAGTGTGATAGAAGTGTGATTCATGGCATAACACTTTTAATCACCCTTCACTTGTGTGATTTCTTAGAATTCATGCTTGAGAAGCGTGATTCGTGTAGAAAGAAGTGTGATAAATAAGTGTGATTTCATAGGCAGTGGTGAAAAGAAATCACACTTTCATAAAAATCTCACTGGAATTCCCATGAAGCTAACGATAACAGTTTAAATGAAAACACGATGGTCAGAAATGGGTGTTTTTCCTCCCACATGGCTCATTAGAGACACACAGATGATTATGAAATATTCCGCATGAGACGAAACTTGACAGGAACATAGTAAAAGAAAGTCCACAGGTATTGATGGTAGTTTTATACTTTTGATTGACAGCATGACGTCATAAGTGACGTTGAAACATGGCACTAAAATTTGGAATTAATTATTTGACCTAAATAACTTTATAAATAAAATCTATAAAGAAAACGGAGCTTTCTGGTGAAAACCCCACTTAAATCCGTTAAATTGTTGCAAAGTTAAAGCTAATTAAAGAAAATTCAAATTTCCCGCCAAAAGTATGGAATTAACCATATATGGTCAAACTTTAGGGGTATTTAAACTCCAGCTTATTAAACTAAACAGCAAGGAAACTAAGCGAACCATGCATAAAAGCAAATTTGTAGTTTTTTGAATTTGCGGACATGGGGTGTCAGGTTGCATGTTACGTCATTTCATAACATGTTGACGTCATATTTACGTGTTGATGACGTCACAAGTGAAAATACCTATAGAGTCCCAAATTCAAAAAACTACAAATTTTCTCCAGTGTGTTATCCGCTACTTTTCTTTTAACTTCCATTTATTGTCTTGAACTGGAAACCTTCCTAAAGTTTTACCATATAAGGTAATAAAACAATTAAATTCTTTAAATTCCTTCTTTTATTGTCAGTCACAAAATAGCTTGTAACTTTGTCCTTTTTAATGGATTTTAACGGGGTTTTCACTGGAAAGCTTCACTCTGATCACAGAACACCTCTATGTGGTTTTTCTGACGATTTTCTTAATTCTGAATTTTGGCACCAAATTTGGAAGCTATTTTTGACGTCACAATGTCCATCAAGACTGTCAAACTGCCACCAAAAAATGTGCAATCTCTCAAGCAACAATCCTGCCAAGTCTCATGTCATTTGAAAAATTCTTCACGTCTCTGTGACCTATGTGGGAGGAAAAACACCTATTTCTGACCATCGTGAAAATTAAACTGGTGCTATGCACTTTCGGATGGGTGCAGTTTATTACTTAACTGTTCATTTTCATTTTTAGGATAATCGTTCCATTAACACAACAGTCAAAGAAAAGATTTGTCCAAAGCAGATCAAAATATATTTAAGTGGATTCAGTAATTTTAATGGTTGCATGTATGTGCATATGTTTTTAGTATCCGAGTTGAAAAAAAAGGAGCGCAAACATCAGGCTTCGAAGATGGTACTTTAATGCTCTGTTGTAGTTTTTCCTAAATGATGCAATTGGGAACTCACACTTAATTCCGAGCGAAGCTCGGCACGGAGGGCCGAGCGTAGTGACTTTATAATCTCTTACGGGTGTAAGTATATATCTCGTATACGTATCTCGCAATAACCCTCGCCAAACTCGGTTTGGTAACGGCACTCAAGTTAAGCCCTGTCGGTCTTGGTTAAGAACTAGATGGCTGACCAACCGCGAATATCGTCTTAAAGGTCCATACGTTGTTCTTTTTCTTCTTCTTCTTCTTTTTTTGCGTATTATGTGGCGTTATTGTTAACAGTGTATTGAAAAGCAGATTTACCATTATTTCGGCGTCCGGATTTAGAAAAAGACAAAAACAAGGAACAAATATGGCTGTGCAGTTCGCCTGAAAATGATTATTCTTCGGGCCGTAACTTTATACAGAGCTAGACCTTTGCAGACTTTGGTCTATATACCGGCGGGGAAAACGGCAAACTAAGAAATCTGGGTTTTCGACAGTGTAAAACGATCATAATGCCTCTGATTCCAGTCTCCTGTTGCTCTGTCTCTTGTTGTCGGCGTTCACTTCGCTGTGCTAAGCGATGTTCCTTCTGCTCCGCTGTTTCTTGTTGACGTCTTCTTCTTCGTTGTTCACGCTGAATTTGAAGTCGGCGTTCTCGCTCCAGAGGCGTTTCGGTGGGAAATCTTGCTGGGTGAGGATTTGGAGCCACTTGTTGTGCTTGTGTGTCATTTGCATGAGAAATTGTTCGTGATTCACCGATGGTAAACTTTGCTTCACAGACAATGAATAAACACATCAAAATGTGCCTTCTTCATCGGCAGCGAAGTCTATGTTGCCTGGAAACGCAAAATCCTCCATGACGTCATTGGCGCATACCAAGCATATATTCCGAGAGAGAAAAATTTATGAGGCCTCGAATTTCGCAGCTGGCTAAGATCACACCCGAGGTTAGCAAACTGCGCGCTCGCGCAAGACGAGATTATAAAGTCGCTACTCTCCGAAAAATATCTACAAAGGGAGACTGACTTTGATCTTCACTTGAGAACTGTCGCTGTTGTCACAGTTGTCACCGTTGTCGCTGTTGTCACCAATGTCAGTGTTGTCACCGTTGTCACTATTGCCACTGTTGTCGCAGATGTCACCGTTGTCACTGTTGTCAGCGTTGTCACTGTTGTCAATGTTGTCACTTTTGTCACTGTTGTCACCGTTGTCGCTGTTGTCACCGTTTTCACTGTTGTCACTGTTGTCGCTGTTGTTATCATTGTAGCTGTTGTCACTGTTGTCACCGTTGTCGCTGTTGTCACCGTTGTTGCTGTTGTCACTGTTGTCAGTGTTGTCGCTGTTGTCAGCATTGTCACTGTTGTCACCGTTTTCACTGTTGTAAGTGTTTTCCCTGTTGTCACCGTTGTCACCATTGTCACCGTTCTCAGTGTTGTCACTGTTGCACCGTTGTAACTAGCTGTTGTCGCTCTTGTCACTGTTGTCACTGTTGTCACCGTTGTCACTGTTGTCACAGTTGTCAATTGTCACTGCTGTCAGTGTTGTCACTGTTGTCACCATTGTCACTGTTGTCATGGTTGTCACTGTTGTCACCGTTGTCAGTGTTGTCCTCATTTCCCCGGTTGTCGCTGTTGTCGCTCTTATCACCGTACTCATTGCTCTCACCATAGTCACTGTTGTCACCATTGTCACTGTTGTCGCTGTTGTCACTGTTCTCTTTGTTGTCGCTGTTGCCACTGCTGTCAAAGTTCTCACCATTGTCGCTGTTGTCACTGTTGTCGCTGTTGTCACCGCTGTCACTGTTGTCAGTGTTGTTGCTGTTGTCACTGTTGTCAATATTTTCACCGTTGTCGCTGTTGTCACTGTTCTCGCTTGTGTCATCTTTGTCACTGTTGTCACCGTTGTCGCTGTTGTCACTGTTGTCATTGTTGTCAGTGTTGTTGCTGTTGTCACTGTTGTCAATATTTTCACCGTTGTTACTGTTGTCACCGTTGTCGCTGTTGTCATCGTTGTCACTGTTGTCACTGTTGTCAGTGTTGTCGCTCTTGTCACTGTTGTCACTTTTCTCAACATTGTCGCTGTTGTCACTGCTGTCACCGTTGTCACTGCTGTCAGTGTTGTCGCTGTTGTCACCGTTGCCACTGTTTTCATCGTTGTCACTGTTGTCACCATTGTCACTGTTGTCACCGTTGTCAGTGTTGTCCTCATCTCCCCGGTTGTCGCTGTTGTCGCTCTTATTACCGTAGTCATTTTTGTCACCATAGTCACTGTTGTCACCATTGTCACTGTTGTCGCTGTTGTCACTGTTCTCATTGTTGTCGCTGTTGCCACTGCTGTCAAAGTTCTCACCATTGTCGCTGTTGTCACTGTTGTCGCTGTTGTCACTGCTGTCACTGTTGTCACTGTTCTCGCTTGTGTCATCGTTGTCACTGTTGTCACTGTTGTCGCTGTTGTCACTGTTGTCACTGTTGTCAGTGTTGTTGCTGTTGTCACTGTTGTCAATGTTTTCACCGTTGTTACTGTTGTCACCGTTGCCGCTGTTCTCACCGTTGCCACTGTTGTCAGTGTTGTCGCTGTTGTCACCTTTGTTACTGTTGTCGCTCTTGTCACTGTTGTCACTTTTGTCAACGTTGTCGCTGTTGTCACTGCTGTCACCGTTGTCACTACTGTCAGTGTTGTCGCTGTTGTCACCGTTGCCACTGTTTTCATCGTTGTCACTGTTGTCACCGTTGTCACTTTTGTCCCTGTTGTCGCTGTTGTCACTGTAGTCAACGTTGCACACGATTGTCACTGTTGTCGCCATTGTCACTGTTGTCACTGTTGTCATTGTTGTCGCTTTTGTTATCGTTGTCATTGTTGTCACCGTTGTCACTGGTGTCTCTTTTATCACTGTTGTCAATGTTGTCACCGTTGTCACTGTTGTCGCAGTTTTGAACATGAGTTAACTTATAATTCGCAGAAAGGTAAAGGAACCTTCTTGAAAATGTCTGACTATGTTTGATTCATCCTCCAAGTTCGAGAATCCTTAGTTAACTGTTCTTGTTACCTCAAGTGATTTATAGTTACTTTGAGGCTTTAAGACTGCACACGTTTTGAACCTAGCCCCAAAGCTTCGGTTAAGTGCGAACCAAACATCTTGTTTGCGTGAAGCCGCTGAGCAAGCGCAGACACCTCAGGAGATTGTTCCAGATTCCCAGTGGTTGGTATCTTCCCCCGCCTCCGTGTCGATTAAGAGATGGTTGTAGTTCGCGAAACCCTGGTCACAAGTTCCAGCCCGAAAACGTAGTAGATCTTGACATGGAACCAGACTGGTTAAGGGGAGAAGATCTACACTCCACGTTGCAACTACCTCTTGATGGAGACAGATGAGGCTACTAGCCACCGAGAATCTGGGGCGCGTCACAGTGGCTTCACACGCTGAAAAAGTCTCGCGGGACTTAACTTAACGAAAGCGTTATGACAAGCTTAAATGGTTGTGTTATTTGTTTTTTTTTTCTTTTTGAACAGCTGTCAACCAAACGACATGTATCTTCTGCAGTGGATATGGTCCCCTTCCCTGTAGCAGCGTTTTTGTGTTTCCATGTCCTTTTCACTGTTACTCGTTAAAAGGAATCTTAAAGTACTACATTGTTGATCAAGTTATTACAACTCCCATAGAGTTGCGCGGATGCATCAACTGTACAGGTAAAGCTTTTTTCATATAATTGCCTAAAAAGTTCAGCCATCAATTTTAACGGATCTTCTGTCCTATTGATAAAAAAGGCTTATTGCTAAAAAAGTAACCGACCAATGCGACGGCAGCGTACGCCCAAGCGCTCGTGCGTACGGCTGTGCAGACTTTAGGGGAGTGGTGGATGGAGAGTCTTTTAGGGAGGGGAAGGGAGTCGCAGACATGCAGCTTGCGTTTGGTCATGCCTCACGACCATGGGAAAAAACATAGCTGAACAGGTTAGGGAAAAGAAGTTCTCAGTATGCCCATCCAACGAAGTCTTTTAATACAAAATGAGAATCGAGCGCTATCGATTGTTTTAAACTCGTTAATAAAATCTTGTCACAGTAACAAAAAATCCTAATTCGGCAATAGTCACGTGACTGATGACGCCATTACCTTAGATGTGACGTGGAAAGATATTTTATGGCAAAAACGATCTTGTTGTGGTCTGACAGTCTTCTACCTAAAAAAAAAACTATAAATAGTCAAAGTTATAAAGATAAAGCTTTTTAAAAAATTGCCTCAAAGGATTCTGGGTTTTTTTTTATGATAATTATAATTTAATTTTAAAATTATCTCTAATGTAATACCATAATACAACATAATAGCCGAGCCCATTCCTTCGGCCTAGGCTTAGAATGAGGTAGAAGTCTATTTCATGGAGAGTGCCTTTCTTAGGATGCGAGGTGTTCCAAGTAGTGTTATCTTCTGTAGTTCATGTATTTTGATGTTACCTGGGATCTGTTGTATATATTTTTCCAACCCTTTCTTAATTAGTCCCAGAGCCCCTATCACTACCGGAATTGTTGTAGCATTCATCTCCCACATTCTTTCAACTTCGATTTCAAGCTCTTTGTATTTTAAGAGTTTTTTCAGTTACTTTAACTTAATGGACACATCAATGAGCAGGCAGTTTTTTTCTTGTTTGTTCTTGATTACAATGTCTGGTCTGTTGGCCTTTATCTCACGATATGTGTGTATTGGCATATCCCACAAGATTGTAATGTTGTCTTTTGCTGTTACGGTTTGGGGCTCATGTTCGTACCATTTCTGGTTTGTGTCTATATTCATCTCTTTGTTCTTGAAAAGCCCCTTTGGGTAGGTAACAATAAAGTATGTATGTATGTATGTATGTATGTATGTATGTATGTATGTAAGTTCCAGTGAACGTTGTGGCTTTATTGCGTCTGTGTAGGTATTCAGTTTTGGCCAGCTCAGGGCACCCTGCCACAATATGGTCAATAGTTTCCTGAAATTGACCACAAATTCTGCACATTGGGTCTGATCTGTACCATCTTTTAGGATCTTGCAATTGCTACTATAGTAGTTGCTCTTGACGGCCTGATCGTGGGCATTAATGATAAAGCCCTCTGTTTCGGACTTGCGCCCAGCTCTCTTAAGCCATTGGTTGGTCATTTGATAGTCCACATCTTCAAGTCTCCATTACTATTTTTGGGTATTGCCCATGCACTGGTTTATCTTCCCATTTTTGTTTCAATTGATCTTGGGCATGGCGCTTTGCTTTCTGTTTACCTTTTCTGGCATAGACATTTGGAGCTTCAATCTCAGGTTCCAGTGTTTCATTGAGGTTGAGCTCTCTTCTGAACATTGTAGCCTGGCTAGATACGGAGTACCAGTAAGGTACATTCTATCTACGTCAGCTTTTGGGTGGTGCATCCTTTGTAAGGTGCGTAATTTTCTCGTTTTTCTATCTAGTTGTCTGATCCCTTCCATTTTCCAGTCAACAATGTTAACGCTGTGAGCTACGACTGGTATAGAAAGTGTGTTGATGGCTTCCACTCTATTAACCGCATTGAGCTCAGAATACCATTAGTATTCTTCGATAATACTCCTTTTTAATCTTTTCTTTCATTTTGGCGTGTTGTATCCCGTCCCCTTCATTCCCTCCCAGGTATTTGTATGCACCTTCTTGCTCTAGTTCTTGGATGGTGGTGTCAACGTCAATTTGGATGTTTTCTGTTGTGGTAAGTTTTCGTTTTTTGAATTTAGGTTTGGAACATTTGTCTAGTCCAAACTCCATTTGGATATCGTCAATGAAACCTTTTACGATGGTCAGAAGGCCAGTCTGTTCTTCTTCTTCCTCTTCTTCTTCTTCTTCTTCTTCTTCTTCTTCTTCTTCTTATTATTATTATTATTATTATTATTATTATTATTATTATTGCTCCGCAGGGATTAGGAATCATTGTAGCTCGCGCGTATGTAAAGATTATTACTTACAGTTAGAATATGAAGTTAGTATACCAGAAAAAAATCTCGATTTGCTTGAACAGGGGCAGCACGGAATCATTGAGTAATGATGACGTTTTAGCCCTAAACAATAGTGAATTTAAGCAACTGGACGGGGGAGGAAAGAGGACGGCACACCTTGTGCGACAAGCGTGACAATAATTTTGTTTGAAAAAAACCTTCCGCCAAACTTGACATTCCTTTAGACAGATCTTTTTGTGGAAGAGCAAAAAAAATCAATGTTAAGTGAATTCCCGACAAAACACGCAAGTAATAGCCCCGTCACGTTTGTCATACTCAAGCGTTTTGCCGTCCTCTTCTTTCTGCTGTCCTGTTGCGTAAACTCACTAATGCTAACCGCCCGACACCCGCAAGTAAAAAATGGTTAGGATGACGTAAGACAGAGAATGCCCGAAAGGACCGCTTGGGTTGAATTTTTGACTTTCTTTGTTTAGTCATACTTCAATACTCTTGCGTTTAATACGTGATCTTGTATCACCCGTAAATGTAATACTAACCATAAATGTCATAAAAGTCAACCATAAATGTAATAACCACCATAAATATAATAAAAACCTACCGCAAAGGTAATAATTTGCTAACCATAAATGTAATAAAGTTTTAAAAAATATTTCACTTGTTCGCTGCGTTGTCAACACTCGAAGAGAAATTTCGTATCTCCGCGTGATATCCTCTATATCCATAAATGTAATAATCTGGCTCACCATAAATGTTATAAACTTTAGCCATAAAATAATGTAAAAAGTGTAGGAAATCGTATGAATTCGAGTACATTTCGTTATTTATTGCACAAGCTCAGGGACGTTTTGAAAGTTATAAAATTACATGAGCCATTGACATAGTTAAGAATAATCTTGTCCGCCTGTCAGCCAATTTTGCATGTGTTTTTATTTCACGTGTCTTCGATATCCTTTCCAAAGAAACTTTGGTATTGCATAGTATATCTTCAGGAGCCCTCCTGATAACCTTTGTTGGCACTCTATATAAAGCTCTTACTGCTTTTCCCGTTGACCGATCAGAACTTCATTTTTGGTTTAGTTATTATTATAAATGGATTGTAATCGCGCGTATGGGAATATAAGGAGATGAGCTTGTAGTGAGAGAAGACTAGTTTCTGCCACATCCATTTTTACGAGTTCAACGTGCCTGCTGAATATGACAAACAAGTGCTATTTACTTTCTATTTTTAAGAACGCATTTATTTTTTAAGTAAACTTTTCAAATATCTTGCCATTTTACAGGAAGGCACCTGTAATTTAGGCTGAAGGTCCCAATTTCAGAGACTTGAAATGCTCAGTAGAAATGCTGAAATGCTTCATCAGAAATGCTTCAAATGCTTCATCATATGAAGAATTTACACACAGATGTTTGTTTAACCGTCTTACACAACTTTATAAGTGTCTTTGGTCTGTGTCCTCTTCTAGCAAGAGGTAATAAATAAATGAACACTTTAATGCAACATCCCCCCTGCCCCTTTCATAAATAGTTCTACTGAGTCCTCTATGTCTTTCTTGTCTCAGACTGTATCGGTTTTTCCTCTCAGGCGACATTTTACGTAGAAATAAAACAATGCTCGAATCACCCAATCCCCTCTGGTTTTCATAACAAAAACATGCTCTTTAATTATTATAAAAACATTTATCTGGCAACTGTCAGGCAGTCATAATCTTCATTTTATGATAATTTTCCATTTGTTACGGTTATGGTCAAAATTTATTACATTTATGGTGAGCCAGATTATTACATTTATTTATTAGTATTACATTTACGGATGATCATTACATTTATGGGTGATACAGACTGTGTGTTCAGTGAAATTCTGTGGAACAGCTGTTTTGACTGCAGTATTACCTTAAAGTTCCGATAGTAACGACTCCCCGAAAGTAGCGACCCCCCAAATTAACGTCAATTTTTTGTGGCCGCTAGTAAATCCCGAACGTAGCGCCTCCCGAAAGTAGCCACCCCCCTCCCCACAAAGTAGCGAGACCAAGTTTTTTTGTATACCGTGTACCTTTAATTTGTCAATCAATAGTCAAAATTTTAATGTACAATTATACGTTCGTGCAGTATCACAAATTGTTCACGAAAAAGCACTTTAATTTACAACAAGGGGAAGCTTTATGCCCCCATTTGTCCTCGACATCAGTTCACCGATGTAGCGATGTAAGAACTACCGTAAACCGGCATAATTTCGTATTAACAACAGGAATGTGCCTTCAAATTGAAATTGAAAACTCTATATAGTTTTCGTCGATTAACATGAACATGTTTCTTCCAATTAAATGACACTGAGATACCGGTACGGGGTACAGACTAAAACGCAGCGGTGCGTCATGCAGGACAATCGAAGCAGTTTAGCTTTCCACCTCTGAGTCAGTGAAGAACTCGATCTCCTCTATATCGGCTGATTCACCCATGCGGTAGTCCGGTAAACCATCGATATTTATTTCACTGTCCCTGCTACCGGAAATGGCTAGTGAAATTCCACATTTCACAAATGAACGGATAACTGTGTCTTTCAGCCGGCGCGAGGTCTCTTGCCATGCCGTACCCACCCATTTCGTGAAAAGCACACGTGGCTAGTCTGTCAACACTTTTCTTAAATTCCGCATTAAATGTAACATCGAGTGGTTGAACCTTGCTCGTTGCGACCGGAGGTACAAGCCCCAGTATCGTCTGGCACTCTTGCGTCAGAATGGTCTTTACTTTTTCTGTTGTTTGAGCTCTATGCGCATCATAGATAAGAAGTCTATCGCGTGGTTGACCAGACATGTTTGGCTTCTTCCACATATTTCTGAGCCAGAAGACCGTCATTTCCTCGTTGCACCACGCGTTCTCTTGGAACTTGACCACGACCCTTGGATCATACTGCCTCTTTTCTCTGTCTGGAATTCTTTGTCCTGTGCCCTTAAAGATCAACAAGGGTTTCATGCGAGGCTCACCATCGGCAAATATGTCAGTTGCACGGTACACTGTCTCTTATCATGGCCTTCACCTGTCGTCCGAGTCCATATTGACTTTTCTCCTTTTTCTCCATAAGTAGCTCCCTTCGCTTTGAAGCAGAATTGCAGAGGTGTCTGATTCATATTAGCTACATCGTGTAATTCCCAGGGACCTACAATACCTTCTTGGACACCTTTCAGCTCAGTTGCTTTAACCGTTGCCATTCTTCTGAGATATCTGTGAAATTGTTGAAAAGAGGTACGTAGTGTTTCAGACTGTTTCTGTGCAGTATTTGTTGGCCGCCGCAAGCTGATATCATAGCGTGATTAAAGCGATCAAACCAGTGGTTTGACATTTTGAATTCCATTCCTGGAAGCAGCTCCGCCATTAACTGTTTGCATCGACTTCGGAACCACCATTACTTAACCTTGACATCTTTCCCACGTAGTTCCTGGAATTCCTCAAATAATCTCTTCTCTACGTCCGGAAAGCTGCATGCCGACCAGCTCCTGCCTTTTTCGATTATTACTTTGAATTTCTAAGTTTATGTTCTTGGTTGGTCCATGGATTATATGTGCATTATATGTGCATAATATTTCACTTCGAACTTATAACGAGCTTTAAACTCTTTAGCGGCCTTTGCCTTAATTGTTCTTGTGTTTCATGTAGAGATCTATGAACTCGAGCTTTTGTTCCCTTGTCCACTGCTTTCTCTTGTCAGGGGCCTTGATATCAGTACCTTTGTTGTTACTGTTCGTTGTTGCCTTAAGGGCTCCGGAGACTGCGCCGGTTGAACTATGCTCATTTTCTGTTTCAAACTGAACTGGCCTGGTTACGTTGGAAGCCTCCATATCCTCTAACACTGATTCATCCTCGGTCTCAACACGACAGCCGGCAATGGCGGTATTGTTGAATTGGTTACAAATTCCAACCTTACTCATGGGCTTATATTCTGGCTCATCTTCAGGATTCTGAATTTCGGCAGCACACAAAACACAAACGGTTGTCTCGCATCGTATACATTGATATTTTGTTGCCCTTGCACATAGGTAAACGTTCTCCACATTTTCACCGAAGAAAGACGAGAACTCCATGCCACGTGAAAACGTGACCAAATGTCTATCATTTTAGCGGATGTCTCGAGAAATAGATGTAATCAACAGGAAGTAAGTTTCATGGGTTCGAAAGGTCACGTCCTTGGGTTGTGATTGGTAGATTTCGATCCATTCATATGTCAACACAAGAATATACAGAGACAAGACCCTCGCATCAGCATCAGGGAAGTGTACTGTTCAAGTGAAAATTGATGACCAATGGCTTCTATTTACCGCCGATTATGCACAATTACTTCACGTATCAAGGGAGATCATTGCTATCGCTCAAATCCGCGAATTAATGAAGTCTGCAACTGCATTCCCGAGCCTTCCAACGCATATTCACATAACGCAATAGTGGAGAAGTTGAAAAACACAAACGGCAGCGAACAAGATGCGACTACAGTTGGAAACGTGACTGATAGTCTAGCGGAGGTCCTGTACAAGCCATTGCTCGAAAAGGAAATCAAGATGACTTGCCGTTGTTGAAGGCACAAATGTAATAACTGGTCACAAATGTAATAAAGGTCACAAATGTAATAACATTTGGTCACAAATGTAATAAAGGTCACAAGTGTACTAACATTTGGTCACAATTGTAATAAACATCTAAATTAAGCTAAAACAAAAATCACAACGAAATCTAAAATCCCACAGAGGACATTCTCTCCTACGCTTTTACACCACACTGTGCACGAGTATAAAATTTTCAAAAATTTAAAAAAATTCAAAAGATATCACATCAAATCAAAGGTGAACTGAATAGCTAAAATGTCACAGGAAATTGTATAGGTAAACTCTTTCCTTAGGGGATATCACGAGAATGTAACTGGGTGGGAACCAAGATTGGGAGACTTTTATACACTCATGCCGAACCTAACAATATAAAGGATCCAAATGCGGTGTCAGTGGCGGGGGCAAAAAAAAAACGTTCTGACGATACAACAATCGAAAGGTCAGAGTCAACAGGAAACGAGTAAAGAGAGTTGGTGTAGAATTGGCTTTAAGGTTCCTTGTGAATATGAGTTTGAAAGTGACATTTTTTTATTTTTGGCTGCAACGGAAACTGGAAAAAGAGAAATTCGACGTGTGCTCTAGTAGGCCCACCGCAGAGAAGTGTAATGGTCTGTAATTAATACCGGCAGATTACAATGTGATGCTGCGTTTGATGAGTTGTGAAAGAAACTGGACAGGCTACGCTTGTCTTAAAAGTATAACAATGGATCAATTTGTCGAAATTTGGACCAGTTGTTTCTAAAGAAGAGCGAAAATCGCGAACAAAAGACCAATGCATCACCCTGACGAGTTTGCTTGGGTCGCAGGTTAGGTGTGTTTTTCGGAAGTGCGTTTTTTTATGCCGTCATAAACCAACTAGCAAGTTTACATGTAATTCGTATGAGGGTAACCTATCGTGCTTAACCAATTCTGGTCTCCTTCGCAGCCGTCCGTCTGATGCCATCAAGAAGAGTTATTTGTGGCATTTTCCGGCCTCTTTCTCGCTTAAAATTAAAGGTTCCAAACTATTTGAAACTTTGCATACCTGTCGGGTATTACGCTGGTCGTGCTGTTCCCAAAGCTTAATAAAGTAATAATAGCTTGCGAAGCTCGGACAAATGACTTTCACCGTCTACTCAAGTTTTGCCTTTCGCTTTCCCCTCCCTACTTCTTTTAGTTCTCTTCACTTCCCGCCGTTCTTTACGTTTTTCTTAGGCCCTTTTGACTGAAATGCCCCTTTTTTAGATATGATTTGAAAGTCATCTTTGCCCTGCACAATTCAGTCTTCAAAGTTATATTATATTACCTTTAATTTATGTCTCTGAGTGAGTTACTCTTTTTAAATTGTTACGTTGGCAATTATTACATCTGTGACCAAATATTATTACACTTGTGACCTTTATTACATTTGTGACCAAATGTTATTACACTTGTGACCTTTATTACATTTGTGACCAGTTATTACATTTGTGCCTTCAACAGCCGTGTATCTGGCCAAAGCAGGAGTGCACCTGAAGGTGTACGGGTTCAAGGAGGAGACATCGAGATTCCTTGCGTTTATGAAATTGGCGTCAAGAAAGGACTTAGAAGTCTAAGAAAAGAACTGAGAGACAAACTAATACAACTGTCCCGACCACTGACAATGCAATCTAGGAAGACATCCGGAGTCCACCCACGTCGCAGTTAAATTATGAAACTGGATAGACGATTTTTGTCTCATTTGTTTATTGGTGTTGATATAGATTTATTTTATTATTTACCGTATTGCTGTATTGATCATTGTTACCTTCTTTTAATAAAACACAATCTATACATATGGAATGCAAATAAAATGTTGTTATTTTTTAAATTTAATCAATCAATCAATCAATCATTTATTTTGCCATTAACCAGAAATACAACAACAGTATACAGAAACACATTAAAGATAATATACAATATTGCAACTAAATTATTTACAAGATCAAATGTGGTAAAGGCAAGGAAGCCTATATAGAAGCCGGGGGCTTATAAACTATGGGCCATGTTGTTCATTTCTTATTTTCGGAAAAAAAGCTCGCACCAGCTCTATTTGTAAACATTTTTTGTTCCCCGAAAGTAACGACCCCACGAAAGTAGCGACCCCAAAGGCTGCTAATTCCGAAAGTAACGAGGGTCGCTACTATCGGAACTCTACGGTAAAGCAAAACTAAAATTTTCATTTCTACCTTGTTTGGCATTTTGCTCTCTTAAACAAGCATGAAAAACTCACAGACCACGAAAGAGACAATATCGTGTTATGGACCGAAAGAGGGTAAGCGCGGACTTACATGTAAGTTATAAGGGGCGTATAACTGTGTATATGCTCCTGGAGGATTTGCCAGACACGCCGGTTTATCATTCACGAATCTTTGATCGGCAAAGATTCAAATTTTGTAGACGCGAATTACTTTGGGGGCCGTGAATATACGACTCAGTCCACTAACAAGCAAGTTTTCCTAAGCCGACCTACGAGTGAATCACGTTAGTTTATCAGCAGAACAATGGAAGATTACTTTTCCCTGCGAGTAGGTTGCAGAGGAGTCTGAAGTGCATAGTCCGTAATCCTTTTCGCTCGGCAGCTGGCACCGCGAAAATGTAGACGTTGCTCGCTAGGTAGACGATTACAGAAATTCGCCGAGAAATAATTTCTGTGCTGATCTATTCCCTTTTCAAACATGTCCCTCTACGAAGCTTTTTTTATGCGTAGTATTCTCTTAACTGCCGTTTAAGTTAAAAATATGACTACAACGTGAGTGTCTAAAAATTCTCGAAACGTTTAGAGTATTTTGATAAAGCTGCGTAAATCGCCCTGAAGCAGTGCATGGAATCTTGCATTGCCTGCTTTTATCTTACCTACTGTATGTAGCATGTGTGAAAATCTTTAAAATGAATCCAGATCCAATCTGATAAAATCGATATTTATTTCAATAGACCTGCACAAAGATCAAGGCGGGATATACAATTGACCAACTACATACAAAGAGGGGGCAGCTTTTAGTGTCAACTATTACTACAATTGTCTGAAAATTCTGGGTGTGGCCGTGAAAGGTCAAAACTCGACGACTTTTTGTCAGTAGAAACGTCTTCAAAGAACACTCGTAAACAGTACTCTGTTGAAAAAAAATATTTGCCGTACCTTGTTAAGACAGTTTTTGGCGCACACGCCTGTTTATATTCGGCATGTTTTGCAACCCGGTAAGTCCAACTATTGCTCTTTCCGGAGCACAGGAAGAGGGCCAAAATACAAATGAAAGACTATTTTCGGTGAAAACTATTGACTGTAGCATAGGCTGATATGCTCCAAATCTTAAAGCAAGATATAGTGCGTTTACCACTTCCCGCAAAAATCATTCGGATTGTGACAGTGTAGCTGACATCTTCCTTAGCAGTTCCCCCATTCTTTACAACATTCAGCACATGCCAATTTGCCAGGCGAGCAAACTATGAGGCTGAGTGGAGATTTGCCGAATTCTAGAGGCTACTTTCTCCGGCTGAATAACTCTAGTTAAGCCCTTGTGGCACTTCTTTTCGAAACTGGTTTCAGAAAACGACAACAAAGTACGCTGTTGATTTAAAATAAGGCGTCTATTGGCTTCGTTAATCTAATGAAAAAGGGTAACACATGCAAAGTCATCACACACCACATTACTCCATTTTCGTAGCCGAAAATAATTCCTTTATAGTAGCGCTAACGACAAAATAGCCTAATTGACTTGTTCTGGGCTTTGCAAGGACTTAACCAAACGAATTTTAATAGATATTTTAGCTTAATTCTAAGTAAAATACAACAGTACTCCATGGATAGCGTTAACTTTGCTAATTGGCCTTTATGGGGCACTGTTTAAATGGAGTAATGTTGGGAAACATTTGTTAAATTTATCTCCGTAGATAAATGCGACAAAAGCTGTCCATACTCTTACACGATTTACATGTTTTTACCCTTTTCTTTTTTGAAAGTTGGTTCATTGTGCATATATTTCGCATTTTCTTGTGGAGTAATGTGATGGAGTAATGTGGAAACCCATGTTGTTTACTGTTCTCAAATTAACTGAATGATTGACAGGCGACGCTAGCACAGCAATTTCTATATGAACACTGAACATGGCTGAATGAACTCTTTTATAAAGGTTCCGTATAACTTTCAGGCCTTACGAAAATACAGTCTAGAAGGTTTTAATTCAGCACTTATCTCACTCCTTCCTCGCAACTACAAACGTCACGTTTTTCTAGGATACTTTAACACCGTAAGAATGCCAAAAAAAACTTTATTGTGGCAGCCTTTATGCCATTTCTATTTGTAACATCTTTCAAAATATTTCGCTGATAGGAAACGGCAAAAGTTTACCAGGAATAATGCCGCTGATGAAAAAGATACATGTATACATGACAACGACAGCAATTGTATAGCATTTTTTGCTTAAAAATACCCTCATGACTTTTCGTTAAATCTAGTGAAACAGACCACCTGTGGCCATTCTTTCTATGAAGTCCACGCGAAGAAAATGTCTCTTGGTTCATGAGAAAAAATTAAAGGCCTTAAATGTTTTCTTCTGACGTTCTTAAAAGAAAGCGTTTTAACCCAGTGGACTTTGTGGTCACGCTGTGAAATGTCACGCACGTCAGATGCAAAATTCTCCTATTTATCATTTTACTCAAATATAACCTTTATAGTATTTTTTATATACTTTGGAAAGTGCATTATCAGCACAGTTCCAGGGCGAGATATCTCAATCAAATGTTAAATGCGACAAGTTTTATAAGCGTTTAAAGTTGATTTCCTATTCTCCTACAATCATCGTCAAAAGTGTTGGGAAGGTTGCCTTTTTTACCTCTTCTTTTCCTTCCTCCCCCCGCCCCTGGCCCAATGTTGATCAAAACGTTAATGTTTGTGCGCGTAATTGTTCTGTTATATCCCAACATTGACAGGGGGGACGGGGGATATTTAGCAAAAGAGAAAACTCTCTTTTTTTCAGGATTAAAATGGACTACTCTTAAGTTGTACAGCCTTCCCAACTACTTTTGTCTGTGATTGTAGTTACTGTAACTCGAGATCAAACCAGGACCTAAAAAATATTGTTTAACAATAGTTACATTACATAATGGTATCCAGAAAAATAAGAAAACACAATGCCTACAGAGAATATCACCACAGGGGCTATAAGGAACTTGGTTTTCGACTAAATAAATGTTAAATTTTTGTTTAATAAAGTTGGATTACTTTTGATTACTTACATTGAAGTAGATTTTCGTCCTTTCATGTCCATTTTGCCTGTTTATTTATTGTCCAAAATCCTGGAAACATGGTTACTTTGTTTCGATTTAGAAGTCGATATGCATTCTTTAAGTCTTGGTAATCGAGCTTCTCTTCGAATCCTGAGGCGCCCTTATTTAGTCGAAACCCTTGTTTCCTATAACCCATGATTACAATGGTTATGGTTAGTCAAACTTCGTAGTAAAAGCGAAGGGTTAATTGTGAATTGATCACACATTTTTTCTTTCAATAGTCTTTATATCGTTACTTTATTTCAGACAAAGAAGCACTCTGTTTAGCCTTAAATGCAAGCTTTGCACTTTCAAACATCACATTGCTAGCCTGTAATGTTGACTGTTGTCATGGCAACCTCTGTAACAATCAGAACCTCACTGGTAAGTACAAAATGTCAGAGACGCAAAAGAAATGTGGGCTGAGTGATAGCCGATGCGCGTGAAAGAAGGTGGCACTCGCGCACAAGCAGCGCCAGCACCGCTTTTTCTTGCGTCTTCATTTTTTCTTGAACCTCAGTGCTACGCGCGCAGTCTTATGCACGTAAGTTACATAGTTTGTATTCGTATCACCATCAAGCCTCTTTTCAAGTAGCAATCAGATTCACCATTATGAAACTCGACTCTCATTGATAGTCGTCTTGTTGCTTAAGTTTTATGTTTTCTGTACAGTCTGCACTCAAGTAAGTAACTAGTAATTTAGCTTAAGGAAGCCTTTTAATAGCCCTTTATTTAGCCCTCCTTGACACATTGACTTACATTTTAATTAACGCCGTTTGTAACGTTCTATTATATGTTATGTGAGTGACTAAAAATCAAATAAATCAAATAAATAAATAAAACAGAATACAGTTGCTCTGTTTTCGCCTTGACTTTTTCAGGTTATTATTCGCACCATAGGTTTTTGCTTACAAACTCAATGGTTAGAACCAGCGTTCACGAGACTTCATCATTTACTCTAGCAATGAAATGATCAAGAAAATGCGTTTCTCCTCGTTTTCGTAAAGGCATTTCGTCGTTTATGTTACATGCCAGACGACACAAATACTTCGATCCGCATACCGCTTCTTTTCTCTGGCACTTCTAACATATGTGTTAGTATTTATTGGTATTTTTAGCGCATTGTTCTAAAATCTGTGGAATTCGAGAATGACGGCCCGCAAAAAAACAAACAAACAAACAAGAAACAAAATATGCCACCCCTTACTCTTTTTATACTTTTTGTTTTTTTTTTTGTTTTTCATCTTCTTTTAAGCTGAATGTTTTAACGGAATATTGGACATAATATTTTTTTGGCAGCTGTCAGTCAAAGATGTTATCATTGCCTAGAAGATGCAGGTTCGGGTGATGATCTTGCGTTGTGTAACAGCAACCAGATTTCGCTGCCTTGTTCTTATGGAATATTTCCCAGCATTGGAGAAGGGCAATGCTTTACAGCAGCAGGAAGGTACAAGTATCTGAACGGGTCCGAGGTAATTCACACAGGTATAGCACGAGGATGCATCGACTGCAAAGGTAAGAGAATTCTTTAGAAAACAGCTTAAGCCGCAAAGTTTACGGCACTAATTAAAGTTCAGGATGATATACTTATACTCCGAGCCATTGACAAGGATTCCTGCGTGATACTGCTCCTATTAGATTTTTAAACAGTGTTCGGCACAGTAAATCTCCAGATTCTTTTGCATCGTATTTCATATCGTTTTGGCATCGTTGACTGTGGACTCCAGTGGTTCAGATCATATTTGTCTGACCGTTACCAGACTGTGAAAGTAAACGGTGGAGTGTCATCCAGTCGTGAGTTTCTTTACGGTGTTCCCCAGCGTAGTGTCCTTGGCTCTATCTTATTCCTGCTTAATATTTCTCCCCTGGGTGATGTTATGAGACAGCATAACGTTGACTTTCATTTGTATGCCGATGATACGCAATTACATATTACCTTTGAATCCTCCTTTGCTGATCTGGCAAAATTAGGGGAAGGGGTGGTGAGGGGGGGGGGGGGGGAGGCGGTTAAACAGGTGATGAAAAAAGTAGCGAATTGTCGAGAGTAAATCTGATTTTCTTCTATAAAGCCATGAAATAATATGAAAAGTATATTAAGATTTTTCCCGTACTGATATATAACTTCAGTAATTTGCTGTTACGCCACCCGGTATGCATCATAATATTACTACTTTGGCATTAAGTCACACCAGAGAATGTAATCTTTCCTATTGTGCCAACAAATTTTAAGCACTTCACCTTCTCTATTGTGCTTTCACTTTCATTTGTTTTTCAATATATGCTTCCGTCGATAAAGCGCCGCTTTTTGGGAAATACTACTTTACTTCCTGTCTTTTTTGGCAGACAAAGCAGCAGCTTGTGCAAAATTCAGAGCTGCTTTTAAAGCACAACCTCAAAACTGGACCTTGCTGGATTGTAACATTGAGTGTTGTATTGGCGACAACTGTAACAACCAGAACGTTACTTTGATTCCACCAACGAACGTGTATGCGACAACTGCAACTGTTCCTGCTCCTACATCCACGCCACTTGGTAATTCTTGATTTGTGTCTTTTTCTTTTTGTTATGTTTTGTTTTGTTTTGTTTTTTTAATTCGCCACGGCCTATCAACACTGTAGCCTGCGAAAACAGCCACCATCCCTCCTCGCTCCTCGCCACTATGGACGTTTCGCCAGGAGAGACGTCTGGCTAGCGACAGGAATTCTATACTGATGACGTAAAATCTGTCCGGAATCTACCCACGAACTCTCATTGGAATATATATACTGAACGATATGGAATAATCGCGAACAAACAAATAAGCAAGAAACAAAACATGCCACCCTTTACTCTTTTTATACTTTTTTTTGTTTTTTGTTTTGTTTCTCATCTTCTTTTAAGCTGAATGCTTTAACAGAAGATTGGACATAATTTTTTTTTGCAGCTGTCAGTCAAAGATGTTATCATTGCCTGGAAGATGCAGGTTCGGGTGATGATCTTGCGTTGTGTAATAGCAACCAGATTTCGCTGCCTTGTTCTTATGGAATATTTCCTAGCATTGAAGAAGGGCAATGCTTTACAGTAGCAGGAAGGTACAAGTATCTGAACGGGTCCGAGGTAATTCACACAGGTATAGCACGAGGATGCATCGACTGCAAAGGTAAGAGAATTCTTTAGAAAACAGCTTAAGCCAAAGTTTACGGCACTGATTAAAGTTCAGGATAATATACTCCGAGCCATTAACAATGATTCCCTGTGTGATACTGCTCCCATTGGATCTTTTACCACAATGGAGGTCAAAAGTGTTGGGACCTTTCCAGTGATATTACTAAAACTAGAGACCCCTCCCCTCCCACCCTAAACAAGGTTGAATTTTGAGCAAAATGGGTGAGAATGAGTGCTTTTTTGGCCACAACATTGCTGGGGGAAGTGGGGGAACGACGGGATGAACCCAAAGCCGAACGAAAAA
Source organism: Porites lutea (assembly GCF_958299795.1). NCBI lineage: Eukaryota > Metazoa > Cnidaria > Anthozoa > Scleractinia > Poritidae > Porites > Porites lutea. Next base: position 12,294,989 of record NC_133202.1, on the reverse strand, counting down.
TTGTCCTTAGGAGCAGGGTTCTACGTCACAATTGTTTGGAAGGGCTTTTTCACACAGTCCCAAGTTCTTTTGTCCTCCATTGCAGCCTTCGACACAGTTGATCTCCAGATTCTTTTGCATCGTATTTCATATCGTTTTGACATCGTTGACTGTGCACTCCAGTGGTTCAGATCATAATTGTCTGACCATTACCAGACTGTGAAAGTAAACGGTGGAGTGTCATCCAGTCGTGAGTTTCTTTACGGTGTTCCCCAGCGTAGTGTCCTTGGCTCTATCTTATTCCTGCTTAATATTTCTCCCCTGGGTGATGTTATGAGACAGCATAACGTTGACTTTCATTTGTATGCCGATGATACGCAATTACATATTACCTTTGAATCCTCCTCTGCTGATCTGGCAAAATTAGGGGAAGGGGTTGGGGGGTGGGGGCGGAGGTTAAACAGGTGATGAAAAAAGTAGAGAATTGTCGAGAGTAAATCTGATTTTCTTCTATAAAGCCATGAAATAATATGAAAAGTATTTAAGCAACAGAAAACGTTTTCCGTGTTTGCATAGCCTGATATAAACACGAGAGGGGTTGGGAGAATTCGAGACAGTTATGCAAACCCGAGACGAAGTCTAGGGTTTGCATAACCGTCGAGAATTCTCCCAACGCCTCGAGTGTTTATATCAGGCTATGCAAACACAGGGAAAAAGTTTTCTATTACTTTTATAAAATAACTTTCCGCGAAAAAGTGCAAACTCTTTGTATGGCACTGATTAAAAGAGAAATTCTTACCAGTCGCAAAGTCTTGTCCACGAAGTCTTGCACGCGTAATCAGTACTTGTTTTGCAAAAAGATGCTTTCCAAAATACGGACTTTTCTTACTTAAATGACAGCTTAAGCGAAAACAAATTGACACACCTTCTTTGTAACGATTTTCCGAGTTTCAGCCGACGAAGGAATGGGTAAATAAAATAAACTTGTCGAGTTTTGAACTCGAAAACTTTTTCAAATTTCGTGCTTGTTTGATTAGCGCGCGAAAAGCAAAAACATCTTGACGCCACAACCATGTTTACATACTCTCATGCAAACACTCCTCTCGGCCAATCAGAGCGCGCGTACTATCTTAGTTATTTTATAAACTAAGATTTTTCCCGTACTGATATATAACTTCAGTAATTTGCTGTTACGCCACCCGGTATGCATCAAAATATTACTACTTTGGCATTAAGTCACACCAGAGAATGTAATCTTTCCTATTCTGCCAATAAATTTTAAGCACTTCACCTTCTCTATTGTGCTTTCACTTTCATTTGTTTTTTAATATATGCTTCCGTCGATAAAGCGCCGCTTTTTGGGAAATACTACTTTACTTCCTGTCTTTTTTGGCAGACAAAGCAGCAGCTTGTGCAAAATTCAGAGCTGCTTTTAAAGCACAACCTCAAAACTGGACCTTGCTGGATTGTAACATTGAGTGTTGTATTGGCGACAACTGTAACAACCAGAACGTTACTGTGATTCTACCAACGAACGTGTATGCGACAACTCCAACTGTTCCTGCTCCTACATCCACGCCACTTGGTAATTCTTGATTTGTGTCTTTTTCTTTTTGTTTTGTTTTGTTTTGTTTTTTTAATTCGCCACGGCCTATCAACACTGTAGCCTGCGAAAACAGCCGCCATCACTCCTCGCTCCTCGCCACTATGGACGTTTTGCCAGGATAGACGTCTGGCTAGCGACAGAAGTTCCATACTGATGACGTAAAATCTGTCCGGGATCTACCCACGAGCTCTTATTGGAATATATAAGCTCTCATTAGAATATATTCCACGAATGACTGTTTTGTAATAGATTTGTCGCGTTTACATTGACCTTTCTGGTCTTTTGTCATTTGCCTGTCAATCGTGAACAAAACCCAAAAAAATAGACCTTTAGACAAGGGGGGCGGGGAGGAGGGGGGGGGGACCGGTCATCCATACCCTGAGATAAGGGGGGCCGGTCTCAAAAAAAACTTTTTTTCGGACCTTCGGTCCTCAGTTTGGTATAAAAATAAGGGGGGGGCGGCGGGCCCTCCCGGCCCCTCCCCTGGATCCGCCACTAATAACTACTACTTTCTCTTCGTTACGCTCTAACAAAACATCTTCGTGAAGGACGTAACCACAAGATAACGACTTGAAGTTTCTTTTCTTTTCCTGAACAGTTCGATACAGTCTCTTAGAATTCAACTCCAGAAAAAATTATCAACATTTGACAATTTGAACGATATGGAATAAGCGCGATTTTTTGGCGATAAAGTTTGAAGCAGCACTAATTCACTTATTTAAAAAAATTGACATTTTTATAGCCGTCGCCGTCGTTGTTGCTTAAGCTTCCTATTACAGGTTATCTAACTCCTGGGACTGAATCGAAAAGGCTAATGATACGTTACTTATAACTCGCACCATGTCAGGGAATCCAAAAAAGTCTTGGATTCTGGATTCCAGGTAATGGATTCCAGTCTTTGTCATTGGAACTTGGATTCTGGTTTTCAATCGCTAGTGCGATTCCGGATTCCTTGAGCTGTATTCCGGATTCCAAAGCCCAGGATTCCGGATTCCACATGCAAATTTTTTCTCGATTCCGGATCCCACAGCTAAAATTTCCCAGATTCGCTTACATGGGACGATATATACTAAAACCAATGGAATTGTTTCTTTGTTATTTTCTCTTTGTTGTTGAGCATGTTACCGACCCTAATAGAACAATTCTTTGGAGAGAGCGTATTAAAAGAAAAAAACGGCGTAATAAAGGAGAGGAAAATTATGCATTCATTTATTAGAGCAGTACGCGGATTTTTTAACATATAAATTGTATGCTTATTTCATTTTCTTTACAGGTGTGAACAAGACGACATGTTTCACTTGCACTGAATATGAACTAAGCGGCTTATCGTGTGACAAAAACTTTACTGTGGTGCCTTGTTCTACTCAGTGTGCAATACTTAGAGGACAGATAAAATATGACGCGTATGATCAAGTTATTGTTCCCATAGAGAAACGAGGATGCTTTGACTGTACAGGTAATGGGCTAGTTTTAATATTATCACGACGATACTTAGTGAAAAAATCTGGCAACCAGGCAGATCGATCGTACCATTCACATGAAAAGCAGCACAAAATCGTCTGAATTTTCCACTCACACAATGGCTGTCACAATTATCACTTCGTTTAGCTTGGTGATTGTTAAGGTTGTTACTAAAGAAATATATAACAATTATTCACCGAAGTGGAGGTGGCTAGTATTGGCTATTTACCGAGGCCGCGATGCGGGGATGTAAATATCCACTACTAGCCACCGACAGTGAGGTGAATAATTGTTTTAGTATATACTAAAACAGTGAGATAATTGAGCACAAAATGATGATTTTTAACTCATTTACTGTTGCCAACGATTACAATTTTGACGCGCGATGACCGAACGGCCGCGGTCGTCGCTTTTTCTTAGCGACAAATAAAACTTTTGAAGGCTTTTGTTTAGCTCTTGCGGGGAAGTTTCTTCAAAAGGAGTTGTGAATTCTGTTTGTATTTAAAATAATTCTGTAAAAAAGATTATTAAATTTAGTTTTAAGCTTATTTATGAACAAGTCAACAAAATAAAGTAACGCAAGACTTAAGCTTAATTTGCATTTGTAAACAAAAAACTTTTTCACCGGTTTTATCGATAACTATTCAAGTCAAAAAGACAAAGCTTTACCTGTTAAACCGAACTTCGTCACCTTCTTCATGTATTTTGGAAATAGCTTGCTTGATTAGTTGTGAAATTTCTTAGTTTGTTACGGCAGCAAACCGGGAAAGCATTTTGCACGCAACCTACGCGAGTTTGGCGTCGCTTGTTCGGAGGAACTGGAGGTGAATCAGTGAATAGTGTAGGATATTCACTGATTGAGTAGCCAGTCAGAGCACTATCCACTGTTTTAGTATATACTAAATAGATTTAGCCAGGGCTAAAAGCGAAGCCTCGGTTTATATACTTATATAATAAAAGCAATCAAATTTAAACTAATAACATTTGAACTCTAAGCCAGAAAAAATAAATCGTCAAACCTCCTCTTAACGTTGGGATCCTTCGGCATCAGTTTACCTTTAGATTAGCTAAAAGTCGCATATTTGCATTAAAAAAATCACTATTTTTTTTTTTTAATTTTATTTCATTTGCTATTCCAAAGTACAACAATTACAATTATTATCACAAAGCATACATGCACAAACTTACTACACACCTAAGCACACGTGCAATTCCACAATTACCACACAAGGTAATGCCTACTGTTATTTTACAAGTGCTATTCAAAAAAGAAGAAAATAGCCATTTTTTTCAAAAGAAGAAAAACTACCTAGATTACAAAGTCCATTTGTCCATTAATTTTTGTAAATTCTTATTCTTAGTGAAAATATATTTTTCTATTTCATATTTACCGTTTATTCTAACTATAAAACTGTTTATGGTTGGGAGTATTTCATTCCTTCTGCAACTCCATAAATATATTTTCCCTATAAGTATAACATAATTAAGCAAGGGGCATTCAGAAGATAAAAAGCCGATCCAAATTTCCTTTAATGTTAGGTGAACTAGTTGTTTTCGCAACCCAAAATAATATGATTCAATACATTTCCAGAATGAATTCGAATAAGGGCAGTCCCAAAAGATATGTCTAATAGTTTCTGATTCCCTTTTGCAAAAAGAGCACAAGTTGTCTGTCCTGTACCCAATCTTGAACAACTTTGAGTTGGTAAAAAGTATAGAATTAAGTATTTTAAATTGAAAGGCTTTGACATAAGGTTCAAACGCGATAGAATGGGGCAAGAGAAATGCCTTTCTGAGATCGTCATTAGATAGATTAAAATCCAACTTCAGTTTTTGTGCATAATTTGGGAGACAAGCCTTTTTTTTTTATCAAAAAAAGATAAAAATCTTTTGATTTCTTTTTTGCTATGTCGGAAACGCCGCCATTGATTTTAAAGGAAGGTATTGCATTAAAGGTACTCGAATCCGAGCGATTAAGAACTCTTAAGTTGGTTGGTATTGAATGTCTCATACTAGTCCATTCAAGGAAGTTTGTCTTTTTAACATTTTTTGCAATCTGTTCGTAGGATTCCGTTCTGCTGAGATCAAAATGTAGGTCTCCTATTTCCCAGATACCAATGTCCTAATATTTCTTGTAGAAAAAGGGCTTGTCGTCTATTCTAAAGGCTTGATTATTACAAATTACATAATGCCAACCGTTATTAAGAGCATTATCTTCTCGGAGCTCCGACCACCATTTAAGTAGTTCTAAATAAAAGGTAGAGGTAATTTGAAGATCCTTAACATTATAATTGCATTTAAAAAGCATTAGACCTCCAGAATCTTTCAAGATGTATTCAAGGTACTTTTTCCACGCGCCTGAGTTGTCACTAAATATTCGTTTAAGCCAGGAAAGACGGAGAGATTTTACCAAACTTTCAATATCCACCATTTTGATGCCTCCTTCTTCATAATTATTTATTGTTGACGCTCTTGTTACTTTATCTTTACCTTTCCATAAAAACTTATATAATTTATGATTTAAATCCTTGACAATGTGTTGCGGAGTAGGTAACAAAGAGGAGGTGTAAACGATCTTAGGTATAAGAAGTGATTTGATTAGATTAACCTTTCCGTAGACAGAAAGCCCCCTTGAGGACCAGATGTTGATTAGTTTTTTAATGTCGACGATTTTCTCTGAGAAATTCTTTGAGTGAGACAGCTTATGGTCATAGGTGAAAAAGACACCAAGGGCTTTTATTGGCTCTGTGGGCCATTTGATTCCTAGAGGTTTATTTTCACTGTTCTTCAGTGATCCTATCCAAATTCCTTCGGTCTTTGAACTATTTACCCGTAAGCCAGAAAGCTCCTTGAACTTATCAAGCAGTTGGAAGAGTTTTTGAGCTGACTCTAAATCAGCGAGTAGAGCAGTAGTATCATCAGCGTATTGAAGAAGTTTGGTCTCTTCTTGATTTATTACTATTCCTTTCATTTCTTCGCTAGCTCTGATGGCGATCGCTAAGGTTTCCACGGCCAAAAGAAAAAGACATGGGGAATAAAACAAAAATCACTATGCATCGAGTTCGATCACAGTAGTAGAATTCCTCCAAACTACGTATCGAACGCATAAACTTCATTCAAGCGGTATTCAGGCAGCTGTATTCAGGGCACGAGTTATGAAAAAAAAGGAGCACACTGCAAAATTATTGAATGGCAAGTAATGAATAAGAAAATGAATAGCAATTCAATGGAATATGTACAAAAGTAACACTTCAGTTCTAATTCAAGAAAGGCGAGTAGCTCGTCTGGCCTGTTTCGAAAAATCGCACGATTTGTAGTCTCACGATCGTGTTTTGAGTTAAAGTTATGAATGAAAAATGACAGATAAATAACTTAATATCTTTTTAATTTTTATTCAAAACCTCACATGTAAACCTAAATTCGTTCACGCAAGTTAAATCGGCTGAGCACATGGCAAAATTCAACGGTCGGGTTTATACCCCGCCTATAACGTACCCTGAATTAGTCTAAATTTTTGCATGGTATACGCGGAAGATTTGAATTCTTGTTCGGTCCGCAGTTGTAATTATATATAAATTGATTATACATTTTTGTAACTCACCGTGTGTGTTAAAAATCCCGTTTTCATTCCATTTCTTTACTCTAGAGAAAGAAGCAACCTGTTCAGCTTTAAATTCGTCCCTTGCAATTGGAAACGCCCACTTGCTGACTTGTGATGTTGAGTGTTGTGATGGTGACAACTGTAATCATCCAAATTTTACTGGTAAGTATCCAATGACTTGAGCTAGGCGACTAACTTCTGACGCGTACGGTAATGTAAGCTTATATACAGTATACAATATCTTAGTAAGAAACGAATTATATATATAAAAAAAAACCCAAAGCATTAAATATGAAATTATGTGAGGTACAATGGGGAAGTGTTCTTAAAATCAAACAGTGCTAATAAACGGATTTATACGCAGAGCTGTGTCCATATCTGTCCAGATTACGTGTTCAGGGAAATTAAATTAAAACGGCGCATTTACAAGAATGGATGGTACGCTAATTTTGAGCCGATTATTATACAGTGTCAGATTTTAACCCCTATGTTACTAATTGAATTATTCTAATAGCCGATTTAGAATTAAAGTTTTTACAAAGATCGCCAGAAATGGGTATGTGTAGACAATGTCGTAGCTTTATTCTTGACAATCAATCGAGTTGTGCCTCAGGGCACCGTTTTGGGGCCTGTAGTTCTTACAATCATGGCTAATAATATAAGTCCCACCTCACAGATTGCCTTGATGTCTTAATTACTGGTTCCAAATTACGTCATCAAAACTCAAACTAAAGAATTATCGAGCCTTCTGAGTTTTTATTTTGATGAAATCTTAGGACAACTAAACCATTTTATTTATACAAATCTACAAATCTTAGAAAAAGGTCTCTGAATGTTAACCTCCTTTCATATCATAGATTCGAGAGTTTATGTGTTGAACGGTTTTGATTTTAATTTCTGATGGCGTGACAGTGAAAAGCAGCGATATGCAGATGACGTTACATTTGGCCTAGTTTAACTGATAATGCCTGTGAGGAGGTAGAAAATCCTAAGGCTGTTGGGTCCGAAGAGGTACAGAGACGACAGCATCAACACAACATACTTTAATACGATAGATTCATACAGCTCTCCCTAATGACAGCTCTACCGCCCGTCAGCGGTCAGTTAGTACTTCATGTTACTACATCTTCCTTTTTTTTTTTTAAGTTAACTAAATGTCAATAAGGACAACGCAGTTCTCCAGTGTCCTAAAGTGAAACTAATCTTAGCATTGTTCGATAAGTCTGTCCGGTCTTCTTAGAGCTCCTCTAGGTCTAAGGCGTGTCAGCATCGGTTCAGGCTGCAAGGGCTTGTCCACTGCTGGTTGGTCGCCAGGGACAGGTAGTTCTACATAGTCTTCTTGGCTGGCTCCAGGAGCTGAGGATACGTCTGGGTTCCTCTCTCTTGTTGGTATCGGCTCATGATTCTCATAGTCTTCATTCTGGGGTGGGACCGGAGAACTTCCCACCAGAACTCTTCTTGTCATCCGGCGGTTTCTTCTCACTTGTCCGTTTTGGGTCTGTATGATTACAGATCTTGGACTCTCGTGTGGCTTAATCACTGTTCCTTCCTCTTTTAAATCGGGGATCCAAATGCGGTCACCGGGTGACAGTTCCTTTCCCTCTACTACTTTGTGTCTATGGTCATAATCGAATTTCATCTTAGCTCGGTACTCCTTCTCTTTCCTTCTGATGTGATCACGGTCTGGGGTCTCTGGCTTTAGCTCCTCCGGGTGACAGGGGACTCTTGTACGAAGTTTCCGACCCATGCTCAATTGTGCTGGAGAGTAACCGTGGTGCAATGGAGTATCTCTGTAATTCAGGAGAGCCAAGTATTCGTCATTACTCTTATTCAAGACCGCCTTCATAGTTTGGACCGCCCTTTCCACTTCACCGTTGGACTGGGGGTATCTTGGAGACGATGTTATGTGTTGAAACTACCAGTCTGTGGAAAAGTTAGTGAACTCGTGTGAATCAAACTGGGGGCCATTGTCGCTAAATAAGATGTCTGGAATCCCATGTCGACTGAAGATCTTCTTAAGTTGCAGGATAGTCTGGGCAGAGTTTACATTCTTGGACACTTGACTTATCTCTACATATCTTGAAAAGTAATCTACGGCTAGGAGGTAATGTTTATCCTTGTGCTGAAAGAAGTCTACGCCAACTCTGCTCCACGGTCGTTCTGGAAACTCAGTACCTTTCATTGGCTCAATGCGTTCTCTGCGATATTTCTCGCACATGGCGCAGTTCTGCACGACTCTTGTGATGTCTTGGGAGATTCCAGGCCACCACACTGAGGAGGCCGCATTTGCACGTGTTTTGGTAATTCCTTGATGACCATCACGAAGACGCCTTGATACATCTGCCCGCAGCCTCGGAGGAATAATGATTCGTCGTCCTCTCAGGAGCAGGCCGTCGTGGAGGGAGATGTTGCCACGTTCACTCCAGTATTTAGCTATTGGCCCGTGGACTCTTCGTTTCTCTTCAGGCCATCCATTCTGCACATACTGCATCACAGTTTTAAGTGTGTCATCACTCTTCAACTCAGAACGTATCTCATCTAACCGCTGGTCGGAGGCAGGTAGGGTTACCAATACAGCATTCACATAACACTCGACTTCGTCATGTAGGTCGTCCCATGACTTAGGCTCCTGGGCTTTACCCTCCTGGGGGGATCGAGACAATGAATCAGCTGTGTACAAGAGTTTACCAGGAACATGTGCGATGGCAAAGTCAAATCTCATGAGTCTCATCCTGAAGCGTTGTATGCGTACTGGTAGCTCGTCAATCAGCTTTGTGGAAAACAATGGAATCAATGGCTTGTGATCGGTTTCTACTTTAAATCTCATTCCGATCAAGAATTCAGCCAAGTGTTCAAGTGCCCATGTGATAGCCAAGGCCTCTTTTTCGATCTGGGCATAACGACGCTCTGTCTCGGTCATTGATCTGCTAGCATAAGCCACTGGCCTCATTTCACCGGACGGCTGCTTCTGCACGAGGACCGCACCAAGTCCAAAACTGCTGGCATCAGATGAGACCACGGTCTCCTTCTCTGGATCGTACAGTGCAAGAACTTGGTCGGATGCCATGTCTACTTTCAGCTGTCGGAAGGCTTCTTGTTGGGCTGTGCCCCACACCCACGCGTTCTCCTTCTTGAGCAAGTCTCTTAAGGGTTTCGTCGTCTCAGCCAGATTTGGGCAAAACTTCATAAGGTGGTTGACCAAACCCAGGAAACGTCTCAGGTCTGCAATGTTCTGGGGTTCTGCCATGTCGGTGATGGCTTTGATCTTGGAGGGGTCTTTCCTGATTCCATCACTGTCAATGATTTGGCCCAAGTATTGCAACCTGGATTGAGAAAATAAACACTTCTCAAGGTTGAGTGTTAGTTTCCTCTCGACTAGCCTGTCAAGGACTTGCTTAAGTCGTTTGTCATGTTCCGCTTGGTCTTTCCCGATGATTAGAATATCATCCATGCGGCACTTGACCCCTTCTATTCCAGAGAGTTCTTTGTCCATCCTCTTTTGGAAATGTTCTGGGGCTGAGGATATGCCGAAGGGAAGACGCTTGAACATGTAACGCCCGAAGGGCGTGATAAAGGTAGTTAGCTTGGCACTTTCTGGGTTTAGGACTATCTGATGAAACCCTGAGTTGGCATCAAGTTTGGAGAAGACTGAGCCTTCTGTTAGGCTTCCCAGGGTCTCTTCAACTGTTGGCATTTGATAGACTTCTCGGCGGACCGCTTGGTTAATCCTGGTAAGATCAACTCATATCCGCACCCTGCCATCGGCCTTTGGCACTACCACAATCGGTGAACACCATTCTGTCGGCTCATCCACTGGTTCAATAACGTCCAGTTGTTCCATACGCTTGATCTCCTCGTGCACTTGCTTCATCAGTGGCAGTGGTACTCGCCTGGGAGTGGTCAAACAAAAGGGTGTGGCCCCTTCCTTCAATTGAATTGTATGCTCACCCTCCAATTTGCCAAGGCCTTGAAAAAGTGATGGGTACTGCTTGACAATGTCCTCCTTGGTCCCTGATTGGAGTGGATGGCTATCAGGCATTTGATGGACAGCTTTAACACTGTATGTCCCAGGGATTTCATGGATAAGACCGAGACTTCGGATGGCGGGTATCCCCAGAAGCAACTTGGATGCCCCACTGACTACGTACACTGGTTCTTTAATGACTGTTTCGTCTTGTTGGAGGTTCATGACTGCACATCCAAGGGTCTTTAAAGGAACATCCCCTACTCCGACAAGTTCTCTGTCAGATTTTGAAAGTGTTCCATATGAAGACTTGTAGATGTGCTCAGGCATCACAGACACTTGTGCTCCTGTGTCGATGCACCATGCCAGCGTCTCTTGGTCTTGAATCTTGAGGTTGACATGCCATCCAGGGTCGGACCTACTGGTTTGAGAGTTTATTGCTGGTTCGGCCTTGGAGGTGTTTGGACTAGTGGGTGTATAAACCCCTCCCACAAATGTGAGGCTAAAGTTATCCTCGGTTGCAAGAACTTCGTTGACCGTCTTTGGAGGTACACTCTTGCATATGATAGGGAAATGTCCCATTTTGTTGCACTTGCTGCATCGTGTATCTGCCGCTGGGCAGTTCTTCTTGCCCGGGGGGTGTCGGCGGTTGCAATAACCACAGTTCCGGCCACTTGTTTGGAAGGGCTTCCTCTTGAAGTCTCGCTGGTTCCTTTGCTCTGTATCTTGACCAGCATGAGGGTCTTGCCTGTTCCCTCGCGGTGTGACGCTCTCAATCTCTGCGGTTTTTGATTCGTGTAACTCACGTTTTGTTGCTTCCTTCAAAGACAGGATTTTCACTGCCTTTTCGAGTGAAAGGGCTGCTCCCTCGTCATAGAGTTTTAGCTTGTAATTGTCTTCCTTGCAGGAAAAGGTAAGTTTCTCTCTAACTGCTTGCTCATAGAAATCGGCTGGGAACTTGCACTCGGCGGCTCTTTCCTTGACAGTCACCACCCACGAATCAAAGGTCTGTGTGGGCTCTCGTTTGAGGTGAAGCCAAAATTTCTCTCGCAGCATGAGTTGAGGGTCCCGTTTTTGAAAGTATTCATCAAACTTTGCCACAACGGTCGCGTAGTTGTCGGAGTCTTCGGCTGGAAGTTTCTCTTCTCCTCCCGCGGGGTCGTCACGCTCAGGTAGGTAGGTGAAATTCGAGTAAATTTCCAAACACGGCTCGCCGATGTGGTTTAATAGCAGCCCCACTTTCATTTCATCGGGTTTCTTTGAAGCTCCAATTGCCTTGAGGTAAATTTCGAATTTTTGTTTCCATTTTCCCCACGAGTGAGCAGGATTTCCCATCGAAATTTCCAGCGGTTCCGGTGGTTTGGCGAATGGCATGCTTTCCGCCATCTTGTTTTGAACCACGTGCGTAGGATCCGCGTGAAGTTTGACCGGTCAATTCGTCTCAGTATTTGATCCGTTTCTTCGATTGGTTTGATCTCCGCAACTGTAGGCTAGTAGGAAGGTCACGCTTCTGACACCATGTTGGGTCCGAAGAGGTACAGAGACGACAGCATCAACACAGCATACTTTAATACGATAGATTCATACAGCTCTCCCTAATGACAGCTCTACCGCCCGTCAGCGGTCAGTTAGTACTTCATGTTACTACAAAGGCCTGCCTGGGAAGAGGGGAATTTGATGAAGCTAAGTGTGAGTAAGAACAAGGAACCCGTCATTAAGAGAAGAACATCCGTGCCTCCTTGTGAGCCAATAGAGGGGAGAAGTGTGACGTCACGTTACCACAGTCGCAAATTTTCGGAATCACAACGGCGACGGCGAACAGCAAAAAAACAACTTTGCACGTGTATCACGCTTTTTTGTACATTTCTTAGCCGTTGTTGCTCGACTGCTACATGAAACTTCCTAATTTCACGCGCACGGTTTATGGAGTAGGTAAGCACAACACCAAAATTTTCTTTCTTTTTTTCTAAACTTAGATACGGTCCTTTTGGATTTAACCCAGAAAATTTCGCCAACATTTGACAAATTAAATGAAATTACATAAGATCGAGGAAGTTTGAAACAGTGCGAATCCACTTTTTAAGTAACGTTTTGGTTTGTTGTCATTAAGAAATTTTACTCCCAAGACAACTTGACGAAACGACTGCTTCTCTCTATTGTTAATATTAAATATATCTGAAACTCCTACGTGCATTTCAGGATATCTCAATTCTACCAGCTGGGATTTGCATTTGATGAAAGAACTGTAAGGCGTATGCATATCTTTAAATACCTGAACCAAAATGATATGCTGTCCGCTTACCAAAGTCTCCTTGAAATGTTAATGTTGGGAGGTTTAAGAAAGTCTTCGTGATCAGATCTCTATTTGATAAATTAAAGGTTGTAATATAGTATTTTTCTAGTCTTAGGGCTTGTTTACATGGAGGTGGGGGACTCCAGGTAGGTAAGGTAACCTGTCTCTCCATATAATCTCTTATTTTACTTTGGTCACGTTTTTATATGATAGTTAGGGTGACCATATGGGAGATTGAATGGACAGGCGGGTTACCCTACCTAAGCGGGTTACCTCACCATCCTGGGGTCCCCCACCTCCATGTAAACAGGCCCTTAGAAAGTTTTTACTTCGAATGTTGTTACCGTGAAAGCTTTATCATCTCGGTTTACCACTATTAATTCGATGAAGGCAACCCACGGCAGGGGGGGGGGGGTACCCCTTATATAAGCCATATAGGTATGTGGCGTCCCAAAGGGTATGATCTTTACGCCTTTTCGGTCTGAAATGGGGTATAGACTTTGCCTAGTTGGTTTGGAATCGGATATAGTTTTCAGGGGAATACGGGAGTGTATGAACGTACTATTGATTTATTGTGTCGTTTTAAATCCAAATGAATTTTAAAAGAAATAATATACGAATTCGAAATGGATTTTAAGAAATCTTTTTGTAAGCAATATAATTTAAGTAAATATTTTTAGAGGTCAGGTCTGAAAGCGGGTGTGGAAAATGAAATTTTCAGGGTATGAAATAGGCCTAGGATTTGGGGAACCGGGGGGCATCCCCCCACCATGGAGTACCCTCTCCTAGAACAAGGCAAACTGAGTTTAAAAGGGAAGCAAAAGAGCCTTCTATCCTATGTTTTCAGAGATGTTTAGACACTTATTTGTGTTTTTATAGCTGTCAGCAAAGCAAAACGATGTTATCATTGCCTCGAAGATGTAGGTTCGGGTGATGACATTGCGTTGTGTAACAGCAACCAGATTTCGTTGCCTTGTTTTTATCGACAATTTCCCACTGTTGGAGAAGGTCAATGCTTTACCGCAGCAGGGAGGTTCAAGTACCTGGACGGGTCCGAGGTTATTCACACAGGTATAGCACGAGGATGTATTGACTGCAGAGGTAAGAGAACTTGACAGCGGATATCTGTGAATATCGACCATAGGTAGGAAATATAAAATCTTGCAATCTTGGTATTTTTAATTGCGGGCGACAAGAGGAGTCCGTAATCCTAATCTCCAGGTTGTAATTACGCATGCGTCGCATGTAGCCAGCATTTGTTTAGACTTACACTAAGAATGATTGGAATGCACAGAACGCAATTTGACCACTCGTGTTTAGACCTTCTATCACTTGCAATCTGATCACGCGTGCTTTGGCGCGGGCGTCAAGTTAAGGCGCTTCATATCCCCGCCCCCCCCCCCCCCCCTCCCCCATTTTCTTTTTGGGGGCCTGTAATACGAGATGCAAAAAGATCTCGATTTGAAACTAATTCAAATATCATTCAACCTACAAAGCTTCTGAACGTACAGAGTATAAGCGTAATTTTAACACACATTTTGAGTGGTTATTTTGTCTGATTTTATTTTCTTCAAAACGGATACAGCTATAATGATGATATGCCTTCACCCTTTTGCTTTTATATACTCGATGTTTGGATACCTCCATCAGATGCGAGCATTAACGCTACTGTTTTGAAACTATTACTTTGCTTGTTGTCTTTTTTACAGACAAAGCAGCAGCTTGTGGAACATTAAGAGCCGCTTTTGATACACAGCCTCAAAACTGGACCTTGCTGGATTGTAACATTGAGTGCTGTACTGGCCATAACTGTAACAACCAGAACGTCACTGTGGTTCCTCCAACAGCCGCTTCAACTCCAACTCCTTCAACTCGACCTACATCTGAGCCACATGGTAATTCTTGTTGTAATATGTCAAAAACAAGGGCAAGCACGAAGCCCGAGTTTTTGACATGTCTACTTAAATGAAACTATAAGAAATTATGCAGTGATGTGCTTTCTCTGGTATTGCATTGTTTCCATGAGTTGTGTTAATCAATAAAACATCTCAGTGAAATGCAAGTGTTTGAGCTCAGATGAAAAACATGTTTCATTTCAAATGAAAACCCGGTGGTGTTTTATCTGGTGTTTCATTACGTATCAAAATTCATCCACCTGACCCAAATGGTCGTCATTTATTGGCTTTTGACTGCATGAGTAATTAATGAGTTTAAAAATTGCTTGTTTAAAATTCGCCTCGGCCAATCAATATAGTGACATGGAATGAAACAGGTCCTAACTGATATCAGCCCGTTTTCTAGCGCCAAGCAATCTTTTAAAGGTCATGATGACCACATCATTGAGGTTTTCGTACCTTTACGAGAGCAGTATGGGCTCTTTAACTTTCTTGATAATCCTTGTTTCTGTAGGTTTTTGATGTACCAGTTATAGATCGCGGCAAAAGGCAGCAGCATTACATCGCGCTACAACTAAATCTTCAACCCATTTCTCTCGTGCATCAGATTCGCCCCAACCAAACCTCAGCTTCTTCCACCTTCACAGACTCGAAAGGGTTAACATAAATTTCGGATTTGGATTCACAGAATCCTTTTGAAAACAACAACAATAACAACAAACAACCAAACAACATCGGCTTTTATTCTTTCAGGAAGCCGATATTGGTAACAACAAATCTTCCTGGTTGGGTGCCCCAAACGCTGAAAGCGCACTTTCACAATGCCCTGAATTATACCTTGTCGCAAAGTGGCGTATTAAAGCATACGGCTGTTTATTTATTTATTTGTTTATTTTCTTTTCCTTTTTGCTCTTGTTACGCTAACAACGTTAGACGGCAACTTGTATCCACACGGTCCAGAACAGCATGATAACGAGATTACTGAAGATACCTTCTACCACATATACGGCTGCAACAGAATCGATGCTGACCGGTTTGGAATCCCATTTTTCAAAAAAAGGCATAGCAAAGTGCATGTAAGTATTTTTCTTATACACCTTATTCCAAAAATTGCAGCAATATTCCTTAGCTTTTCTTTTATATTTACACTAATTATTTATTCAAATGAACTTTTTTTCTTGAAACGAGGTATTGAGAGCCAATTATCGTAATAACAAAATAATAACAAAATTTACCGCCAATTTGGAATAACGTGCATTGGCACTATTCGTCCTTTGAACAACTCTGTGCCTGGCACTAGTAGTTCAAAACGTGAATAATGGCATAATCTATCGATTAGATTTTAACAGACTTTTATCCATTGCGTAGCACAATTGATTTCAATAGATAATTTATCCGGGAGATATAGAGCTATCAAACGTTAAACAACCGGTGCCAGGTTTTTAGTCCTTACCAACAACCCTGCCTGGTTTGCACTTGTTCAAGGCCAGAGTGATTCTGCGTACCTTATTTACCCTAAGCAGGAATTGTCACACTTGTTACAATGCAGTAATCTGGATCGGTTTCATAGGAAAGTACATTATTGCAATTATGATTATGATTATGATTATGGTTATGATTACTATCATCATTATTCTTATTATTATTCGTTTTTTTATTAGATTTGCGCCAACGGTAAAATCCAATTTGAAGATCAATGGAGTTATTTCTGGCCCCAAAAATTTGGCAGGGCTTACTGGTGGATGAGAAATAGGGCGATTATTGCCCCATTTTGGGCGGCAGTGGACGAGTATGTGGCATTTAAAGTTAATCATTCGAGGGTTTATTACCAAGTTTACTCACACACGAAGCCGAAAGGCAATCGAACCAGTCATATTCTCAATATGGCCTCCCAGCACGTACAAATCTACGATGGAAGTGGAAAGTTTCACAACTTCTCAGCGACGTGGGTTCTTGTTGTGACTTGGAAAGATCTATGTCCGTTCTTCTACTATGGTTTACCTCGGCTGCAGTGTCGTTGGGTAAGTTTTTTACGATTTCGCAACTGTAGCCTAATTTTTAAGTGCTTACGCGCTTAAATTTACTTACATAAATGAAATAGAGGTGATGTATGAAACTAAATGCGTAAACGTAAAAAATGAGCGAGGTTTAACTTTGACGCTTACGAGTGACACCTCTCCGCTTACATTGCTTCTATTTAACTTACGGGTGTAAAATTTACGTGCTTACGCGCGTAAAAATAACGCGAAAGTTGAAATCCACCCTTAAGGTTTAATAAAATTTATAGGGAAAACAATGGTTAAACCAGGACCGCTTAATCCGATTTAGTTGGGAGACAGTACCTCTTGACGACCAACGAGTGCACGAGAATTTGCCAAAAATTATGTTGAAATGTTATTTCTATTTCTATAGTTATTAAAACGACACAACCTTTATTCGCAGAACAACACTTTTCAAGCTGTCATCATTACGGATGGGTTTAACTCATTTCTGATGTACAATTATCCAAAAGGAGGAATACAGTGGGTTGTTGATGCGCCTGTGTAAGTTTTAAACTATTAGTTATCCAGTGTTATGCCAGACATCCTCAGGGCCGACCGCTTGTGTCCTTAATGGCAAGAATCCGTATTAGTGGTGTAAGAAATAAAATTTCCTTAAAAGATTGGTTTTAGAGGAGTGGCGTATATTTACATTAACAGTAATTTCGATTGAGGATACTCAATAGGGGAATAGAAAATCCAACCTTAAAAGAGAATAAGTAATGTGACGCAGCCCTGTAGCTAATCATACTGTGCGGACCTCTCAGGAAACAGACTTCAGACTCTAAATTAAAATTCATATTTCCCAATGCCTTGCACTGGGCTCCCTCTACGTCCCATCAATCCTCTCTTGTCAAAATAAGACCATTATATTATAAGCGGCTCATTCTTAGAACTTTTTTTCTCGTTATCGTATTGTTAAATGGCCTTCTTCTTCATCTAGCGGATGAAGTTCGTAAAAAAAACTTGAAAGTAATGTCAACATACTGCCCCCTCTAGAACATTTTGTCAATACAAAAAAAATTGTAATATAAAACGCCTCTCTTTTGTAGGAGCGACTACCGTTACTGGACACAAGCAACTGGTATCCCTGTTGCTGGATGGAACGCGGGAGATGATGGAAATAGCAGTACATTAAATATAAAAGGGTAAGAAAAGAAACTGAACCCTTATAAATAGACCTTTTTACCGATACGGCGGCCACATCGAATTTACCAGATTTTAGGAGTATTATGGGATGCCCAGGGGGCACTCGCTCGGTATTTACGCGCGCTTTTCGGGCCAAAAGAGAACTTCACTGTATATTTCTAGGAAAAAGGCCCTAATTTTTACATCCAAACACGGCAAAACGATCTTTTTTTCCAATTAAAATCTTTTTCCAGGAAAACTTAAAGAAAACTTGGCCCGAAAAGCGCGCATAAATACTGAGCGAGTACATCGGATTGTGGTCATGCCCCCTGGGCATCCGATAATACTCCTTAAATGTAATGAATTCAATATGGCCGCCGTATCGGTAGAAAGGTCTATTAAGCTGCACCAGCTACAAAAAGGATTTACTATACTCAGGGGTCCTCGTTAAGTTTTGGAGTAGACAGCCAGGATGTAAACGTGGGTGGCTTGCCAGTCGATGGCTGAGGGCAATTTCAGGCTCTCATTCGCCTGTCACACTACCATACCTTAAAATATGAAGTAGCCTGTTTTTTTTTTTTTTAGCCGGTTGCCGGTACTTAATGAGAACCCACGAGGGACCGCAAGCAGTAAAATTTCTGTCCCGTAATTTAATCAGTTAAATCATCAAAGTTGACAGGTCTTTCTGATGATCAAAGCGACCGTTCGGTTTACCATTTACACCTTCAGTGCGAAGACTGTCACGGGAACATTAACACCTTCAGGATAATTGCTTGCCATAACAGTGGTAGGTCGCGCGCGTCTGGTAGGTTTCGAAGAACGTGATCGTGACTGTTGTTTTCATTCAGTGACTGTGCGCGTTGATATACCAACGTTTAAAACAGACTGCAACATTAAATTTTTGTTATGAAAGCAAAGAAGCTGCAGAGTAGAAACTAAACCGTTCCAGACTTATTCCGTTTCATTCGTGTACTTTCAATTGATGGGGTCTGTATGATGAATTTACTTCTGCCTTCTAATCCGGCACGTAAACAACATAGAGATAAAACATTTCATTTTGCCTTTGTGGAGTAAATTCATCTAGAAAAGTTAAACTAGTGGACCACTTTCTCCGCGTACTTGTAAAAATAGGCATTTAATATGTCGCGCTACAGTGCGAAAATCTTCTTGTCGTGGATTAGATTTCAGTATACCTATTGTTAATCTTCATTTCGCGCCAGAATAAATTAGTTTAAAAATCACAAGGTTTGTCCCACTTCGAGTCCACCTTCTGGAGATACGCCGGCATGGTAGCTGGAATACATTGCCAAGGCGAAGATCTGGCATTTTTTCCTCCTCGTCTTTTTTTCCCCGCAACGTTTGTTTATATTTGTAGTGAGAATGCCGTGCATATCGGTGGATTTTACTTCAGTCAAGCGGCTTCAGTTCCTGCGGCTTGCTACTCATCATAAAGAAGAGTGCCGGAATCGCTTTGTTCGCCTTTAACAGATTTGTTGTCGAATGCAAGGTAAAAGAACAGACTACTGTAAGGTAAGAATTGAAGTTTAACTTTGTTTCTCGGCGAAAAAAAGTGCCTACAACTCGGGAAACCCGTGAGTATTACCTCTGTTTAATATACCGGATGTCATGCGATGACCCCTCGCTTTTACGATGGATAAGACTGATACGAACAATAATTTCTTTCGCAACGTTTAGTATAATTTACTTAATATGGAGATCATCCGTTATATATGCTTCATTTCTTGGCTTATTCCGGCTACGTGCGAAAAATTAGATGACAATGTTTGTGTGCTATAATTATACTGATAATTTCTTGCACCTTGAAACTCATGAAAGCCAAACTTGTTTAACCCTAGCAAAAAGCTCTTTCAATGGAGGAACTCAACCTGATAGTTGCACTAAAATCTAATAATTGTTACTGCATTTGCAGGCTCTCTGTAACCTTGTGGGTAGAACATACCTGAAGGTTACTTTAATAACAATCACTGCATTTGCTCCCTGTAACCTCGTGGGTAGAACATACCTGACGGTTACATTAATAATAATCACTACATTTGCTCTCTGTAACCTCGTGGGTAGAACATACCTGAAGGTTACGTTAATAATAATCATTGCATTTTCTCTTTGTAACCTCGTGGGTAGAATATACCTGACGGTTACATTTAATAGTAATCACTGCATTTGCTCTCTGTAACCTCGTGGGTAGAACATACCTGAAAGTTACGTAAATAATAATCATTGCACTTTCTCTTTGTAACCTCGTGGGTAGAACATACCTGATGGTTACATTAATAATAACCACTGCATTTGCTCTCTGTAACCTCGTGGGTAGAATATACCTGACGGTTACATTTAATAATAATCACTGCATTTGCTCTCTGTAACCTCGTGGGTAGAACATACCTGAAGGTTACGTTAATAATAATCATTGCATTTCCTCTTTGTAACCTCTTGGGTAGAATATACCTGACGGTTACATTTAATAATAATCACTGCATTTGCTCTCTGTAACCTCGTGGGTAGAACATACCTGAAGGTTACGTTAATAATAATCATTGCATTTTCTCTTTGTAACCTCGTGGGTAGAATATACCTGACGGTTACATTTAATAGTAATCACTGCATTTGCTCTCTGTAACCTCGTGGGTAGAACATACCTGAAAGTTACGTAAATAATAATCATTGCACTTTCTCTTTGTAACCTCGTGGGTAGAACATACCTGATGGTTACATTAATAATAACCACTGCATTTGCTCTCTGTAACCTCGTGGGTAGAATATACCTGACGGTTACATTTAATAATAATCACTGCATTTGCTCTCTGTAACCTCGTGGGTAGAACATACCTGAAGGTTACGTTAATAATAATCATTGCATTTCCTCTTTGTAACCTCTTGGGTAGAATATACCTGACGGTTACATTTAATAATAATCACTGCATTTGCTCTCTGTAACCTCGTGGGTAGAACATACCTGAAGGTTACGTTAATAATAATCATTGCATTTTCTCTTTGTAACCTCGTGGGTAGAATATACCCGATGGCTACATTAATAATAACCACTGCATTTGCTGTGCGTAAACTCGTGGGTAGAGTATACCTGATGGTTACATTAATAATAATCATTGCATTTTCTCTTTGTAACCTCATGGGAAAAAAAAAATAATGCCTCTCTCCTGGAAATTTTGCCCTGTCCTTTCAGCATAGTGATCTTTGGGTAGCGAATTCACGTGAACAGGTAAAACGCTTTTTTTAACAATAGCATTTATATTATTTGGCTTTTTGAGGGAGGTTAAACATTAATGGAATAGAATATAAAAAAAGCTGATAAAGCGGAAAAAGTTATCTTTACAAAATGCGCTTTGACAATGTCAAGGAGTGAAATAAGCTGAGGTTTTGTAGTTAGCCCAAAGAAAACTTGTTCCTGCATGAAAAGCAGTTCTGATTCCCTACTCTTAACTAGAAGAGATGCATATCCCTGTGAACCAGTTTTTTAACCAGGAGCGATTCCCACTCACTTCTGATACTTTATTGACACGAGTTCCTATTTCAACATATGTCTAATTCAAGCTTAGCCGCGTGATAGCTTTTCATTGGCGAAAAGGTCCAAGTGATATTTTGATTGACGTGTTGTTTTGGATCCTGAGGTTTTTTAACACCTTTTCTCTAGCTTAACTGGCGAAGATATTCTAGGAATTTGCCCTTCAATTCCAAATTCTTTGATGTGCCGCCAGATGCCGGGCAAAAATATCACCGCTTGCGGCTCCTCGTGTGACTGGCTTCTCTCCATAACGAAATAACGATAAAGGCCGATTTCTCGATTTCTCTTCACGTTCAGTTTTGTTTTGTGTACATTTGCTTCAAATTGCCAAACTTTTCAACCACTTTTCAGCAGTCTTAAAATGATGGAATAATAATTATGATTATTAATTCTCTAAAATTACGAGAAAATTTATTTTCCCCAGAATGTAATAAGCCCCTTTTAACCCTAGTGGGTGGTTATACGGCATGTTCCCGGAGACAAACAAAAGACACAAGCTCCGTTTTGGGTTTTGGCGTTCATTTTGTTCGGTTTTACCCAATCAATGCACCCCGAAAATCAACAACACTGGTGTTCCAGACTGTGAGTAGGTCATTTGACAATGATTCCGATTTGTTCTCCTAACTTTTAAATGGGAACTTTGACGCTATTATCCTGAGAAAACAGCCTACATTTCGCAACCACTAGTTTCCCCGCGAAATGAAGTCTGAGAAACGAGCACAGACATTCCATAATGATGACGCGCGCGTCACTACCTGGATGTTGGTAGTGCCTGCTAATTGGTCGTGCCGTGTGGGAAATTTTCTTCAACCAATCAGTGGCGTCGCGCATTGTAGGCTGTTTTATCAGGCTATAATAAAGGTTCTCTTCATAAGTAATAGCATAAGTAATCAAGTTAAGATTATTCATTGGTTTGAACGTTTGTTTCAGCTCAGGAACGCTGGTGGCCATGTACAACCTCGACAAAAAAGCTGGAAATACAGGTCTGGCTGGAAGGTATTTTTGGAGGATCGAGAACAGAAATAGGCGAGACGCAAAGGACAAGTGCTTTACATGGATCAGTCTTCAACAGCAAGCAAACATTCTTAACCTGTACAGTTTCCGAATTCAACTAAACCCAGCTATGGCTTGCCCTTGCAGTTTGAGTCAGGCCTTACTGGACAGACGATTTTTCCCAGATTGGTGGTTCACTGGACGCGATGGGTGCTTTATAACTAGGCGTCCTGTATTGTTCGATGAAGAGCGGAAGACTGTGATGAGACAGAGGTGTTGCTACTCGATAGAGTTTGGATCTCTGTTGATTGGACCTCCCAATGGAGGTCGTTTATATCTTACCCCCTTTGAGCATCGGTGGAATGCACAGAAGGTTTTCTATGACTCTGACCAGCAGGCATATGAGTTTTGTTGTTTCGGCTCTGCTTTGTGCGATCTGTTTTACTCCTATCGTCCATCTGATGACTGCGCAGAGTACAGAGTTCCCCGAAGGCGTAAGTTTTTTTTTCTTTTTTGCTATACATCCTTATATGTAATGAAGATGATTTGAACTGCGGAAATATAAATTTAATGAACTTGTGATCGTCGCAGTGGTAATTGCCATTTAAGCAATTGCAAATTAATCCGAAAAAAATGGCCTGCTCCCAATGTACGTAAGAGCTCAGTTGGTAGAGCACAGCAGCACTAACGCGGAGGACTTGGGTTGGAATTCCGTTTAAGTCTCGAAATTTTTTTCCGGTTAATTTGCAATTGCTTAAATTGTAACAACTACGACGATCATATCTTCGTTTAAATATGCTTATATGTATTTCCTATATTGTGAGGGTGTTAATGATTATGTGTCCGTGAAAAAGTTAATCGTCTAAGCTTTAAAATCATTTGCCTCATATCCTTAGCCACAATGGGCTTGAGAAAAACTTGACTAAAAAATGCTCGAAAATTCAAAACGTTGTGAAAAATCTAGCTAGCTTTAATTTGTCAGCATGGATAGTTCTATCGACTAATGTAGAACAAATCAAAATCAGACTTAAGTGCAAGAAGACCTGGCGCCACACCCTAGAATCCTCCCCCTTCCGCCTTGTGCTGTACACTAATGTTGGTGCCGTTGCGTTTTGCCATTACTATGTTGTCAGCATCGTTGTTTGTGGTACGGTTTTTTATGGCATTTGTTTGATAATTATTAAGTGGTATGATGTGGTATAATGACCAAACTTTTTTGAGATTACCAGCTGGGCTTTTGTTTTGTTAACGAAGGTTGGGCTTGGGGAGATCCTCATTTTGTCACACTGGACGGTGCGAATTATACATTTAACGGCCTTGGCGAGTACGTGATGATTGACGCCCAAAATGGAACCTTTCAACTACAGGCTAGGACAGGCCTTGCTCAAGGAAATTCCACGGCTGCAACAATTTTTACTGCCCTGGCGGCTAAAGAGAGCAATACTGCTTCTGTTGAAGTCAAGCTAAGAGATGGAGGTAAGGAGTCAGAGAAAGTGGAGTTAATCTTATAGGACTAGGTTTCTTCAGAAAGAGATTGGACAAACGACATTGTTTTTCAAATCACAAATAGATTGGATTATGACAGTGTTTTCAGTTACTGACCATTCTCAGAGCCTTCAACTTTAAGTCTATCCAATTCTTTTACATTTAGCATCGTGAGCAGCCATTTTGGATTGTGTGTAACGTCATTTCCTCCAACGTGAAACAACGAGAACGTTTTCCATTGTTGTTAGTTTTCCAAACTCAAAAAGCCTCGAGAGCTACACCCTTTGGGGCGGCACAAACCTGTATAGCTTATATGAGGGAGTACCCCACCTCTGAATGACATTAAGGTCATATTGCAAGATGTTGTGGTATTTTTAATTTATTTATTTTTTTAGTTTTACTAGCTTTTCTGGACAGAGGCCTGCACAGAGGGAATAGGCATGAACGGGACTCGTAGGTCCCATGCAAGGTGCCATCCCTATCCAACCCCACAACCCGTAAAGGTTGGCCACACCACCAGGGTCTACGTCCCGTACTCTTTTCGAACAGTGGTGTGGGTTCTTTTACGTCCCACATGAACAGATCAGAGAAAGTGCTGTGAGACGGAACCTATGAGAAGACTAGAAAGTCTAACCATTTGCAGATGTCATTACATAGGCAGCACTTTCTTCTCAGTTATTTAAAGACCCTGGGTGTTGGTCCGGCCGGGGTTTGAACCCGCGACCTCCCACTCGGCAAGACCGGCGCTCTCCCAACTGCGCTAACCAGGCGGCGGTTATGTAACAACAACGAAATCACACGCATTACTCTCACTGGCCTGCGAGCGAGCTCTCCATGTGGGGAAGGTAGGAGAGGACTCACATATAGGTGTTCTCACTTATAGGGATATCCCGATAACAGTACCCAGAGAAGTAAGCAGGAAAAACAGCGAGCAGAGTAAGGAGAACGAGGGCGTAGGGGACGGTTCTCTTTTCTCTCCCTCACCCTTTCTTCCAATTTTGTTTTTTGTCTCCGCTCTCCATTTCACGCCGCTCTCAGCTCCTACGCAGGACACCCTAAGAGTCCAATCTCCATCTTAAAAATGTACTTGGCCTATTATATTGTCAAAGGAGGTGAATGCAAACGGCAGGAATCAACTTTGATAGGTGTACGTGTTAGGGAAGTGTCCACCTTGCAGAGGTTTCTGTTAAGAGAGACTCTTGGATTTTAACTTTTATGTTATGCAGAGAGATATAATTATCCTTTCTTTGCCTTTTTTTTTTAGGAGGAATCGAAGTTCTGATTGACAGGAAAGCGTACGTTGGCTACAACAATTTGACAAATCAAAGTGTAGAACTGATTGACGAAAATCTTTCTGTCTCCAAACCAGAGGAAAGCTGTTTCGAGGTATATTTTCCATCAACAACATCCATGCAGTTTTGCGAGAACAAGAAAATGCTTTCCTTTGTTGTAGTCCCAGCGGAAATTTACAAAAACGCAACGAAGGGGTTGCTAGGAACTTGGAATGATGACCCAAGTGATGAATTCACACTGCCTAATGGGACGGTGTTAGGATCATCTTCATCGCTGAGAGATATTCACTTTGGCTTTGGTGTTACATGTAAGTGTGAGTTGTAATGCAGTCTTACTTGATTATGAAAGCGATACATATCACAATGAAAAGAAAAGACGGATGGTCAAACGTGCCACTCGCGCTTAGAATCTTCAAAGACATTGACCCTCTCACTGCCAAGAGTGCCGGCCAAAGTCAAAATACGACAAATTTCCAAATTTCATTTTGTAATATGCTGAAAAGCAAATTTAAGAGTACTATGTGAAAGTAATGCAAACAACGTTTTATTTGAATGGTCACACCATAGGATCTCGTCGACAGACTCAAAAGTTACGACCACATTACAAGACTCCAGCCTTTAGTACTCTGGCAATGAAAGGGTTAGCATCACGACTTCAATTAGTCAATAACATCAAATCAGAGTTCAATTGACCATAAAAAACTCGCTTTCACTCTGAAAATGACTACCAGAAAGGATGTCAACACTTCAGTCACTTAATCTACAACAGTCCTATTCGACTTCGAGTCTACACTTACCTGGACGAATATATTCAACTTACTCCTGGCTCCTGAGTTCAAACCATTTACAATACAGTTATATTGCTAAACACTGTAGACTACGTAGATAACGTACGTACTTATGTAATTATAGGGAGTTTAAGATGCGGCGACTACGGACTACGACTACGGATAAACATGCTACTGCGCATGATCAAAACCACGTGACTGTTCATTTTTCCCGCGTAGTCCTGCGGCTACGGTGAGTTGTTGAGCTGTTTCGCGTAGTCGCGACTACGGAGAACATTTTGCTCGTATTTTGCCGTCCGGTAACTCAGGAATCTCATCTTTTCGTAAAAAAGTTTTCAATTCACCTGCTTTAAGTGAGAGGGAAGCGAAATATGTAAGTTGTGGCTCAGATTTACGCTTTTAATCGACTGTTGTGATTCAAATCTTTCTAGCTAAGCTCATATTAAGCTCAGATATTTATACGCAGAATTCAGATTGACGGCGTAGGAGAAGAGAAATCATGCAGGTAATTTACTTTCTCTTCGCACTTGAAAAGTTTCAGTGTTTGGTCGAATTGATCATTGTGTCTTTCTACGTGTGTAACCTTTGTTTATGCGAGTTTTTGAATCGCGCCATTTGCTGAATGAAAATGATGTAAACATCTTCGAGACAATCGAAACTCGGCATTTCAATACTTCAAACTACATCAGATCAGTAGTTGGAGAAGTCCATCCTCTAAATCTAATAAATGAGCTATTACTATCTCTGTCTATTTCTTTAATATTTGACATAAGTATTCATGGGCGAAAAAATAAAACCTGTGTAACCAAAACTTTGTTTACCAATTTCACCCGACGTAATTGCTTCCTTCAAGTATGGAAGAATTTGTTCATTGTTCTAAAGATAAGATCACATGCAAAGCTGACTTGCATTTTTGTGAACTGTGATGAAAACATGAAAATCTTTGCGTCTTGTTTCCCTCTCCGCCTCTTCTCTCGTAGTTTACTGTCTGTAGTGCAATCTTAACGTCCTATATTTGCACGACTCAACCCAGTGCTACGAACAAAGGACAACTCTCGTCCAGCCGTAGTTCGTAGTCCGTAGTCTCCGTATCTTAAACTCCCTAATTATGCCATTGCACTACAGTACCAATTGGAGGCCCTTTAAGACGCTTAACTATCCAAACTAAGTCAAACGAAGGTCGAACCTACAACCCTGGTGAAAACGTCTTGGGACACTTAAGGAGATGAGGTGCGAAAACACACCCTGCTTATTAAAATCGTATTTAACCTGTTATAAATGCTTGGAAATGTTGTTGAAAGAGCCTGTTTCTGCTGTCCCCATCCCCTCAGCCATGTTGATTGTGTTCAGAAAGATTTGAAGCCATAACGTTAATACTGAACCGGGGGGGATGGGGGGGGAGAGAAAATGCGTCATTTTAACCAGCTGTTGCGTTAATGTCCAAAGAGTTTTGACCAGGGTTGTAGCTATAAACTTTTACAACAATACCTTTTTTTCTTGTAAGTGGAGCAGTTATATTTGGTATTCTAAAGAGACTTCGTGCAGTTCTGATTGCTTTAGTCTCAAATGAGGCATGAACTAGCACAGGAGCATCGCGTAAGCAGAGTTATATTTGCTAACGAATGTGTCGCAATATTTTAGGGCAACTCACACAAGTCCAATCTTTGTTCACTTACGGTGAAAATGAAAGCGTGGACACTTTTGCCAGGCCTGACTTTGTGCCCATGTTCTCCGACAATATCGTTTGGTCTGACAACAGCGTAAGATTAGCTGCCGAAGAGCAATGTGGGAACGATAAAGAGTGCTTATTTGACGTAGCCTCCACAAATGACCTGTCCGTTGGTATCGCAACCAAAGACATAAGTGCACAGCTGGTGAACGAATCAAACATTCTTGGTAAGTTGTGTACATGGCTAACATTTCAAGGAAAGGGGGTAAACATATACAGTGAAACCTCCATTAAGCCAACCCCCAACAAAGCGGACACCCTCTATTAAGCGGACACTAAGCCAGGTCCCGAAGGTGTCTGCTTAATAAAGGCAGTTGTTAACACCAGCGTGTGCCTCACCCTTTGGCAGGGATTATCGGTATTTGAAAAATATGGTTAAAAATTAGTAAATGTGGCCTCGTCCTTACGAACGAAAGCCAGCTTACGCCAGCTTATTTATCTGCTGCCTTAATATATGATTTTGAATTCGATGTTGATAATTTTTTATATTTTACGTAACATGTATTATAATCATTTCCCTCCT
Organism: Porites lutea; assembly: GCF_958299795.1. NCBI lineage: Eukaryota > Metazoa > Cnidaria > Anthozoa > Scleractinia > Poritidae > Porites > Porites lutea. The sequence continues at coordinate 12,266,672 of NC_133202.1, read as the reverse complement.
TAATTCCAAGACACACCACCTACACCGCCCTGACTGGGACAGCGGAACATTTAACCAAATTTGGGAGGGGAGAGCGGAATTAATTAAGAAAGTGACTTGCAATGGGGAGGCTCAGTAATTCTTTATGTCTTAAGGAAAAAGGGGGACTAGCCCCCCTGCAACCCCTTGGGCTTCGCCAATCCTGTCTGAAGGACTGGGTCATGTAGCAGCTGCTCGGAAGAGAAGTCACCAGTGGTGCGATTCCCTAGCCCCAAATAATACTGAAACAATTGGAAGAATGACATGTCATTGTTTCCTGTGACCAATTAGGAGAGACCTTACGAGCAGCTCCCACACTACTTGAAGGATTAACTCCGTGGCCAGGAGGCTCACCGGCTTTCCATAGAAAAGGCTTTTGAGGCTTTGTTGGATTAATTTAGGTTTCTGGGAAACTCACCGCCTACCCCTCCCCTAAGCCAACATTTCGCCCTAAGTGAGAAGTAAGTGCTAATGCTAGCTTAGGGGAGGTGTAGGTGGGCAGTTTCCCAGAAACCTAAATTGATCTGCTGCGTTCACACTATACCGGATAGCTTTTGCACCAGCACGTAGGGCTCCTGTTCACACATAAGAACGGTGATTTTGGCGCGATTTCTGCAACGGAGCGAAGTTGCGCCTCGCGTATCTCTTAAGTGGAGTGTCACGTATCACTCTGCTATTGTGTGAACATAGCCTAAGATACGTTAACGGTTTAGTTTGAATTACTTCATTTTTTTTTTCTTTTTAAAGAGAACTTTCCGCCCAAGTTTATAAATCTACCAAGTGCATTGAATGTTACACTTCACGAAACACTTCAGTTGGAGATTACTGCTGAAGATGACGGCATGATAACCTTTGTAGTACTAAATAAACCTCATGGGGCCACAGAAAACCAAACTGGAAATGTTCTTCAATTTATGTGGCCCGTTAATTCAACAAAAAGGGTAGGCGGCCTTGCTAACTGATTTATGATTATTTAAATTAACTCGTGGAAAAAGGGTTATAGACAGTAGACGTCAGCATCGGGCAATGCAGCCAACGGCAAGCACACCAAATAGCCCCAAATGATATGGAAAACGCAAGAAAAGGGATCGGCACCTCGAGTTTAGCTGCACCTGTTACACGGAGGTTATGCAGTGGAGAAACCATTTTGGGACCTATTTATGTTCCAGTGCTTCCAGCCGTGAGGAAGAGGGGGGAGGAGGGTTCAAAAAAAGTTGCCACAGGTAATGGTAACACAGTTAAAACCCTGCGACCAGACGAGGAATGCGCGCTGCGCATGCCGAGAGTAGCAATTCGCAGACTTGCTCAATTACCCAGTTAACTATGATGTGCGCAGTAACTCTCTTTTGAAGTTCATCCATCTTGACATTTTAAGAAGTGTTTGCACGAGATTATAAACCTTATCTATATCAATCGTATATATACATCAATCTTTTAAGAAGTGTTTACGCGAGATTATAAACCTTATCTATATCAATCTCTTTATTCTTATATTGTTACGTTCTTTTAGGGAAGCTAGATCAGAACACCGGTGTTTTGGGTAGAAGTCCCATATTTACCACTTTTTAATTACACTGTAGCTTCAGGATTTCTCTAATTCCTGAGCTCCGAGGCATTTTTAAAAGTTATAAACGAACGCGCGTATCATGTGGTCATTATTTTTAAGGAGGGCGAGGAGTGCGTTCTCTATTTAATGGGCCTTCTCATTGTTTTAGAACCAGCATATCATTATTGTGTTCAATAGAATAGATTAGTTGGCAATGTTTCATAATGACCCTTTGTTCCCCTTAGTGACCTGCTCTTCCATTTTTTTGACGTTATCAGGAACAGTGGAGGATTTGGTTGGTGATACAACTATAAACCAGTGGAGGATCTAGGGGAGGGGTCCCCGCCTTATTTTTAGACCAAACTTCTCGATTCGTCAGTGTAACTGAAGGTGTTGTTTTTGTTTTCAGGTTAATATATCGTTTGTAGCGATTGATGACAAAGGAGCAAGTACCACCTGGACCCCGACAATAAACATGTGCGCCTGCCAACATGGTGGTCAGTGTGTCCCACCAGAGGAAGGTGACGTACTCAACACTGACAGCAAATTTGTGTATTCAGGGTGCGCATGTCAGGACGGTTACTCAGGAAGGTTCTGCGATAGTAACCTTGATGCCTGCGAGGTGAGTGGTCAGCCGTGTTACGCAGGTGTTGAATGCGTTGACCTGCCGCCACCAGCTAATGCTACTGGATACACATGTGGACCCTGTCCAACCGGTTTTACCGGAAACGGTGCTCAGTGTGCGGGTAGGTGGAATTGAGGTACATTTGTGTATTACTAAGTTCAACTTACGCAGAAAACCATCATCGTCATCATCATCATCATCGTCGTCGTCGACATCATCATCACCATTTAAGAGGAAGTTGTCCTTCGGGATGGTACTTTTCTTACCTAAATCAGTGAAGAGGAGGATATGCCTAAATTTATCACGGCTTCAACAAACTGAAAACGCATGTCCTCTAACCATCCTTCGAGCAAACGTTCAGCACAGAAGACGGGTTAATTACGAGAGGGCTAGAGACAGGGCTCTCTTCTCGGGGCCCCCCGCCAGTCTGGTCGAGAATTTGCTGTTCAACCTCGTCCCCAGGGCTTTTCCCTTAAAAAATCATTGCAAATTAATAACGTTCAATGTTTTTCATGTTAAATTATCTAGATATAGATGAATGTGATAGCGGTCAATCAAACAACTGCGAGCAACTCTGCACCAATCTACCGGGGTCGTTCTTCTGTGATTGTCGTGAAGGCTTTAAGCTTAATGCTGATACACGCAGTTGTGACGGTAAGATGTAATTTCTTGGTGTCATCACAGCTCATAGGAAATGCTAACTGATACACAGGGAACTGGACATCCACCCATTTCCGCTCTTAACATCAAGTACCCATAGAAACATCATCACCGCGCGGTGATTATAACATTGAAGGCTAGCATTTTCAAAAATGACAGCCAGATTTCTTGATGTTTCGGAGTCGTAAACTGTTTAATTTAAAGAAAATGCTGTTCCTCAAAAAACAAAAGATGCTACAAAATTTGGACCGACAGTTTAAAGCCCCAAAATCTTTCAAAAATGTGTCTCTTTTTCATTTTATTTTCTCGAATAATCATCAATGTAATTATACTAAAACAATTAGTCCCCTCAGGCGACGTAAATATCGGCGAATAGTCACCGAGACGATTCGCCGATTGTTAAATACTATATGGCTACAATTAGTAAGCCAATGATCCTCTTTTGAAAAAATAAATGAAGTCTAAAACATGAACTGGCATTCACTACGAATTTCCATTTTAATTCAATACCAAAGTGCATGTTATGGGTCACATGGTTCATAACTTAATTTCCGTCAATAGGACGCTAAGTTCTTTAACCTCAGTGTACAACGTAACTTGCGGTCAGACGTTCCTCGCCTGTTCGGCGAGTTCTCTTTTTGACTATAATATAATGAATCGTTTATTTTGGCCAACCTTGTTCGGTGAAGATGACTTGATATTTCTGGGAAACTGCCCACCTACATGTACCCCTCCCCTAAACCAACATTTTGCCCTAAGTAAGTGTTAATGTCGGCTTAGGGGATGGGGTAGGTGAGCAGTTTCCCAGAAACTTATTATGATCCGATATTATTTGGTGCCATTCTTTTTTGCGTTGATATCAACCTCGACTTTTCCTCGGTTCATAAAAAAAGGGAAATAGAACTTGGCCAATATCACGCAGCCTTTTTGACCCCAAGCTTGGTCATGTTTTCCCTGCAGATATCAATGAATGTCAACCAACGAGTGACTGCATGCAGCAATGTACCAACACTCAGGGCAGCTACACCTGTTCATGCAACGAGTATTTCACACAAGATCCTAACAACTGGAAAAATTGCACAGGTAACTTCATTCTTTTATTCAATTACTGAAGAAAACAAAGTCGTTTTAATATTTGACGATTTTCAAAACTGATGTTTAGACGGAAAAACTTCAATACCAGGTTCCATGAAAATATTAACATTCAGGCAAAACGGTTTAAATTCCATATCCATATCCAGATGATTTTGTTATACTTCGTATATCGTTCACCCATCCTTTCAAACTGTGTAGTTTTATGTTTATGCACAGGTTTCCACCCAGGTTGTCGACAGGTTGTTTGTGTAATTGGTAAGCACCCATGCATTTATCAGCTGACTAATGTGTATTGTTCTCGTAGCTATAAACCCTTGTTCTGCTGATCATGGATGCTCACAGGTTTGCTTCAAAGGAGCGGGTAACCAGCCAACATGTGCTTGTTTCACAGGCTACGAACTGCAGTCTGATGGAAAGACATGCAAAGGTGAATTTTTGCTCTTTTTTTTGTTTGTTTTTTGTTTTTGTTTTTTTGTTTTTCTCTTAACTCTCTGCACGTAATTGGCCCATAACTCCAAATGAAGTGTCTGAAGTCAAAACTTAAAGTCTGTTTTCAAAAAGACAACAATTTCTCTTGATTGGTAGACTTTCCTCATTGATGGTTTCTGAATTCCTGAGTGTGAGGATGGTGTTTGAAACCAAACGTGTCTTAAATCTACCACAATGATAACACATTCCACTTTGACAAGGGGTCCGTCACTGAGCGTGTATTGAAAAACTCTGAATTTAATTTTGTAAGATCTAAAACGTTTCATTGAAATGCTGAAATCATATAGGACTATAGGGACAGCTCGGCCGGTTAGTCGTTTATATAAAGTATAAAGAGAAGAGGACCTACAATAGTACCTTGAGGAATCCGAAATGTTAGAACTGGTTTACTTGACAAACTAAAGAGTTAGTACAAGGTGACTGCCTTTCTTCACAAATTCCCTCCGAGTCTAAAGCTGGCCTTTAATGAGCTTTGCATTGATGCGTAATACGTATGTATGCATGTATGTCAAAAAGGAGGTAGTGTTTCATGATAAGAAAAACCACTGAGACTGAGAGAATTGAAAATTATGACACGCAGTGAAGTATTCAGTATTGACCACTACAGAAAATACCATAACATACCATAATGTTCCCTTTTTGTCAACCCAAAATTTTGCTTAAGCAGTGTCTTCAGTTTCTCTTGGGAGTTAAAAAGGCCCCAAGAGAAACTGAAAACAAGGCTTATGCAAAATCTTTGGGTGACAAACAAAGAGCATTATGGTATGTTATGGTATTTTCTATAGCGGTCAATTGAAAAACTTCAAGACGTTTGATCTAATGTAATAAAATACTGGTCGAACCTTTGTTATTACTTCTCAAAAGAAAGTGATTTCAGGGAAGGAGAAATCAAGCATAAAAATGAGGAGTTTTTAATTTTATTTCCAAACACTCACACTTTTATTTTCCTGGTATTTTCTTTATGATTTATTGATGAGATATTTGTGGAAATTGTAGTTATTGCCGAAAAACTATAGATCAGAATTTGTAATTAAAACAAATGTGCAAAGCGTAGCTTCGTGCATTTGCCTGACAAACTGATTGGTATTTTTCATCTCGGGCCTGCATTTCCGTTCGTCACCTGAGCTAAACAAAACTCCCTCGCTTGATGATCCCAAGATTCAAGAAAGTGTTATTCATGATTACTATTGTTTAAATTGTTTAATTTACTCATCCCTATAATATTTATAACCATTCTTTTTACGCCTTCATCTTTTCAGATATCAATGAATGTGATCCGGTAATGCCTCGTCATCGCTGCTTACAGCTTTGTGAAAATACCCCTGGGAGTTTTAACTGCTCGTGCATTACGGGATTCCAGTTGACCAAAGATGGATACGGATGTGAAGGTTTATAAGCTACAACTACCAATCATAGAATCTGATTCAGCTTAACTATAAATTTCTTCCGCACACCTGTACCACTGATCACAAAATTGAAAAGCTTATATGTGACTTCATGAGACAAATTCAGAAAAAAATGGAAATTTATGAATACCTATCCCTTTCTAAGAGTCGCCAGTGTTGTTGAATCTCACGATGACGCACCTCAATGGTATGTTTTACCTTTAAAAAAAATAGGACGAAACCACATGGACGAAGGGAAAATCGTCCAAACTTCGTATAAGTTTTTCTTCTTTTACTTGCTATGGCTCCTAATTAAGCCCAGTAAAATAGTTGCTTGAAAACCCGAAACAAATACACGTTTCTGAGTGGCTAGAAAGAAATACATACAGTAAAAATCCACGTCTAAGAACCTAAAATTTAAGAACCTGTTAGGCCAAAATTTTCATTTTAAACCCCCTTTTCATAAGAACCTATTTAGCCTAAAATTTTCAGTAGGTTCTTATTTTACAAAAATGAAGCCAGAGAAGAAAATACAGCCGGAAAATAAATTAAGTCTAGGTTTCAGTCAGTAAGATTCAAAATGTAACACAGCATTTTAAGGATACTACAGCGTGAAAGACATGCATGCTAGTAGTTTGGAAAGATAAAATTACTGCATGGTTATCATCTAAACTGTATTCTATATAATTATTTAATACAGCAACATATTCCATATCACATATGCCCTGTAGTGGTTATCTGTGCTGATCGCTGGTGCCCCCGCCAAATTAAGAACCTATTTCAGAACCTAAGTAGCCTAAAATCGCACTAAATACCTTTTCTATAAGAACCTATTTAGGCTAAGTTGGAAAAATCTAGGTTGTTATACGTGGGTTTTTACTGTGTATGTATACCATCAAAGGTTGTGATATTTTATGGTAAATCGCTTAATTCGCTTTGTTATTTTATAGACGTTAACGAGTGCTTGTTTGAGGAGTTATACACCTGTGTTGACGAGTTTCAAAGGTGCGTTAACACTCTGGGCTCATACAAGTGTGAATGTGACCAAGGACTGTATTTCATTGATGGAAAATGCAGAGGTAAGAAAAATTTCACTCCACTTCGCATTTATTTTCGTTTTTCATTTCATTTCTGGCTTGAGTGGCAGTGTAGGTGACCACGGCGGACTCCAATCTCTCGATGACTTCCACTGTAACCTCTTACAGTGTTTACAAATGTAGTTTCAAAAAAGGGAAGGGTTGTTTTGACTTTGCAATTCCCACTTTTGTGATTGGCTAAAAGACTTCATGCCACTTGTGATCATTACATGCTCAGTCACGTGCCACTCGAGTGCACCTTCTTGCCTTTAGCACCCATTACATACCCAACACTATTCAATGGTTAATGTGATTCTCTGCGCGTAATGTTTACTGGCGATATGTCTGGAATCTACGAAGAACTCGACGAAATTGCTTGTGGTAATAAAATTCAAAGGACACTTTACTGTTTTGTTTTTTTAGGTTTAAATAGAAACGAAACCGCTCCAACTCCTACTATTCCCCCGGCGCGTGTTCCGTCACTAGAGGAAGAGAAAGAAGCTGTAAAATTCTCAATTCCACTTACTACAGACCAAGTAAGTGAGTGAAGAATTAAGGTTCTCCAGCCCTCCAACAAACCGCCTTATCCCCGATCACGTGTAAATTTGTAAACGTCAGGTGTTTAAGTAGCCTGGGAAAACAGTCGACATTTCTCGACGTCACCAATGGTTTCCCCGCGAAATGACCTCTGCGAAACTGGAGCAGAAATTCCATACTGATGAGGTGTCACTGCCCTGGTCTGGGTAGTGTTTCTGGTCGGTTTAAAACTTATTTCTGTTTGAAAACGATGTTATAATTATACAGCAGACGTCGGCCAGTTAATGTGTAATGCTCTAGCAAATGCTGCAAGACACAAATGAGCCAGTTACGATTGGTTTTTCTCCTTATTTAAGCCTTTACTGAAGCCCAGAATCTCATAAGGGGTTGAACTCTTATGAGTTTCTGTGAAGTCTCAATAGCTCCCCACAGTTCCTTAAAAACGTTAGTCGAGAGAACTTTTTTTGAGAATAAAAGCATTTCCCTCAGGTGATCATTTCATTCTTTCATTTATTCTCATAACCTTTCCTCTTGATAATGTATTTGCATCCTTTGAAAAAAATTGTTGTTGGTCAGTCAAGGGTAAATGACTGATCTTAAGACGTAAAACGTAGCTATACAAACTACTCCTGAAAGCCGCTCTTTTTCTACTCGATAATGGTGAAGCCGAGCAAATTAATCATTGTTTGCCAAGCAATCACGATTTTTAGAGATGAGAAACAGTTTAGTTTTGGAGAAGAATATATATCTAAGAAGAAGAGGACACTACACCATTTCCATTTATGTTTTACTTTGTTAATTACCTAAAGCGTACAACGGACGGCTTCATTTTTTGACTTTTGTTAATTATTTGACAGTATGAATGGGACTTCCAAACCGACAAGTCTTTCAAGGAAAAAGTTGCTTCTGTTACGACCAGCTACTGTACTAGGAACAGAAGAAAATGTGCGCTGAAGGAGGCAAAACGAAAAAGGTAATTATCAAATGCGAAGCAGTAAATGAGTTTTTCTAACGTATTTACACAAACCCCTCCTCTATAAAAAGTTTTTTGGCGGGAAAATTCGAAAGTTGATACAGTGAAACCTCTACTAAGCGGACACCTTCGGGACCTTCCCAAGTGTCTGCTTAATAGAGGGTGTCTGCTTAATAGAGTTTTGTAAAAATTGCGCAATGTTTGTTAAGTTCCATTTTGCTGAGGAAACTAAGGAAGCTAAGGAAGCTATACTGTACTTTGCGCAAGACTTTTAGGTGAACTTTGATCGCGGATGACAATTATACTGCCACATATTGGTCTAATATACAGTTTACTGACAGCTAAATGTATTGATTTACCTTTATTAATCGACTACAGTACGTATTTCAAGGAAGTAATCCAATACTACTATTGTCAATTCAGCCCGGTGTCCGCTTAATAGAGGTTTTTACCAATAGAAATTAGCCACTACGATTTATTTTAGTGTCCGCGTCCGCTTAATAGAAGTGTTCGCTGGTTAGGGGTTCGTTATAAAGGGAAATATAAGACGTTAATTTCAGGAGCTAGAGGTTTCGCTGTATGTGTTTTCTACCTCCTACTTATAGTCAGGGGCAGGAGCTCATATGAGCTCTTGTCAAGGTCGCTATTAGAGACTATTGAGATTGAACAATTACCCACTCTTTTGTATGACCAGACGCGCCCTCCCTTTCGACTTCTATACCGCTGACCAAGTCAACCTTTTGCCTGATTACCCAAGCAACGCGTCTGGCTCCCTCCAGGTGGCTTTTTACGTCTTACAGCCGCTGGGACTTTTCATCGGAAATACCTCCGTATTACCTCGAGACACGCTCGTCGACATTGTTAAAACACACGAATCCGAGATCGAGGCAACCATCGGCGCCAACATTTCACGCGTGGAAACTTTGTTTCAATCTCCTTCGACACCAACAACAAAACAAACGACAACAATGATACCAACGGAAGTAAAAGAGAGCGATGAAGCGAGCAAGTGGATTGCAATTGGTGTTGGAATTGGAGTGTTTGTTACCATTTTGATTTTGTTGGTAATTTTATGGTAAGTTGCTTAACAATCGACTAGTAATTCCCCGAGTACCCTATTCATTTAGGGCGCTTACTAGCTGATCAGGCCAGTCCACTCGTAAGGAGAATTCGATAGATTAATGACGACTTTTCAGCCATTTATGTTTATACCTAATTGATAATCACGGCAGTAATGGGTTTACTAGGAGCTCGAGAACGAGAAACTTCAAGGTGTTTCGATACAGTTTTTCAGAGGCCATACCGATATTTTTCAATCGCTTCAAAAGTGGTTTTACCCTTGTCTGATCGCTATAAAATTTTCGCCAGTGATTGACTATAGGCTGAAATTAATAGCAAGAAATGTCTCACCCATGAAGGAGCCTCCAACCAACCAACCTATGCAACTGATATTAATATTATAAAGGAAAATAAAGGGAGATGTTAAATTAATGTGACTGTGTGATACAGTTAAGCCTTAATGTGTTGCTTGTGATGGACTGTGTGACTGCGAGATGCGGTTCGCAAGTCCAACCCACAAAAATGACCCTTGCTCACCAACGAGTCCTCAGTAGCTCAGAGGTTAGAGCATCCGATCTAGAACACGGACGGTCGTGGGTTCGAATCCCATCTGGGGCTCAGATTTTTTCTGTGTCCTCTTATGGTTGATTCTTTACATCTCCCTTTATTTTCCTTTATAATATTAATATCAGTTGCATAACCCTAGTAAGGAGTAATAAATTCTGTATGTTTGGATTCGACTAAAACGAAAACATACTTCAAACCTTAAATTTTCAATAGCCGTAATAGATTATGTAATAAAAACATTATAAATGACTTAAATTATTCTTAAGTAGCGTCAGAATGCTGCTTAATATCAAATTTCGATGCTAGGAAATTTTGGTGCATTTTCGTTCTTGCGATGTTGGAAACTAACCCGTTTTCTCGCCACCTGTCTATAAGTGCAACTTCATTAAAAATTTGGATTTGTAACGATTTTTGGTTTATCTGAAACGACTCTAACGAATTTTTTTTAAATCTCTTCACATAATCTTCATAATGTATATAATAATGTCTGAAACTTTCATGATCATTAAAATTGATTCACTGCAACACCTTGAAATTACAAGACGAACCTATTCTACGAACCTGTCAAAAATCCGCGCTACAACATTTACTGTTTTGACGTTATGCTAATTTTCCAAATTAATGCGGACCATACATATCTCCATGACTAGTAAATTTCAGTGTGAGTATTGTCAATGTTTTACATTCAAAAGATGCGATAAATTCAAACTATAAGTGTACTAGTCCTGGAGATATATATCGTGCGCATTATTTTTGAAAAATTAGCATAACGTCAATGAAGTTGCATTTATATAGGTGGTGAGAAAACGGGTTGGTTTCCAAGATCGCAAGAAAGAAAATACACGAAAATTTCCTAGCATCAAAATATGATATTAAGCAGCATTCTGACACTACTTAAACGAAGTGTCAGAATAATTTGCGTCATTTATAACGTTTTTGTTAAATACTCTATCATTGCTATTGAAAATTTAAGGTTTGAAATAAATTTTCGTTTTATTCGAATTCAAACATACAGAGTTTTTTTACTTCTCACGGAGACCGAACACCAAACTTTAAGTTCCTAGCGTTGGATTTTCAGTAGCTGATCGCGCAAAATTCGGCTTTTATCAATTTCAAACTTTTTTGTTTATTGTTGTCATAGTAATATCGATTTTACTTAAAAGTACATTTTCTCAAATTTCAATTTATGGCCAATTACTGGGGAAAATTTTATGGCGATCGGACAAGGAAAAAACCACTTTTAAGGCGATTGAAAAATATCGGTATGGCCTCGAAAAAACTGTATCGAAACACCTTAAATCAATGCAGTTCAATTTTCTCTGAGGCCAGTTGGCTTGATTGGCTGAATTGGATAGGTTACCATCATCATCATCTTCATCATCATCATCAACAACATCATCAACAACAACAGCCATTAACAATGGCTACTTCATCATTATCATATCATCGTGATTCATCTCTGTAACATCATTATTAAGTCCTTTCCTTTCTGTTTATTCTTAGGTTAAGGAAAAGGACTGAGAAGGAGGTAACTTTACCCCACGAAACGTTGGGCATGGAAACTGTCGGCAATAAAGCAAACATGGGATTTGACAACGCTATTTACACTCCAGCATTCACAGCATAGATTAGAACCCCCGGAACTGACGGCTCGCAATTTTTATTAAGCATCGGTGGTATCATTGCCTTAATTTTGATTGGCTATACAAACAAGCAATTTCAACTAACTAATGCTTTTACTGTTTTTCTCAGCTCTTATTTTTATGAATTAATGTAGAAGTGACGCTAACTACAGACAATAGTTTTTCTCATGCAAAAGTGAAGTCATTTTGCAGACAATCTCCAGGTTCACACGTGCAAGAAACACCTTTGTTTTCCACATTTTCCAAGGATGTTTTTACGGATTGTTTTTTCAAAACGGGTCTAAGGTTCAGTCAAAAGTTAGGTTTTAAGTTTTGAAACATATTTTACAGTGGAAACGTTTGGAAGTACTGCTCAGCAATTTCAGGTTGTAAGCTTACCACTAGAGTTTCTTACATGTCGACGTAGGGTGTTTAGATTATTGAACGCGCCATAGGTTTCGCTAGCGTGCGGAAACAGCCGTTCCTCCTCCCTCCTCGGCGTTAGGGACGTTTCGTGAAGAGGAACGTCTGCGACTCAGCGACAGAAATTCGTCAACGCTGGGAGATTTTAAAAAAAGTTAGCCGGGGAATTCAAGGCCAGTCAGAACTGAGGTATTTAAATGAACCGTAACAAAACTGATACCATACCCAATTCTCTTTTTGCAACCATAAACACTCGCGCATGCGTGCAAGGGGTGCTTGAAAACGACGACAACACTCACAGTAGTCAGCAGATTATCTGTCAAGAATACTTACGCCAGAACGTTTATAATTTGTAAGTTCCAAGTAAATCGTGCATTTGTGCATGAGTTATGCCTTTCAGAAGGTTTGCCTGAACAGTTAACATACGTAATACAAGCATGAGTTGGCTGGTCATTCTGTTGTGGTGTTGTAAGTGACTAAAATAAATGAAAGCTAAAGTTTTGGGCTGTTCTTATTTATTGTCAAATTTATAGTTTCTAACTACAATACACATAAATGACCGAGTTCAGTGCCACGTAGCTGGCCTCGAACGCTGACGAACTTGCAGGGGTTGAGTTAATTCCCGCTTGACACTTAAGGTGAAAACATGCAGCAGTCCCGTTACTTGTTTGGGTACGTTAACTTACATTCATTTTACAGTGAAACCTGTATTAAGCGGACACGCTCGGGGAATGGGGAATGCTGTAGTGTCCGCTTCATACAGGATGTCCGCCTAGTACAGGTTTCAATAGGTAACGTCATATGAGGTGTTTTAACACCTCATATAACTGTTCATTTTGCATTAATTTCTTTATTTAAGTGAACCAGTTGACCAAAGTACCATAAACATAGATTGCAACTCAAATTTGAAGAAATCAGATGAGTGAAACAAGCTCTATACAAACAAAACGAAATAGAAAACATAACTGTACTGTGAAACTAATCAAACAAGAACGCTCTTAATAGCGTTGAGTCTCGCTTGCTTGGAGATGAGTTTTAATGTCAAAGGCCCCGGTGCCGTTATACTACATTTTCGTTTGGAATACAAAACGAGTGTTGTATGTCATAATGTATATACTCAAAAAGTAAAAATTGCAAGGAGAGACAGACTGCACATCTTAGCCTCAAACCGGTGTGATACCTTTGAAAACCTTCTACATATTGATATTGCTCCATTGAGGAGTACTCTTTCAGGGATTCTACACTCGAAAAATTGAACGATGATTTTTATCGGTATCAGGGGCCCATGGCTCTGTCAGTATAAATATACATAGCTTCTTTGTACCGGACCAAGATACGGCTCGGTACAGTATATGTTCAGCACAGGAAAAAAGTGTAAGTTGAACAGAACCTTATACAACACACAGTAAATTCAGTTCGCGCGTATTCCTGCTGAATTTGTTGTCCGTTTTATAAGATATCAATATCGCATGAAAGTAATGACATTTTCCATAGCTGCTTAGTATCTACTTTTAATATCTCCGTACAGTCTCAGAGTACAATGTTTAGAGTTGTACACAGCATGCATTTTAGATATAGATAGATGGATGGATGGACGGACGGACGGACGGACGGACAGACAGACAGACAGATGGGTGGGTAGGTAGGTAGGTAGGTAGGTAGGTAGGTAGGTAGGTAGGTAGGTAGGTGGGTAGGTAAGAACCTTAGTTTATGGTACGATAAAAAGATCAGCATTGTTGGTGGGGTCGTGCATACAACAATTACAAGAAAAATAAGGAGTACTGAAAGCAAATGTACACTTAATCAAAGAAAGCCTATCGTCAACTTGTGGGAACATTGTTTAGAAAATGATCAAATGGTTATCAACTCTGGTTTTCCCACAGTACATTGTAGGAAATGATAGAAATTCAGATTGTTTATCCATGTACAATATATTTAATCAGAAACCCATAAGGGGTTGAAACGTGTAACTCGCGTTCAATGCTCGTGAATATTCATTTTGACCATATTTGGAAACCTTAGTGACGGATATCCATTTTCAACAAAATGGCTGCTGCGCGATCACCATGCAGATGTTTTAAGACAAGAGTTCTGCATTTCAAGGTTAAAAATACACCGTTAAAAGACAAAAAATGGAAAGAGAAAGTTCAAAAGAATGCTCAGCTTTCTTTTTGTGGGAAAGGGAAGCTTTTCATCAAGAAATCGTCCTTCGAGGTTTTCTTCACGGCGGCGGAGCCCATAGTCTGTTTTGAAATGCAACCAAGTCAGCGAAGTTTTTGCTGAATTTTCAGGTACATTTTGCACTCTATGGCCAAGACAATTACGTTTTTGAAAGGGAATTTATGTATTTTTAAATGTTTCATAGACGTTTTATAAATTTTTCTCTTCGGCGCTAAAGAAAAATTACAAAATGTGCCCTGATTTGAGATGGATTTTGTGTTGAATTTTGCCATGTGCTTAGCCGATTTCACTTGCGTGAACGGATCCACGATCCAGATAGTGTTTTCCGAATTGCTTTAAAGGATTAACTTTTTGGACTTTGAATAAAAATTTTCAAGAAACGGCTTCTTTGTCTATTGAGTTTGTTCATTCATTCATAAAATTAGCTCAAAACACGATCGTGACTACAACATCTAAGTTTAATTTAAGCTGTTAAAATGCCTCTCACATTCATTACAAGCATCACTTTTTGCGAAGATGTCAGGTTCAGGTTTTGGACACTTTTCGATACGCAGCTAATGAATTTTATTCGAAAATATTTTTCACTGTTTATTCTAGACTTTTAACATAAGAATTTTAAAAGCCTATTTGCAGTATAAGTTTACTGTGCAGAGGGTCAACGAGGCATCGCTTTTTGAAGTGACAACTTCAAGAAGTTGCGAGGCCGTCAATGGGTTTCATAATGTTACGTTTGGCCCGGGTGGTAAGGCAATAATATCCTGCGCAGTGTTTCGGTAATATTCCTGGTTTCAACCTTTGAAAGCTTTCTCGGCTGTCGGGAGTTTTTCCCCCGTTTGTCGGCCATTTTTTTTAAGCGGGCGCGGGAACCTGAAGGAAAATTACGTCACGTTATTTACGAAATTTGATTGGTCAGTCATCTCTTCTTCTCGTTGCAAATATGGTACTTTCGAAAATGAATAATCACGAGCATCGGACAAAGCAAACATATGAGAGTTACACGTTTCAACCCCTTATGAGTTTCTGATTTAATATAATATCTTTGCTCTGCAAACAAAATACTTTCCTTTTTGTTTATTGCATTTTATTAAATACAGTTATTTAGGTACATATTTATAGAAAAACAACAAAACAAATAAGCAAACAAAACAAGCCAAAAACGGGAAAAAAAGAAAGAAAGAAGATAAAAAAAAGAACTGTCAAAGCAGGACTTGAACCCGGGAACCTTCGGCTGTGTACGACTTCACTTTACCACTACACCACGAAGGCTGATTACGTCGCTCTGGCGAAGACTCTTTAATTTAATGCGTTATCCATGGACCTTCCGCCACGCGCCACCAAATTCGTTCAGTATGATCGAGCCGTATTCACCGAGCTATTGACAGTGAAAAAACAATGTCAACGCATTTCATGGCAACGAATGAACAAAATAACTTGTGCTTTACAAAGTCGATACACCTCGTCAGCGAAGTAGGAGGCAAAACATATGTTTTCTTATCTCGATTTCTGCTGTTATTTTGAAGCTAATGGTCAAAATCACATCCATTTTCGGCCCATGCAGGTTCTTAAGAATAGCATGGCATGACATTTTCTTACTTTCAGATCACTTTCCAGCAAGCTGGAATTTGTATATCCCCCGTGATCTTTCGGAGTCAGAAGAGTAATTGCTCATTTTCTCGTCAAGTTTAACGCCTGGACGAGTCAAAGGCTCTTGAAATCCAATCCCCAAGTTAACCATCGTACTCATTTGAAAGACTGCTACGTGTCTTAAATTTGGTAAGACCTCCAACCGTGCTGTAGAAAATTTGCCATAAAGAAAACTCTGAGTCTGAGCAGCGAACGCCGAACGATGCACGCTCTCAGCGAAGAATTTGATCCCACCGAACTTCAAGAGCACGTGCTTCTTTGGAAGCGATAGATCTTCGCACTCTCGAGTTCGGATCCGATTAATTACGAAGTCCGTCTACTATAAGTGAGCGAGTGACTCCTTTGCATATCTCTGTCCCTGCAATAACTCGTGGTACGCTCGCGCGTACCCACGAGTTAAAAATTAAAAACTGTTAAAAGTTTTTTCTTGTATTACAGTATCACCAGGATAAAGCGTTTCATTTTGCCGGAAAATTTCACTTTCTCGTCAAAACAATCACTGACTCAGACAGACTCGGATTAGTTTACTTGAATTTAGCGTTCAGTACAGCGAACGGGGTTATGTTCTCTGAAATTTATCTACAGTCTGCGACCCACATTATCACTGATCCACGATTTATTTATTTATTTTATTTTCAAGTTCTTTTTAACCGATCCTTGATCCCTGATTTCTCGATCCTCGATCCTCGATCCTCGATCCTGATTTTCCAGTAAACCTTGAAGCTTTGCTCATTAAGATTTTTTTTTTTTTTTTCGACCACTGAAGTGATCAGTTGTTCCAAAATAATCAACGCTTTCAAGCCATAGAATTCTTGGACCAACCCTTTCCGGAAAAGCTCG
Organism: Porites lutea; assembly: GCF_958299795.1. Classification (NCBI taxonomy): domain Eukaryota; kingdom Metazoa; phylum Cnidaria; class Anthozoa; order Scleractinia; family Poritidae; genus Porites; species Porites lutea. Next base: position 12,249,932 of record NC_133202.1, on the reverse strand, counting down.
ATATGGGATTTCTATTAACTATGGACATGAAGTGCTGCAAGTAAAGTGTGCGGTTAGTCAAGTTCAAAGCTACCCGTGACACGTTAGGGTGGATTTCCACTGATGCGTTTTTGGCTCCGCACGTTAACGCACGTAAATTTTAATCACGTAAATCAAATAGAGGTAAGACATCAAGTATTAAACGTCAAATTAAGCGAGTTTTACGCTTACATAATTGTACGTGCAGCCTTTCATACATGGCCTTTATTTTATTTGCGAACGCAAATTTTACGCACGTGCGCTCGTAAAAATTACGTGACAGTGGATACTTCATATCTGAAGTATTTATGAAGTGCAAGACGACTTCACATCGTAACAACTGCGAAAATCTATCAATTGAATACATAAAACAAAGTGAATCTTTTTAACCGTACATTTCCTGTAATTGCGACGATATTCTGAGAAACGTAACGCCTTAAAAAGCCACAAAATCCTGAGGATTTCCCCGCTATAATATTTTCTCATCCTGCTTGGGGATGTGCCTGCATGTCGTGCATAATTACACGAAAATCAAGGGCCTCCATTCGAGGAAAATTACGTCATTGCCAAACTTACATGCGTCATTTCAGTCATCGCCGAAATAAACTGCATTCTCATCACGAGACTCATTTCCATACAATGAAAGTCGTCACGATTCTTATCCCCAGTTTCCACGGTCTTCGCTAGGAACGCGGGGCCTACAAACTAGGTCCGACAAAAAAAAAAAAACGAGCGCATTTTAAGAGTCTCGCTTTTCTAAAGCAAGCGAGACTAATAAGTTCGTCAATTCACGTTTTTTAAGGTAAAAAATGAAAATTTGAGGGAGGCAGTCTTTTGCATTCCCGGTGACTGGCATGTTGGGTGGTGGAATTTAATTACTCGTGTCCGTTTAATACAGGTTGGAAACGATAGAAATGACTATTTCAGGTCCTTTTTAGGTGTTCTCGTCCGCTTAATCAAGGTGCCATTTAAAGTAAATAAGGGAAATAAATTTGGGGACTTCGGCTACTGTCCGCTTAATAGAGGGTGTTCGCTTAATACGGTGTCCGCTTAATACAGGTTTCACTGTTGTTTTTTTTTTTTGTTATTATTTTTGTTATTATTATTCCATTATTATTAAGAGAATCCTTTTTCGATGCAAGGCGGCCCAAGCTCGGTGCATAAATTACCCCTAGTTTCGATCAGAAATGTTTTGCATATTACGAACAATTTAAAGACTTTTTATGAGAAATTCAATATAGTTGTTAAACCGCAGAAATATAGACATAATATTGAAATAAATTGTACTTACGTAAACTTGGGTCTGTTGTTGCCTTTTCTGAGTAACCTGGGCTCAATTCATGGCCATTTTATACGGTTTTGCTACTCGTTGTCTGTTCGGTGTTGTTTTCCTACACAAAACGAAGCAAGGCAGTTGACTCTGTTCAGTCTCAACTCGCAAATCTCTCCCGCATCAAAGAACCGTGCACCGATTCACCATGAAAGCGCCAAATCCTTAAGATCAGGTCAGTCTCTTATCTCTTCCCCATTTTATATACGCTCATCCAATTGGATAATTCCAAACACCGCTGAAGCGCAATCAGTAGACTATCTGAGGGTAGGAAGATCCACGTTTTTTCATGCAATATTGATTACCCGGTTCCCCTGAGTCCATGTTCGAGTTCACCACACAACATTTAGTCATCGAGGTTCCTGAGCGCACGTCAGATTGCTCAGAACCAAAAACTATAAAAAAAATTTCCCTCAAAAACACATCGAAATATGACGAGGGGAGGCTAAGGGACTGGCCTTAAGGATTTGCCGCTTTTATGGCGAATCGGTGCGCGGTTCTTTGATACGGGAAAGATTTGTGAGTTGAGACTGCACTGAATCACTTGGCATGCTTCGCTGGAAAACAACACCGTACAAACAACGAGCGGCACAACCGTATAAAATGGCCACGAATTGAGCCCAGGTTACACAGAAAAAACAACGACAGACCCACGTTTACGTAAGTACAATTTATTTCTATATTTGATATGTCCATATTTCTACGGTTTAACAACTATATTTAATTTCTCATACAAAGTCTTTAAATCGTTCGTAATAGCAAAACAGTATCGAAACTCACGGTAATTTATGCACCGAGCTCGGGCCGTCTGTGCATCGACAAAGGATTCTCTTCATATTCATCTCAAATGAATATGAGCACTATTGTATTACGGCTGCATGGTGCACAGGGCGGTACAGATTCCTGCAGAAATGCAGTACCGCGTTTCTAAACCGAGAATACATAAAAGGTTAAAATTAAACTTTATTTGTTTGTTATGAACGGCAATGTACTTGTCAGTCAGATTACTTCCAAGCAATGTAAAATATATGAATGTTTTAAAGACATTCCAATGGTGTTATTGAGATGCATATCATTGACATGGTAATTGCGCAAATGAAACGACGGATGATTAAAATGAACGTTTCTTCGCAAATAGGTTCTTCTAAAGATAATATTGAATTCCCGGAAATAAAATGAATTTCTATTTTTTGTTAATGAAGGGCAAAAGGTGTATTATAGACAGCAAATAGCAGATTACGCTTGGCTAGATACCACCCCCCTACAATATTGTGTTTCTTTGAATATTGTTACTTTCTTCTCCGCATAGATTTGCCTGCGAGGTACATGGTAGCTGATAATTTAGGCTAAAGAAAAAAGTAAGTAGTAAAACGTAAATCACGAATTCAAGCTATGTTTATCTTTTGATCGTGGCCTATAATCGTACGCTTACGTATTAAAACTTTCTGCACATACATTTGCTTCGCCGAGCGTTTATCTGTATTTTTCATAGTTAATAGATTGGAATGGTTATGAAACCCGTCAGACTCCTTTGTTGTATGTTTTTGTGGACTTAAAGGTGTACAACGTTCAATAGAATTCCTGGCGTTTTGATCTTATTGACCAATGAAAACGTCCTATTAATTTATTCCGTCACAATTTGCCAACAGAAAACGATGGATTTTGCACCTTCACGAAGCTTCCAACATAGACGACACTGTGTTTTTATATTTATTTTGATGGTTGTCGCCTTTCATAACCAGTCTCCTCTAATAACTATGGTATTTTTGGATTCTCCTAGAGTTTTATCCAGTTTGCTGTATTCGTTTCGCTGTGTGGAAGCTTCGTTGGTTTCCATATCTGGGGCAGTTCTATTTCTACTTGCATAACATGTTTGTCCGAATTTCTTTTTCAACTTGAAAAAGCCTTGTTGGAAAGGGAGCGATGGTGGCCGAGATTATATCGCTTGCGAGCTACCTTGTGTATTTTAATAAATGGAGAGAGAATTTGGGCATATTTCATGAAATAGCCCGCGTAGCAGGCGCTAGGAAGTAGTGGGCGCAGAAAAAAACGGGCGTCCATTACGCGCGCCCGTTCTTTCTTGCGCCCATTACTTCCAAGCGCCTGCAGGCTATTCATGAAAGTTCGAGGAAGCTTTAATGGAAAACAACTAGCAGGGACGCTTTTTGTTAAAAGGTCGGCAACGATTCAAGTCGGTAAATAAGTAGAAATAGGCACTGCACTTTACGGTTAAATGCAAATTTTGGCAGAGGCCTATTTGTTTGCATCAACGTTGAGAACTTCAACACGAAAAGCTTTGTCTGCTGTACGGCAAAATTCTTGCTTAACCTGGGTGTGCCAGTTTACAGGGAACTGGACAAACTAAGTTTTTTTTACAGGAGCAGGTATCGGCTCTTATAGGAAGCTATAGGCACACCACATGCATAAGTAGCCTGCGAGCAAGCTCTCCTATTTGGGCAAGCGAAGCGAGACTCGCGAGAATGCGAGACTCGTTTAACTCGCCCAAATAGGAGAGCTTGCTCGGAGGCTAATGCATAAGAAATTCAGTCTGCTGTATACTCGTCAATCGATTTTTATTCGTTTCAAATCAATATTTTATACGTCAGCTGATACACGGTGCTGTTTTAGCCGAAACGATGGAACAAAAAACTTTTATCTTCACTGTAAGACAAAGGTTTATGGAATGGTTCGTTTCTCCAAATTTCTGGTTGAATTGTCGCAACTATTTTCAGTTTTCCATTGTTTCAGTTGATGGTCATACAGCTTATTTGCAAGTATAAAGTTTAATTTCGTAGCATTTACCATAACCACATCACTACCCCGCAAGAAAGAACTTACTAAGTTTCTAAGAACCAGTTAGGCTAAAATTTGTCGGTTAGACCCCCTCTATACATTAACCTGTTTACCCGGCCTAAAGTTTGGAACAGGTTCTTATTTTAATACAAAATGATGTTTTCTCTGAAACAGATCTAGAACTTCGTGATTCATGTGATAAGTTCCTATTATTTTCTTCTCATTATATTCATTCCAAATGATTTTTACTCGCAAGCAATTTGTCTGTAAGATCAGTAGCTGAATAGCACTAGATTCTCGTAACTACAATTAATGTAATAGCTTTCTTCAAAATTACAAAATCTCATGTAGCCAAGAACCTACACCTAAATTAAATTTGTGCTAATTTGTTGTGCTAATTACTATTTTTGTAAGAACTCGTTCAGGCTAACTTGGGTAAATGTAGATTCTTAGGGCCTAGGTCAAACGTGGGTGTTGAACCTTTCGTGAGAAGAATCAACCTCTAATTTGGGTCGACCAACATGTAATTTATAACTGAAGATGGTCTGTTGCCGGTCAGACGTCGAACTTTAAGACCCGTCAGTCGAATCAATCAACCGAATCAGACCAAAGAGCTATTTTAGCCGACCATAAGTAAATTTTCCCCGAACGAAGCTAAATAATTTACAATATCATACGGTAGGAAGATCCATTTGTTTCCATACCGGGGAACGCCCTTTTTCTTCGAGCCTAACGTGCTTTTTACCGTTGGAGTTCTAATTACGTAAAAAAACAGTCGTCTTGATGGCGGCTGGGATTTTGTCTCCTGCAATCCAGTGAACTTGTGTATTTTAATGTATGGAGAGAGAATTTGGGAATTTTCACTAAACTTCGAGGGAGCATTAAAACAACAACTCCTAACAGCAGAATAAGTAACTTGTTTGACTTTTATTCCGTCTTTCCTATCAAAATGTTTAGGATTATAACTAAATGATATTGTGTTGCTCAAATTGTTAAATCGAGGATCGTTGTATCGAGGTTCTATTTCATACATCTAATTGTAATAGACCTTGTCACGGTTTTCGACGCCATCTTGACGAAATTACTAACAGTGATTGCCGATTGTATGAGAATCTAATGCCGAATAATTTCCGTAGAACGGCTGTTCTGAAAAAAATATGATATGTAAACTAAAGCTTCACTCCTAAGGATTCTCCTGAAAAAATTTGAGGGCGTTACATGCTCTAGAAGACCTAGAACCACTTTTTAAAATTTTCTATACATTTGTCTGTAAGAAAGTCCTGGGAAAATTACAGACAAAATATATGGAAAATCTAAAGCAAGCCTCAGGAGAAATTTAAGCACAGGTACGCCCCCAAATTTTTTTAGGACAATCCTTTGCTTTGTAGCTTTAGTTTACAATTGATATTTTTTTCAGAACAGCCGTTCTACGGAAATTATTCGACAATAGATTCTCATACAAACACTGTAATTTCTCACACGTTTGCCTACTCGTCAAGATGGCGTCGAAAATCGTGACAAGGTCTATTTTGGCCGGGCTGAAGAAAATCGTTCGTTATGCAGAGGACTTCTTTATATAGAGGTTCGTTAAATCGAGATTTCACTGTACCACAGAAATTATGGCATCAAGTTACTATCAGGTGCTAAATAAGCCATCAACACCATTTATATTCTCATTGTCGTCGTCATCACAAAAAAAAAAATTCGCAAAACGAAAGTTTTATCAGTTGCATCTGATCAGCAAACATTTCTCTTTCCGCATCGTTAAATTTTCTGTCGCTGTCAAGTGTTATGCAAATCAGCCCCAGAAAGCTCAAACCCGAAAAGTCTTGTCAGAAAATTTAGCAAAACAATTTTAACAATAAACTTTTGCTACACTGACTCATTCTTCCTTAAACCTGGAGGTGGTTGTGAGACTATTTGGCAGGCCTGTAAATGTATATCCCACGTTCAGTTATTTCGACACTGTCTTATGCGCTTTTTGTGCTGACCACGCTGAATGCTAGAAACGCAAGTGGTACAAAAACGTCTAACAACGCCGGAGCTCAGGCAGTTTCAAAATGCCATAACATGTACACTTACAACAGTTTTTACGCCGGGACGAACAAAAAGATAGAAGCGCTGCTTCGTGAAGTTAAAATTGAGCTGAGCGTGATTCGAGAAGAGATTAAATACATGAAAGGAAACGAAACGAAGAAAGGTAGGTCAATTTTATTTTTTAATGTTGTTTTTTCTTTAACAAGCAGAGCTAAGCTTATGCATTTCGGTTTCGAATAATCTTCAGCGCCACCAAAGCGCTTCCTTGCAATTAATTTATATTGGTTTTGTTTCGGAAATTCAATAAATTAAAAGCACTAAATTTCTGCAATTCCTTTTTCTTATAAATGTTTAGAACGACAATATTAACAAGATGATTGCACTACAATTTCAGTGTATAAGAACTGCGCAGAACTCTACAAAGCTGGAAAACGAATCAGTGGGGTTTACACAATCAACCCTGATAATGTCGGTGCCTTCGATGTTTATTGTGACCAAAAAACAGCCGGTGGGGGATGGACAGTGTTCCAAAAGAGACTGGACGGCTCAGTTGATTTCTACCGCGGCTGGGATGACTACAAACGAGGCTTTGGAAATCTGAATGGTGAGTTCTGGCTCGGACTGGACAAGATTCACCGCCTGTCAAAAGAACGAAGCAGGCTTCGTGTTGATCTTGGAGACACGACTGGAAAAACAGCTTACGCAGACTACGACGTTTTTGGTGTTGCAAGTGAGAGAAGTAAATACAAGCTGAGTCTTGGGACATATTCGGGTAAGTTGTATCATAAAACTCTTGCTTCCCGAACACTGATCTAGTTTGATTAATAATAGTCACTGGCAACATTGATCCTATATCAGGACTACGTTTACCCTGACGATCATTTTCAACGTACCTATGAAATGACTCTTGGGTTCAAACCTTTCAAAATAATATACGTAGTGATTGACAGTAACTTTCTGTAACTTAGACAGTATAAAAGGCCAAAAATCCTGCCTGCAGATTATGATCTCAATTAAAGGACATAAAATCGATGGGGCCACTTAAAGATCTTGGCTGAGAACCACTAATATCTAGTTCACTGGCTCCTATAATTGGGGTAACTTAGTTTCTTCCTGATTTAAAATTTTAAAAAGACCTTCACGCTGAACTCAAACTCAAACGGTGGAAGCAAAAGACTTGTGAGGAACAACCTCTTACTTAAATTATTAACTGTGCTTACGCAGGCGTAATCGTAGTTACAATACCGGCTCCTCTTCTTTCTGTGATATTATTGTATTCCCCTTTCTCATAACCGTTTCTTTTGAAAATCTATAAGTTGAGTGGTGACCAAACGGCAAATTTGAAATAGTAACAATGATCTTACCAGCATGTTTATTACTGCTGTTTTATATTTTTATTATTGTATTTTCAAGTATTTTTAAAGTTCTGTTTAGAAGGGTACAGTTGCAAGGGATAAAATGAGTGAGTTGTTACTTTTCCTGCTGATTTTGAATAAAATTCGTTTTTCCATATCAAAGTACTATTTTTCTTTGCTTTAGGTACGGCTGGTGACTCGCTTTCTTATCATCGTGGCATGGCTTTTTCCACTAAAGATCGCGACAACGACCATTCTTCCAGCAACTGTGCTGTTAGCTTCGAGGGAGCCTGGTGGTTTCATGGATGCGTCTATTCTGACCTGAATGGCCGCTATCTTCACGGGGCGCACTCTAAGAAATGGCATGGTGTCCTCTGGCATCACTGGAAGGGTCCCAGCTACTCCCTCAAACGAGCTGAGATGAAAATCAAACCAGTTAACGCCTCGTAGAGCTATATCTGCTTTGCCGGATTAACTTGGCAGGCTTAATATGATACCTGAGCGCACATGTTTGAGTGTTGTGATGTAATACTTACTCTGATAACAACACTTTATCAATAAAAAGTGTTTGCTTTCAATCAAAAGTACTCTAGCATGTGTTGGGTGATGTAGCAATCATTTAGTCGCCCTTGAACAGTGGTTTTTAAAAGCTATAGACTGATTTTTTTCATTGGATAAAAATCCAAAGTACGTATTTTTTTAAATTAATTTTCATTTTCAGGTGTTAATCTTGCACAAACATTTAGCCAAATTTTGAAGAATCTTAACCGTTCGCTCTTCTCCTTTTTCACGTTCGTGTCTACAATATACCTTGCATACTGTCCCCTCCCCCCTCCCCTCCTTGATAAACCATGAATGTGGGGCTCACTGCACACAATCTTCCAATTAAAACAGGTCCAAAACTGGCAAGATATTGAATACATCCAAATACATCCGCTCACCTTCATTCATCGTTTTTATTTTTAACGCAATTCACTTGAAAATTTGCAACAATATAGAACTCACCATTCCCTAAAATCGTATGTTTTTTTGTTCTTCAGATTTTGGCATTTTTTGCGGGAAAATTACGTCACAAAGTTTCCGCCAAATTTTTTCAGTATTATAGTATAACTAATGATGGTTTCTGAAAGAACTCAGAAGTTAGGACGTCATGCGTAAGCCTCGTAGTGTCTTGGCAAGAATTTTTGAGGATTTTTAAGAAAGAACCTCAAAGATCTGCACTAAGATCTTCATGCAAATCTTCAAGGGTGAAGATCCTCGAAAGATGTACACCAAGTAGTAGACATATTAAATTCTGCAAGCAGAATACTGCAATACTGATCGTACTACGTGAAAATTAACTCTGCAACATGACACCGAAAGAACTGAAAACAGAGCGGGATTGTAGCTATAGACAGCTGTTTCGCCCTCTTTGGGACTCGTCAGTATGGCGTACGTCACAATCACACCATGCCACGTGTCTTCTGTGGGGCAAAAGTCCAAGTGTCAAGTTGATGCCTCGCAGAGAAAATAAAGAATTGGGCAAATTCAACCTCTAAAACATGGACAGAACCGTGCAAGAACCATGCAAGAGCTTTCTATGGTTGTTACGCAATACTGACGAGACACCAAGAGGGCGAAACAGCTATCTATGGCTACAATCCTGCTCTGTTTTGAGTTTTTTCGGTGTCGTGTTGATGTCTTGCAGAGTTAATTTTCACGTAGTACGATCAGCATTGCAGTATTCTGCAGCAGAATTTAATATGTCTACTTTTCAGTTTTGCTGATCAGGTCTTTATAGATCCAACGTTCTTCGGCATACTCGTTTGCGGTTTTTTGCAGTCCTTTGTGGTTAATGTTTGTACCAAGTAGTAGAAAAGTAGTACACTTACTCGGTTGTTCAGTTGGGAGGAACACTTCAAAATACAATTTCTTGGCACGCACAGAGATTAATACTTCGGTATCTTTTTGAACAGGCAACACTGTTCTTTTAAATACAGTCGACTCCCGATAACTTGAACCTTCAAGGGAAATCGAAAAAAGGTTCTGTATCGGGAGTTCGAAGAAAAAAGCCGAGAGTAAGGTAAAAAACATGCAGTTTTTACTCCACAGTGAACATTTTAATCACATTTAATTGTAGAAATGTCAAGTGAAAATTAAAAGATACTTTTAGATTATAAATCAGAACGTAACGTAGCAAAACATAGCCTACATAGAGCATGCGCTTTACTGTTTTGAGAAGAAAAGCTGCTTCACTCCCCGCGTTAGCCTGTGACAATCAACATTAGAGACTCCACTAATATACTATACTCCTACAACACGTCAATAGGAAATCCAAAATTCAATGTTTCGGACGCCACTAGACGGCTTTTTTCCCGACTTTTTAAGGGCTCAAAACATGGTTCGAGTTATCGAGGGTAAAATTAAATAGAAAATGACCTGAGGGGAAACGAAAATTTGAGTTAGCGGAGCTTTCGAGTTATCGAGGGTTCGAGTTACCGAGGGTAAAATTACAGTGAATGTATGACGGAAATCCACGGGAAATCGATTTTGGTTCGAATTAGCGCGAGGTTCGAGTTAGCGAGGGTTCGAGTTATCGGGAGTCGACTGTATGGTCAAATAGGGCAGAATTTTAAAAATTTCAACCAATCAACGTCAAGGTCATCCGGTAATGCCCGCAGTCCTATTAGTCAGCAGAATGTCTTTAAAATCATAAGCCGGCGATTTTCCAGCGGTAAAATTTAAAAATGGCGGACGGAATCAGAAGAGGCCGAAGAAGATTCAGTAGGTTATTAGGCAGTTTGAACGTCAGAGAAGAGGTAAAATAGTCTTTCAGAGAGAAAGAGAAATAGAAATATTTGATCAATCATGTTAAGTGCATTTTATTGCATTTCAGGCAAACGAATGAGCTTAAAACTGCTTACAGACCCATGTGCCCATGTCATGTCACCCTGACATCAAGATCCCGCGAAAAAGAAAGTAAGCTCAAGGTTAAAAAAGCTTAGGCCCTGTTCGCGCTAAGCAAAATTGTGTTTGTTTTGCAAAAAAATCTGTCAACAGGGAGACATTTCCAGTGCAAACGATTTTTCACCAGCCAAAATTTTTTCAACTGTCACCATAGTTCAAGGCAGTTGTGTAGGAGCTGCTTGTAAGTTCTCCCCTGATGGGTCGCAGAAAACAATGACACGTTATTTTTTCAATTGTTTCAGTATTGTTTGGGGTCAGGGTTAGGCACCATTGGTGACTTCTCTTCTGAACCGCTGCTACATGACAAAAATGCCGTCAAGAAAATTTTCTTTGGAGGTCTACAATTTTTTGTCAGGTGACAAACGCCTCTGTTCCTTAACAGCTATTCTTCACCATGTTATGCAATAAGGTTCTTTGTCCCAAACTTTAAAAAACACGCAGCCATTTTCTTAAAGCCTTGCTAATATGACAACGGGGAATTTTGCCAAAAAATGTGTTTTGAAGTTAGTCGAGACATTTTTAGGCATTAGTAAGTTTCAATGTGGTGGGGAAAGTATTTGGGAAAGCTTTTAGGATCTTTGGGAGGGGGACATGGGGTAATACCCTATACCGTAAGAAAATTTGGCAAAATACCAAAATACTGTGTCGAAAGTCGACAACATACCAATAACTCATTCATGACTGGTCATGCTTACTTCAAGTTGTATCCAGCACGCATGTTTGTTTACCTCAAGCATTTATGCACCAGCAATCAACCTCAGCCATTACAGGGAAACGTATGTGAGAAGACCTCGAATTGATCGGTACAACATTAAGCGCTGAGGCAGAATGACCTTTGATATTTAATGTTGTTCAACATAAGCTGTATTAACTTTCTAAACTTTTTTTCTCTGTGTGCAGGGCAGTATTTCTGTTGGCATGGATGCCACAAATGTTTTTGATAGTTATGAAGATTCTTTTGAAGGAAGGTGAGATTTTTGGCTGATCTTTGATCAGAAGCTTTGAAGCGTAAGAAACATGTCTGTAAATGCCTGAAATAGTGCTGGTTTTAAATAAGTTCTCACCTTTGAATTAGCACCCCCTTGCTACAGTACCAAAACTGGCACTATTTCAGGCATTTACAGTGATGTCTCTTAATCCATTACTTATCAGTGTGTGTGCCCTTTGTATAAAATGCCCTTCACCTCATCCCTCCATACACAGTACTGACACAATCACAAAAGAATGACCCATTTGAAGAAATCACGCTGTTGGGTGTAAAACACTCATCTCTTTAGTAGTGCTTGAGGATGGCAGCGTGACTTATTGATGAAATATGGATGCTGCAAATTAATTGTCAGTTTATGTACCACTTTTTGTTCACTTGACAATAATTGTTAATCATTATTGAATGAGGCTGAGTGTCATCTGAAGAAACACAGAGATCGAGGAGGGTGTTATCCCCTTAGGTCATAGGCCGAGGTGGATTTATAACACCCTCCGAGTTCTCCATAACTCTTCAGATGATATGAAAACTGCATTCAATGTTTTATTATTCATTTAAAATAATTCCTAAATTTAAAACGAGCTAAGACATGCTTTCCCCCTTCAATGTTGAGTTTAATAGTAGATGTTTATCAGGAAGTCTAGGAGATAAAGGGTTGTTCAGGTGTGCAAATATTCTCCAAATAGCAGATGTTGTCCGGCGAGTTGTATTCTTACTGTTGTTGCTATCTTTTTAAACAATTCATCGCCTTTTTCTTCATTGTGAAATGAGTAAAGTATTAATGTTACGCGATTTTTCACCCCCACCAAAACATTTCAGACTGGTCACCAGCTCTTATCGGTTAAGGGTTCAATAATCTGGCAATTTTGCTGCACGATTGACATCATTTTTCTCATATCACAAAATTCTTGCAAAGTTGGTCGATAGTTGCTGGTTCTGATGAATTATGGGTGGCATTTTAGCCAATTAGAAATGGCAAATTATTTTGAATGAATAGTTATATTAATTTGCTGTCTTTTTCTTAAACAGAGTTTATCTTTGATATAATGTTTAAAACTCAACTGGAAAAACAAGCTGAAAGTAACACTGGTTTTCTTACCTTATAGAATTTTTAAAATTTTGGCTCATTTCATTTCTGTAAGAGTACCAACTCAATAGGAAATTAAAGGTGCTACACGAAATTGTCATGGCTGTCTAGTAATTCTTTTTGTTAATAATGCCAATTACACTTTGAACCTTATTCACTATGGAACTTGAGTCCATGTGCACATTGTAATCACTTTTGAAAGACAAAATCACAGTTTCATGCAGGGTTTGCAAATTTTATTGATTAGTGGAGTCAGTGTGACTTCTGATCATTTTGGAGTATTTGGAGTCAAGTATCACAATGAAAAAAGCTATTTTCAGACTTTCCAGCACATGGTCCTGGCATGTATACACTATCGTGAAGGATACACCGACGAGGTAGCTGTGGCAGTCCGCTGACCTGGAAAGCTCAAATCCATGATGGCGGTCATCGAGTAAACATTTTTTGTTTGACATGAACCATGTCAAACAAAACAAGTCATGTCTCCCAGACCCAAGCGTTATTTTAAAAGATACAAACAAGAATGAACTTTGAACTGTTGGGCCAATAAGTTTTCAAAAGGCACAATTGCAATCCATTTCAATCTTCTTCAAGTTTGTCTGTCTTTGACTCATTTTGTATTGGCTGTGTTATTTATATTTTCTTTTCATGTTTTGACTGTTTATGTTTATCTTTCACTCAGTTTAATGGCAGTTAATTACCACTGTTTGAAGTTTGTTAAATCATGACGCAGTTCCATCAATACTGTTGTTCATTTCTGGCAAACTTTCATAGAAAAGTTATGGTTGCAAGAGACAGGAAACAAACAAACTAATGTCCTCCTTGTTACCTGGTACTTTATTTTCATTGCATTACATTCGTGATTGTGAATAGTAATAGTTGGAAGTGGAAGATCGACACAAAATAAGACGGGAAAAAGGAAAGTAGATTACCAAAGTATTGAGAAGGAAGTCAGGGATGGTACAGTAGGTGGGTACATGTAGCTGCTGTTCTAAAGATGTATTCAAACAATTTTAACCGTTTCTGATACCTACAAAACAAGAGGATGGTTTTTAAAGAAGTCAAGAGAGGTACAAGGACATTTCCTTTTAAATTTCTTCCAGGTGTTTCATAGGTCAAAGGGCCAAAGAACAGTTTATGACCACAATGTTGAGAAGAAAACTGTATGTCAGAAAGCTTGGATATTTAGCCATGGAATGGCTTATGGAAGGTATGTAACTCTAGTCACGACAGACATTGCCCTATATATCTGAAAGTTGCGCTTTTTAAAGAAAATAAATTGCACTGCAAAAGTGGGAAGTTTTTCGTAGGTTATAAAGCTATATTACAATTATACTAGGCAACTATCAGCATGGGAAGAGAGATGTAATGGCTCCTACAGTGGAGATCTTCCCAGATATAAAAGATATGTACAGTAATGTAGGATATTAAACTATCACGACAATTGCCAATAATTTACAAGGCACTTACTCAGTTGCACGCAAATTGACTTGGCGACTGGATATGAGATAGACATTAGCATTAAAAAAGTAAGGATAGTGTATGAAACAACAAGAAAAATAAGTGAGGTCAGATTTACAAAATACTATCAGTAATTAGATTGTGACTTTCAACCTAATAAAGGAGTATTTTTCCCCCTCTCGTCATGCGTTCATGGGTCTAAATAGGTATCACCATTGGAGAAACCAGTACGAAAAAAGGGGAATGACTTGCAGTATTCACTTGCAACAAGGGATGTCCTACTCGTCTAGAAGAAAAATGGAAGCTGAACCCTGGTTCGAAGAATTTGTGACATCATTCTCCAATAGGATGCCAGATGTGAAAAGGTGGGAGCTTCCTGCATGTATGACAATCGCACAGGTGTATGAAATGTATTGTGGATCAACTGACAACCCCTTAAACCAGACACACTTCAGGCACATGTGGAAAGAGGGTTTTAAGGATTATTCCAAAGGTACAGTAAAAACAGAGACGCAGTCAACTTAATACTTTAGAGAATGCACTGTGACAATATGCTGGGAGGGTTTTCGTGGTAAAGGTGTCCAGAACCTTTTACCCTTTTTTCGTGGGCTTACCAGCCTCTTGCAAGCATCCATAATTCGCTAGTACGCTCTATGCCGTTTACTAAATCATCATTTTTATTTATACAGATGTTTAGCCGAATTGTGGAAGCATTGAGGAGGACAGATGCACTCACTCTAGTTCAACTACGAAAGGTCATACACAATTCCTATATGCCATCTCCGTCTACCATAATTTATATAGAGAAAATAAATTCAACATAAAATCATGGCTTCGTCCTTACACAAACACCTTAAAACATCACAGCCATCCACATGCATTAAGGTTCAAATTAAATGAAGAGGGTCAAGTGGAGATGACATATAGTAATTGGGCAATGGCTTCCAAAAAAGACTGGCTCCCAAAGGAGGGCCAACTTTTGTGATTCTGGAAGACCTACCAGATGGCACACCATCACTACAAAGGCCAGACAATTCGCGGTGTCCGCCAACGGAGATGATGGAGAGATGCCTTAAGCACGAATGAACCCAGACAAATTGGCCTGGTGGAAAAAATTTGGCGAGGGTGAAAAAGGGAGACAGAGGCAGTGGGAAGAAATGACATATGAAGAATATGAAGAAGCTGGATGTTATTTTGATCTGATGGAGGAGAGCCATTCAAGCCCTTCTTTGAAAAATCGAGTGGAAAAGCAAGATGAAGAATACAAAAAGAGGGAAAAGGAACTGAAAGAATTGATTGACTAAAAGAACAACTTTCCACTGGTAAGTAACTATTTTTTAAATTCAAAATTGATACACTCAAAAACATAGCTGTTAAAATTGAACTTGGATATGGTCCCTTGGAATTCAACTCAGTTGGGTTCACCTACTTTTGACAAAGTTAGTAGGTAGGAATGAATAATCCCAATACATTGTAAATACTGAATTGAATTAATTGACAGCAGGCACGCATTCAGGTAGCAGTTGTAAGCATAAGCAAATGTGCGAGAGGCTTAACTTGTTTTTAAACAGGTTCTACATGTTTAAAGTTTATTTTTTTGTCTATGGTGCTGGACGATGGCTCAATCAAAGAATTAGATGGTTACTCACACTGGTTTCTCTACCTTCGTAGCGTAGCGTCCGGCCTGGAGAAACCTCTGCTTGCAGGGTATTGCATGTGCCACTTTAAAAATAAAAAGATTCAGTTAACATAATTTGCATAAGGTTTGAAAGCAAAAGTCAGTAGGTATTATTGGTTGACATGGCATTTAAAATAGCTTCCATTATTACTCTTGCTGTCATGCCAAAGCCGACTTTGTTATTGATACAATGTCATTTAAAATAGTAAAAGGTTTTTTGATGTTTTTGTTGTTAATTTCATTTCAGGCAGCATTTGAAGCCGAAATGGTCCCATGCTAACTCTGCGAGTATTCTCAAACCTTATACAGAGAAGGTAGTCTATTGTCTCCTTACTGTCAACAGTTTGTGGGGCTGTTTACATGGAGGGAGGAAGATGCTAGTATCAAGAGGATCTATATGTTTTCTGTATTATTTTGGTTTACATGCAAAGGGTTGTACTTGTCCCTAGTGCTGGGATCTTCCTTGTACTAGGATCTTCTTACAATGAAGCTGAGAGGTAGAAAGATCCTAGATCCTAGTTCTAGGGACAAAGCAGACAAAATTGGCGAGCGGCCATTCACTGGCTAATCACCGCAATAAAGGCTGACCATTTCGTTTGGCATTACCACAAGCTAATTATTGTGATAATTCTGCTAAAAGGTAGTTGTTTATGCCAGTAAAAAGAGCAGACGGACTCAAGTTGCATTTTTGTTTTTGTGGTTCCTCCTGAAACCTTCTCTACTTGGGCACAACATGGACCGAAATTTCTGCATGTAAACCCAACATAAAGTTGTTCTGCCCTCTGGGATCTTCCTCCCTCCATGAAAACAGCCCTTGTGTCACAAATATGTTGCTGTCTCAGGTCCATTCTGTGCTGAAGTCATTACTTAGCTCCTTTTAATACCCATACACAAAAATTAATGCTCATGTAGAGTTGTCAAGAAGATATGAAACAAATTTTATCTGGGGCACTAACCATAATATATATATATTTTTTTTTTTTTTTTGGGGGGGGGGGTAATTATTTTTTTAGACATAGTATTAAACTTGAAAAGCTGGGCTAACTGTATTTAAGTTTCAATCCATATCCATCCATCGCATTGAAATAGTTTCAGTGCCAAAATATAGTGTTAAATAACTGAACTGTACCAATATTTTTTGAATTCAATGATGCAGAACAAGTTTTGGCTTTATAGAAAAATAGCAAATTGCAGTAAATAGCAGCTTTAACTGCTTAATAATATTTATAATTGTTGTCCAATTAATGTGTGATAAATCCTTTCTTTGCACTTCACAGTTATTGCATTGGACAAATCGCGATTTGAACTTATTGAAAGTGGATGTCTGTAGGAATGAATGGCAGTAAGTGAACATACATATACAATATAATAATAATTTATTATGACAATTTATTATAACAATAATAATTTATTATGATAATAAGGTAATAATACTATTGTAACATTTCCTGGGGGGGAAATCTTGAAATCAAGCTATGGCTAGTTCATGACTCATTAATTTCCTCATGGGGAGTGGGAAAATGTGGGAATCAATAATAATATATTTATGTCTTTTACTCTCAGTAAAAAAAAAAAATCTTAAACATTAACAAAATATAGATAATTGTCAACAATAAAAAACTTATCCTTATTAATTTTTGTTAAATCTATTATCATTGTTTGTGACTGCACGTGACAAGTATTGTCCCTGTGAAAAGGGTTGTGACTGTGGTGCCTACTGCAATTTGATTCACTTAGTTTTAGATACTAACATATTTTCTCTCGTTACTTCACTCAGTGCTTGCTTGGCAACTCGACAAACACACAGAGGGATATTTAACTTACAAGGGCGGCCTTCACTCTTCCATAATCAACACAACAGTGGTGAGGGAAACAGAACAAAGTCAAATGCAGTTTACCATTCAGGTAATGACTTAGAATAATAAAATAATTGTAAACATTTGACTTTTGAATGTCACCCTTCCAAACAATTAAATTTTGAACGTCATTCTCTCTTCCAAAAATTTGTTTTCTTTATTTCATTACTTCATACTTGAGAATTGACAGTGACATCCTTTCAAACATTTGCATTTCAAATTTTTCATCCTTCCAAGCACTGAAATTCAAAAAATCATCCTTAAAAATACTTAAATTCCGATTGTTATTCTTCTGAACACTTGAAATCTAAGTGGTATCGCTCCAACCTTTTGGACTCTAAATGTCTTTCTTCCAAAATTCTTATTTTATCCTTCCAAACATTGGAATTCTGGCCTAATCCATCCAGACATTGGAATACTGATCTTACACCTCCAAGCTTTGAAGTTCTGACCTTATTGTTCCAACCAATTTAATTCTGACTTTATCCCTCCAAACACCTGAGTTGTGACCTTATCTTTTCAAAATTAATTTTGGAATTCTGACCTTTTCCTTCGAAACATTGGAATTCTGACCTTATTCTTCCAAACACTGGAATTGTTACCCGATCCTTTCAATGGAATGCTGCTCTTATCCTTCCAAACATCGGAAGTCTAAACGTCGCACAGCAGAGGTCCCAACTGCTTTCTTTTATTTGTAGGTAGCTGAGAACGTACGATTAAATAAATACCAAGCATTGGGCTGTTACAGAAAATAAATGTATGCGTGTGTTTTACCAACCTAATCCTATGCTATATATCGGGCACAAGATAAACCATTACACTATTCCCTCTCTTAAGAAAGGAATCTCCTGATTCACGGTCACTTCAAGTAATAAAACAAAAGGAAGTCAATCAGTTTAGTCTGTTAACAAAAACTCTGAAAAGTTTATCTCACTGAAAGAATGAACAGTTTCCCTGCAGTGTGCTTGCCTTCTTCAGCAATTTCGGTTTCAGTGTCTTTATGGGCTCCTTTTCCTCTAACATTTTTAAGCAGTCCAACATTTGCTGTAGACCATTAAGAATCCATTCACCATAAAGGTTGGAGGTTTTCTCATGGGTACTGGTCTTTGGCTCTGGCCAGTTGGCTGTTCAACTTCTGCCTCGTGTTTGTCTTCTCTTCTCTCCTGCCCACTCATCTCACCATTTTGAACATCTTTTGCGAGTCCACCTCCCTCTGTATCTGATTATCAACTCCCTGCTCACATTCACCACCAAGTTCAAATTTTTCGACTAGAGGCGTATCGACAAGGTAGGACCCATGCTTTATCTTGCCTGGTATGTTCACAACCTCACTGGGAAGCTCATCATTGGCCCCAACCTTGATATAACCTCTTCTTTGCTTGGCTTCTCATCATGCCAGGCTCCACTGCCTCTACCTCACCCAACACTTGCAGTACCCATTAACGGTCCATCCACCGAACACCCAACAGCCCGTTCCCCAATGCTTTCTCCCTGCCTACTCTGCTACAGTTGTAGGTTGGTGAAATGAACTACTTAAAGATCTCCTGGAATGTCCTATGACTTTCTTTACTGGATACATGATGTCCATGATGTGCTCCTTCGTTTCAAGTGGTCCCTCCCACTGTCAGTGGAAGTGGTTTGTTTTACCTGATTTCAGCTGTGGAGTGCAGCGTAGTACTAAATCTCCAGTTTGAAACATGTTTTATACATGTACCCCCCTTTTTCCCGATTCCGAGCTTCTTGCAGACTTTATGTAATTTCTAACCTATCATGAAGGTGTTCGTTAACTTCTCACTTATAGCGTGGTATTCGATAACGAGGCTGTTTTACTGGCTTGCAATCACCGGGGTGGATTTTGTAAATCAGAGCTGTCTTTTGCTAAGATGTCCTCTTAGTCCGTTACCAGGGACAAAAACTATCCTATTTAGTTATCCAAAAGCCCTTCTAGGTCACCTAGCAATTCTGATTAACCCCCTCTTGTCCTCCTTTGGCTGCTCCTTTTTCGCCACTGGTTTGTTTTGAACTGAACAAGATGAGTAAAGGACACTGGTTGAATCTGGGTCTGGTTCCAATAAAATAACGCAACTATGTTACTGTCAGGATATTATTCGGAGACAGGAAGATGTGCTCGTAGTTTAATGGGCCTATCTGCAAAGTCAGGAACTCAAACAAGAGTAAGTCCATCTACGTGTATTAGGTTTACTAAGGAATGGGCTAAGTTTATTTCAGATTTGCCTCTCAGTTCACTTTACTCCTTTAAGATCCCTAGAGTACCTGTATTATGCTCAAATCCGTTCTCCAATTTTGTTCAGTTGCGGGTTCCACTAGTACAGTGTATATCATCTCTAACATCAAAAGTGCCAGTGTCATCGTGAGTCTGACATTTAAAGTGCTAAAAAAAGTATGAGCCAAATTTGAGGTCATCGGACACTGACAGTTGTACAAGTGCCTAGCAATATTATATACAATTCACAAAATGATTCACAATTCTTGAAGAGTCTGATGTTTCTGACAGTACTTTGTTATTAACAAAAGCATCATTATTGGCGATTGCTGATGCTGCGTTAGGAGTCACGGTGACTGCTTGGCCTTCAGCAGGCGCAGGAGCGATATTCACTCTTGCCTGGCATGTTAACTACCTCTCTGGAAAGCTCATCATTGGCCTCAACCTTCATAACCTCTTCTGATCAACTAAACACTGTGCTAGGCTTCATTGACTCCACCCCAGCGGACACTGGTAGATGCATCTTTCTGCCGATACTGAGGTACTTGCAGACTTTGCCTCACATCACATTATGCAGTTCCTAACCTATGCTGCAGGTCACTGACAAATTCAGTATTTCCTCTCATCACCTTTGGTTAGTTCATTTCTGTTTGCTGTAGTCAGCGTCCCAATTACTGGCTTCAGTTTTGATACAAATCCAGTTATCCCCAATGTTCCCTCGTTCAAAACACTGGCAGTTGCACAAGTGTGTTGCAATATACAGGTCACACTCTGATTCACAATTCCTGTGACATAGATTGAAGAGTCTGATGTTGCTGACATTACTTCGTTATTAACAAAAGCAGGATTCATTACCTCGTTATTGGCAAATCCTGATGCTTGGGCCACTGCTTCAAGAATTACATGAACTACTTGGCCCTCCGCTGGCCCATAAAAGCTCTGTTTCCCCTTTGTTTCTGAGGGCGATTTCAAGTGAGCTTGCCAGGTTTCCAGGAAGCTAAACATACCACATTGTTACATTACAGTGCTGCCCGGTTGGGGTGGTTTCAGCTTTTCATTCCAGCCGATGAATCTTTGCACTTACACTGAAAAAAATTTTCATTCACACTAATGGGTAGTGGGGATGCAATTCTATGCGCTGACCACCCAATCCTTGGCCAAGCGGTAATTGTCTTACATTTAGTTACCCGAACTGTTATGAGTCTCAGGATGCTTTCAGTTCAGGCCATGTAGAGTGCACATCCCTGCCACATCACTCAGATGTGTTTCTTGCGGTGATAGGCCAGCACCCCCTCACCCTTCAATTCTTCCTGCTACATACAAGAAACATAGAACTGAAAAGGAGGGATCAAATGAGAGACCGCTTACGCCTGGCCATTGATTATGTGATAAGGATCCCAGTCATTTAAAAGCTGTGTTAATCACCATCTTTTAGCGTTCTGATTTATGTAGCTGTTGATTGTTGCATCTTCTACTTCTGAGCTGCTGTGAACCATTGTTTGACCCTTTTGTATCACTGTATCGTGCATATTTTATTCTTTTTTTGGCTCTTGTTCATTTTTCCTTGTTATATACAGTGAAAGAGAGATCAAGTTCCTTATGCTCTCGAATCTCATATGAAATTGTTTCACTCGCTGCTGAAGCTGTCACAACATTCGCAGACAATTTCCTTTCAAGAGTTGCCACTACCTGACAAGATTTATGAGCACTTTCTAATCGACGAAAAACACAAGCAGCCTCCACCAGTGACTTTACACCAGTCCTTGAATAAATTGGTCTCTTGCTAGTTCCGTCTTGATCGAATAAACCGCCTCTGTGTAGGCATTTTCCACCAATTCCACCCCACTATCCGCAGTCTTTGGTTCTGATTAGTTGGCTGTTCTTTTTTGGCCTTGTGTTCTCTCCTCCCCGCTGGTCTCTATTTTGAACATCTCCAGCAAGTCTACCTCCCTGTGTGTTCGATACATTTACTCCCTTATCGCATTCAGCACCGTGTTCAGGTTCTCCCCCTGGAACCATATGAGGAAGGCAGGACAGATATTCACTCTTGCCTGGTAAATTAACAACCTCGACAGAGAGCTCATCATAGGCTCCAACCTCAATAAACTCCCTTTTCTGCTCTGATAATCACCTTTGGCCTCTTCTCTTGTCTCATCCCTGCTCATCTCACAATTTTAAAAATCTTTGGTCGGTTCACTTCCCTCCATATCCAATATCACATTCACCACAAGGTTCAAGTACTCCAACTGGAACCATATCAGTAAGGTAGGACTGATACTGTTGCATGTCACATTAACAACCTCGCCAGGCAGCTAATCATTGGCCCCATTCTTGTTAACCTATTCTGATCAACTAAACACCGTATTAGGCTTCACTGACTCCCCCTCACTAAATGTTGGCAATACCCACTCACGATCCTTGGTCTTACCTTGAGGAGCATCCCCAGGACCTCTTCAGCTTCAAACACCAGGGGTCTCAGGCACTTATCAGATACATCTTTCTGCCAATACTGAGCTACTTTGCATCACATCACAATACGCAGTCTCTAATGAATCTTGAGGGTCACTGACAAATTCACAGTACGTAGCTTTTCTCATTGCCTTCGGCCCATCATCACATCCAGAAGTAATGTTACCTGTCTTCCAAACATAAACTCAAAAGATGTATGTCTCATTAAAGAGTGGACACTACTTTGGCTCTGGCCAGTTCTTTGTTCAACTTCTGCCTCACGTTCATGTTCTGTTCTTCCCTTCCCGTTCGTCTCACCATTTTTAAACATCTTTGGAAGTCCACCTCCCTCCGTATGATATACCTACTTCCTGCTCACATTCACCACCGTGTTTGAATTCTCTGACTAGAACTTATCTGATCTTATCCTTCGAAACATTAGAATTCTTATGTTATCCTTACAAATATTGGAATTGTGCCCCTATCCCTGTATACCTTGGAATTCTAGCCGTGTCCTTTGAAACATTATAACTTTTAGTTCCTTTTCCAAACATAGGAATTCTGGTCTCTTTTTTTATAAATTTTGGATTTCTAGCTCTTATCCTTCCAAACATTGGAGTTCTCCCCTATCCTTCCAAACATTGCAATTTTGGTCCCATTTTTTTAACATTGCAGTTTCTACCTTATCGTTCCAGACATTAATATTCTGGTCTTATCCTTCTAAAGATTATAATTCTGGCCCTATACCTACTTCCTGCTCAGATTCACCACCGTGTTTGAATTCTCTGACTAGAACCGTATCAGCAAGGCAGGACCAATAGTCACTCTTGACTGGCATGTTCACAACCTCACTAGGAAGCTTATAATTCCTCAACGTCAACAATTTTTTTTCTGCTCCACTTAACAACATACCAGACTCCACTGACTCCACCTTACTCAACCCTAGTAGTACCCATTGATGGTCCTTGCCCTCACCATGAGGAACGTTCACTGACCCCTTAGAAGCTGGTTCCTCATGCTTTCTTCTTGCCTTCCCTGGTAAAACTTCAAGATGTTGAAATGAACTACTTGAGATCTTCTGGAATGTCCCCTAACTTTCTTTACTGGATATGTGATGTCCATGACATGCTCCTTTATTTAAAATGGTTCATGCCACTGTCAATATAATTAGTTTGCTTCACGGTTAGACTTCCTAGTCTTCTCGGATAAGTACCATAAACCGTAGGCCCCGTCTCACAAGCCCTTTCACATGTAATAAATCTGTGGGACGTTAAAGAACACACTTTTCGTAAAGAGTAGTGTAGTGGTCTATCTCATTTTCACACTCATGTATGGGGGCATCATTACTCATTCCTTCATTACTTGTAAACTGCACCAGTGTTGTAAATTATCCCTGAAAAGCCGCGAGGGGAGTGGATAATAGATTATTATTTTCAATTTACAATTTACAATTTACCTGGTTTCAGCTGCACTAAATCTCCAGTTTCAAAGACCGTGTGTCTAATGTCTTCATCGTATACATCCTTCTGCGGATGCTGAGCTACTTGCAGACTTTGCCTCACATCAGGATATGTAGTTTCTAACCTATCTTGAAGGTCACTGACAAACTCCGAGTAGTTCCTAGATGTTATTGGATGTAGGTGTCTCTTCGGTTCTGGTCTAGACTTGCACTTGGTCCATATCAGTCAACTTCCATGGTACCTATTCACTGCTTCAGTCAATCTTGGTCTCCAAAACCTGGCTTTTGTTTTCTTCAATGTTTTTATCCTTCATTAATGGCCACTTGCTGGACCATTATGAACTTCAGTTAGGGCTTTTTTAACAACCCCGTTGGGTAAAATCTTCCTGCTCTTAGCTAACAACGTTACTTTGACTGACTGAAGGTAACACACTCCTTCTCGTAGCTCTAACAGTTTCCAAAGTGCCTAGATTTCCCTTGTTGCTCGACTCATGGGTTGCAGCTCCTTAACAGATGGTTTCTTCCCTGTCAGCCGATAAGTGACAGCCGATCTACAACTGGGTCAATGTCTGCATCCTGGGCTTGTACTTGGGCGTAATTCTTGAGTGACCATACTTTCTTTTCATTGGAATTCTAGCCCTATCCTTATAAACATTGGAATTTTCTTTTTCTCCTTCAAGACATTGGAATTCTGGCCCTATTTTCCCAAACATTGGAATTCTGACCTTATCCTTCCAGACATTGGAATTCTAATTTTATTCCTCCGAACAATTGACTTCTGGCTCTATACTTCCAAACATTGAAATTCTAGCCCTTATCCTTCAAAACTTTGTCCTAGCCCTATCCTTACAACATTGGAATTTTTCTTTTATCCTTCCAAACGTTGGTATTCTGCCCCTATACTTAAAAAACATTGCAATTCTAACCTTATTCTTTTAAACATCGGAATTCTGACCTTATCCTTCCACACGCTGGAATTCTGGTTCTATTTTTATAATCATTGGAATTCTAGCCCTTATCCTATCAAATGTTACAATTCTGGCACTGTTTTTATAAACATTGGAATTCTAGCCC
Organism: Porites lutea; assembly: GCF_958299795.1. Classification (NCBI taxonomy): domain Eukaryota; kingdom Metazoa; phylum Cnidaria; class Anthozoa; order Scleractinia; family Poritidae; genus Porites; species Porites lutea. The sequence continues at coordinate 12,225,181 of NC_133202.1, read as the reverse complement.
TTATCCTTTCAAACATTGTAATTTTAGCGCTATCCTTACAAACATTGGAATTGTTATTTTATCCTTTCAAACATTGGAATTCTTGTCTCGTCCGTCCCAACATTAGAATTCTGCCCTATCCTTCTAAACACTGGCATTCTGATCTTATCCTTTCAAACATTGGAATTCTAACCTAATCCTTCCAAACATTGGAATTCTGGTCTTATATTTCTAAACATTGAAATTCTTTTCTTATCCTTCCAAGCATTAGAATTCTGGCCCTATCCTTCCAAACACTGGAATTCTGACGTTATCTTTTGAAACACTGGAATTCTAATCTTATCCTTTCTTACATTGGAATTCTGACCATATCCTTCCAAACATTGGAATTATGACCCTATCATCGGAAACATTTAACTTCTGACCTTAGCCTTCGAAACATTGACATTCTGGTCTTATTCTTCTAAAGATTATAATTCTTGCGCTAACCTTCCAAACATTGGAATTTTGGTTTTATCCTTCCAAACATTAGAATTCTAGTCCTATCCTTCGAAACATTGAAATTCTGACCTTATACCTTCCAAACACTGACATTCTGGTCTTATCCTTCTACAGGTTATAATTCTTACCCTATCCTTCCAAACATTGGAATTCTGGTTTTATCCTTCCAAACATTAGAATTCTGGTCCTATCCTTCAAAACATTAGAATTCTGACCTTATCCTTGGAAACGCTGGAATTCTGGCCTTATCCTTCTAAACATTGGAATTCTAGTCTTATCCTTCCAAACATTGGAATTCTGACCTTATCCTTCCACACATTAGAATTCTGACCTTATCATTCCAAGCATTAGAATTCTGACCTTATCCTTCCAAACACTGGAATTTTGATCTTATCCTTCCAAACATTGGAATTCTAGCCCTTATTATTTCAAACATTGGTATCTTAGCTCTTATTCTTTATTCTCTTATTCTGGAGTTTTGATCTTATCCTTCGAAACATTGGAATTCTTATGTTATCCTTACAAACACTGGAATTGTGTTCCTATCCCTGTATACCTTGGAATTCTAGAAGTGTCCTTTGAAACATTATACTTTTTATTTCCTTTCCCAAACATAAGAATTCTAGTCTCTTTTTTTATAAACTTTGGATTTCTAGCACTTATCCTTCCAAACATTGGAATTCTCCCCTATCCTTCCGAACGTTGCAATTTTGGTGCCATTTTTTTTTTTAACATTGGAGTTTCTACCTTATCCCTCCAAACATTGGAATTTTGACCTTATCCTTCCAAACATTGACATTCTGGTCTTATCCTTCTAAAGATTATAAATCTGCCCCTATCCTTCGAAACATTGGAATTCTGATCTTATCCTCCCAAATTTTAGAATTCTGACCTTATCCTTCCAAACATTGAAATTTTAACCTTATGCTTGCAAACACTGGAATTCTGGCCTTATTCTTCCAAACATTGGAATTCTAATTTAATCCTTCAAAACATTGGAATTTTGACCTTATCCTTCCAAACATTGACATTCTGGTCTTATCCTTCTAAAGATTATAATTCTGCCCCTATCCTTCGAAACACTGGAATTCTGATCTTATCCTCCCAAATTTTAGAATTCTGACCTTATCCTTCCAAACATTGAAATTCTAACCTTATGCTTGCAAACACTGGAATTCTGGTCTTATCCTTCCAAACACTGGAATTCAAGCCCTTATTGTTCCAAATATTGGCATCTTAGCTCTTATTCTTCGAAACACTGGAGTTTTCATCTTATCTTTCAAAACCCTGGATTCTTGTGTTATCCTTACAAAGATTGGAATTGTGCCCCTATACCTGTATACCTTGGAAATCTAGCCGTGTCCTTTGAAGCATTATAATTTTTATTTCCTTTTCCAAACATAAGAATTCTGGTCTTTTCTTTAAAAAAATTTGGATTTCTAGCTCTTATCCTTCGAAACATTGGAATTCTCCCCTATCCTTCCAAACATTGCAATTTTGCTCTCTTTTTTTTTCACATTGGAGTTTTACCCTATCCCTCCGAACATTGGAATTGTGACCTTATCCTTCCAAACATTGACATTCTGGTCTTATCCTTCCTAACACTGAAATTCTGGTCTTATCCTTCCAAACACTGGAATTCTGACCTTATCCTTCCAAACATTGGAATTCTGATCTTATCTTTCCAAACGTTGGAATTCTTTTCTTATCCTTCCAAACACTGGATTTCTGGCCCTGCCGTTCCAAACATTGGGATTCTTACCTTATTCTTCCAAAATTAGAATTCTGACCTTATGCCTCCTAACATTGGATTTCTAGCTCTTATCCTTCCAAACATTGGAATTCTTCCCTATCCTTCCAAACATTGCAGTTTTGCTCCCCTTTTTTTTTCACATTGGAGTTTTACCCTATCCCTCCGAACATTGGAATTGTGACCTTATCCTTCCAAACATTGACATTCTGGTCTTATCCTTCTAAAGATTATAATTCTGCCCCTATCCTTGGAAACATTGGAATTCTAATCTTATCCTTCCAAACATTGAAATTCTGACCTTATCCTTCCAAACATTGGAATTCTAATCTTATCCTTCCTAACACTGAAATTTTGGTCTTATCCTTCCAAACACTGGAATTCTGACCTTATCCTTCCAAACTTTGGAATTCTGATCTTATCTTTCCAAACATTGGAATTCTTTTCTTATCCTTCCAAACACTGGATTTCTGGCCCTGCCGTTCCAAACATTGGAATTCTTACCTTATTCTTCCAAAATTAGAATTCTGACCTTATGCCTCCTAACATTGGAATTCTGGCGTTATCCTTCCAAACATTGGAATTCTTGCCCTATCCTTTCAAACATTTAAATTCTTTTCTTATCTTTCCAAACACTGGGATTGTGACTTAATCTTTCCAAACATTGGAACTCTGACCTTATCCTTCCAAACATTAGAAATCTGGCCCTATCCTTCCAAACATTGGAATTCTGGTCTTATCCTTCCAAACACTGGAATTCTGGCCCTATGCTTCCAAACATTGGAATTTTAAGCTTATTCTTTGAAACATTGGAATTCTGACCTTATCGTTCCAAAAATTCGCATTCTCCCCTTATTCTCCGAAACATTGGAATTCTGGTCTTCTCCTTCCAATCACTGGAATTCTGGCCCTATCCGTCTAAACACTGGAATTCTCAACTTATCCTTCTCAACATTGGAATTCTGGTCTTATCCTTCCTAACATTGGAATTCTGGTCTTAACCTTCCAAACACTGGAATTCTGACCTTATCCTTTCGAACATTGGAATTTTGATCTTATCCTTCCCCACATTGGAATTCTGACCGTATCCTTCCAAACACTGGAATTCTGGTCTTATCTTTCCAAACATTGTAATTCTTTTCTTATTCTTCCAAACATTCGAATTCTGACCTTATCCTTCCACACATTAGAATTCTGACCTTATCATTCCAAGCACTGGAATTATGACCTTATCCTTCCAAACACTGGAAATTCGATCTTATCCTTCCAAACATTGGAATTCTAGCCCTTATTATTTCAAACATTGGTATCTTAGCTCTTATTCTTCTAAACACTGGAGTTTTGATCTTATCCTTCGCAAGATTGGAATTCTTATGTTATCCTTACTATCACTGGAATTGTGTCCCTATCCCTGTATACCTTGGAATTCTAGCCGTGTCCTTTGAAACATTATAATTTTTATTTTCTTTCCCAAACATAAGAATTCTAGTCTCTTTTTTTTTATAAACTTTGGATTTCTAGCACTTATCCTTCCAAACATTGGAATTCTCCCCTATCCTTCCGAACGTTGCAATTTTGGTGCCATTTGCTTTTTTTAACATTGGAGTTTCTACCTTATCCCTCCAAACAATGGAATTCTGACCTTATCGTTCCGAACACTGACATTCTGGTCTTATCCTTCTAAAGGTTATAATTCTGCCCCTATCCTTCGAAACATTGGAATTCTGATCTTATCCTCCCAAATTTTAGAATTCTGGCCTTATCCTTCCAAACATTGAAATTCTAACCTTATCCTTGCAAACACTTGAATTCTGGCCTTATTCTTGCAACATTGGAATTCTAATTTAATCCTTCAAAACATTGCAATTCTGAACTTATACTTCTAAAGATTCGATTTTTGGCTTATCCTTGCAAACACTGGAATTCTGGTCTTATCCCTCCAAACACTGGAATTCAAGCCCTTATTGTTTCAAATATTGGCATCTTAGCTCTTATTCTTCGAAAGACTGGAGTTTTCATCTTATCTTTCAAAACCCTGGATTCTTATGTTTTCCTTACAAAGATTGGAATTGTGCCCCTATCCCTGTATACCTTGGAAATCTAGCCGTGTCCTTTGAAACATTACAATTTCTATTTCCTTTTCCAAACATAAGAATTCTGGTCTTTTCTTTTATAACTTTGGATTTCTTGCTCATCCTTCCAAAGATTGGAATTCTTCCCTATCCTTCCAAACATTGCAATTTTGCTCCCTTTTTTTTTCACATTGGAGTTTTACCCTATCCCTCCGAACATTGGAATTGTGACCTTATCCTTCCAAACATTGACATTCTGGTCTTATCCTTCTAAAGATTAGAATTCTGCCCCTATCCTTGGAAGCACTGGAATTCTAATCTTATCCTTCCAAACATTGAAATTCTGACCTTATCCTTCCAAACATTGGAATTCTAATCTTATCGTTCCTAACACTGAAATTCTGGTCTTATCCTTCCAAACACTGGAATTCTGACCTTATCCTTTCAAACATTGGAATTTTGATCTTCTCCTTCCAAATATTGAAATTCTGACCGTATCCTTCCAATCATTGGAATTCTGGTCTTATCCTTCCCAACATTGGAATTCTGACCCTATCCTTCCAAATATTGGAGTTCTGGTCTTATCTTTCAAAACATTGTAATTCTTTTCTTATTCTTCCAAACATTCGAATTCTGACCTTATCCTTCCACACATTAGAATTCTGACCTTATCATTCCAAGCACTGGAATTATGACCTTATCCTTCCAAACACTGGAATTTCGATCTTATCCTTCCAAACATTGGAATTCTAGCCCTTATTATTTCAAACATTGGTATCTTAGCTCTTATTCTTCTAAACACTGGAGTTTTGATCTTATCCTTCGCAAGATTGGAATTCTTATGTTATCCTTACTATCACTGGAATTGTGTCCCTATCCCTGTATACCTTGGAATTCTAGCCGTGTCCTTTGAAACATTATAATTTTTATTTTCTTTCCCAAACATAAGAATTCTAGTCTCTTTTTTTATATAAACTTTGGATTTCTAGCACTTATCCTTCCAAACATTGGAATTCTCCCCTATCCTTCCGAACGTTGCAATTTTGGTGCCATTTGCTTTTTTTAACATTGGAGTTTCTACCTTATCCCTCCAAACATTGGAATTCTGACCTTATCGTTCCAAACACTGACATTCTGGTCTTATCCTTCTAAAGGTTATAATTCTGCCCCTATCCTTCGAAACATTGGAATTCTGATCTTATCCTCCCAAATTTTAGAATTCTGGCCTTATCCTTCCAAACATTGAAATTCTAACCTTATCCTTGCAAACACTGGAATTCTGGCCTTATTCTTCCAACATTGAAATTCTAATTTAATCCTTCAAAATATTGCAATTCTGACCTTATCCTTCTAAAAATGCGATTTTTGGCTTATCCTTGCAAACACTGGAATTCTGGTCTTATCCCTCCAAACACTGGAATTCAAGCCCTTATTGTTTCAAATATTGGCAAAGATTGGAATTGTGCCCCTATCCCTGTATACCTTGGAAATCTAGCCGTGTCCTTTGAAACATTATAATTTTTATTTCCTTTTCCTAACATAAGAATTCTGGTCTTTTCTTTTATAACTTTGGATTTCTTGCTCATCCTTCCAAACATTGCAATTTTGCTCCCTTTTTTTTTCACATTGGAGTTTTACCCTATCCCTCCGAACATTGGAATTGTGACCTTATCCTTCCAAACATTGACATTCTGGTCTTATCCTTCTAAAGATTATAATTCTGCCCCTATCCTTGGAAACATTGGAATTCTAATCTTATCCTTCCAAACATTGAAATTCTAACCTAATCCTTCCAAACATTGGAATTCTGGTCTTATCCTTCCCCGCACTGGAATTCTGACCCTCTTCTTCCAAACATTGGAATTCTCGTCTTATGTTTCCAGACATTGGAATTATTTTCTTATCCTTACAAACATTGGATTTCTGGCCCTTTCGTTCCAAAGATTGGAATTCTTACCTTATGCCTCCTAACACTGGAATTCTAGCCCTATCCTTCCAAACACTGGAATTCTTACCCTTTCCTTTTAAACATTTGGATTCTTTTCTTATCTTTCCAAACGCTGGGAATTTTGACTTAATCTTTCCAAACATTGGAACTCTGACCTTATCCTTCCAAACATTAGAAATCTGGCCCTATCCTTCCAAACATTGGAATTCTGGTCTTATCCTTCCAAACAGTGGAATTCTGGCCCTATGCTTCCAAACATTGGAATTTTAAACTTATTCTTTGAAACATGGGAATTCTGACCTTATCGTTCCAAACATTCGCATTCTGCCCTTATTCTCCGAAACATTGGAATTCTGGTCTTCTCCTTCCAATCACTGGAATTTCTGCCCTATCCTTCTAAACACTGGATTTCTGACCTTATCCTTTTAAACACCGGAATTCTAACCTAATCCTTCCAAACATTGGAATGCCGGTCTTATCCTTCCTAACACTGGAATTCTGGTCTTATCCTTCCCCGCACTGGAATTCTGACCCTCTCCTTCCAAACATTGGAATTCTGGCCTTATGTTTCCAAACATTGGAATTATTTTCTTATCCTTCCAAATATTGGAATTCTGGTCTTATCCTTCCAAACACTGGAATTCTGGCCCTATGCTTCCAAACATTGGAATTTTAAGCTTATTCTTTGAAACATTGGAATTCTGACCTTATCGTTCCAAACATTCGCATTCTCCCCTTATTCTCCGAAACATTGGAATTCTGGTCTTCTCCTTCCAATCACTGGAATTCTGGCCCTATCCGTCTAAACACTGGAATTCTCAACTTATCCTTCTCAACATTGGAATTCTGGTCTTATCCTTCCTAACATTGGAATTCTGGTCTTAACCTTCCAAACACTGGAATTCTAACTTTATCCTTTCAGACATTGGAATTTTGATCTTCTCCTTCCAAATATTGAAATTCTGACCTTATCCTTCCAATGATTGGAATTCTGGTCTTATCCTTCCCCAGACTGGAATTCTGACCCTATCCTTCCAAACATTGGAATTCTGGTCTATCTTTCCAAACATTGTAATTCTTTTCTTATTCTTCCAAACATTCAAATTCTGACCTTATGCCTCCTAACATTGGAATTCTAGCCTTATCCTTCCAAACATTGGAATTCTTGCCCAATCCTTTTAAACATTTGAATTCTGTCCTTATCTTTCCAAACATTGGAATTGTGACTTTATGTTTCCAATTATTGGACTGCTGACCTTATCTTTCCAAACATTAAAATTCTTATCCTATCCGTACAAACATTGGAATTCTGACGTTATCTTTTCAAACATTGGAGTTCTGACCTTATCCTTTTTTAACATGGGAATTCAGACCTAAATTTTCCAAACATTGGCTTTCAGACCTTATCTGCCGAAACATTGAAATTCTGACCTTATCCTTTGAAACATTGACTTTGTGGTCTTATCCTTCTAAAGGTGATAATTCTTGCCCTATCCTTTCAAAAACTGGAATTTTGGTTTTATCCTTCCAAACATTAGAATTCTGGTCCTATCCTTTGAAACATTAACATTCTCGTCTTATCCTTGTAAACATTATAATTGCCCTATCCGTCCAAACATTGGAATTCTGGTTTTATCCTTCTAAACATTGGAATTCTGGCCTTATCCTTTTAAACATTAGATTTCTGGTCTTATCCTTCCAAACATTGGAATTCTGACCGCTATCCTTTCAAAATTGGAATTCTGACCTTATCATTCCAAACTTTCCAATTCTGGCCTTATCCTTCTAAAGATCGGATTTCTGGTCTTTTCCTTCCAAACATTGGAATTCTGGCCCCATCCTTCTAAACACTGGAATTCTGACCTTATCCTTTTAAACATTAGAATTCTAACCTAATCCTTCCCCACATTGGAATTCTGACCCTATCGTTCCAAACACTGGAATTCTTGTTTTATCTTTCCTAACATTGGAATTCTGTTCTTATCCTTTCAAACTTTGGACTTCTGGCCCTATCCTTCCAAACATTGGACTTCTTACCTTATTCTTCCAAACACTGGAATTCTGACCTTATGCTTCCTAACATTGGAATTCTAGCCTTATCCTTGCAATCATTGGAATTCTTGCCCCATCCTTTTAAACATTTGAATTCTGTCCTTATTTTCCCAAACAATGAAATTATGACTTAATGTTTTGAAACGTTGCACTTCTGACCTTATCCTTCCAAACATTAGAATTCTGGCCCTATCCTTTCAAACATTGGAATTCTGATGGTTTCTTTTCAAACATTGTAATTCTAATCTTATCCTTTCAAACATTGGAGGTCTGACCTTATCCTTTTAAACATTGGAATTCAGACGTAAATTTTCGAAACATTGACATCCACACCTTATCCTCCGAAACATTAAAATTCTGACCTTCTTCTTTGAAACATTGACTTTGTGGTCTTATCCTTCTAAAGATGATAATTCTTCCCCTATCCTTTCAAACATTGGAATTCTGGTTTTATCCCTCTAAACATTAGAATTCTGGTCCTATACTTCGAAACCTTGGAATTCTTACCTTATCCTTCGAAACATTGGAATTCTTGCCTTATCCTTCTAAACATTAGAATTCTGGTCTTATCCTTCAAAACATTGGAATTCTGACCCCTATCCTTTGAAAACTGGAATTCTGACCTTATCCTTGCAAACATTGGAATTCTGACTTTATCATTCCAAACTTTCCAATTCTGGCCTTATCCTTCTAAAGATCGGATTTCTGGTCTTCTCCTTCCAAGCATTGGAATTCTGGCCCTATCCTTCTAAACACTGGAATTCTGACCTTATTTTTTTAAACACTGGAATTCTAACCTAATCCTTCCAAACATTGGAATGCTGGTCTTATCCTTTCTGACATTGGAATTCTTGTCTTATCCTTCCAAACAGTGGAATTCTGACCTTATCCTTCTAAACATTGGAATTCTAATCTGCTCCTTCCAAATATTGGAATTCTGACCCTATCCTTCCAATCACTGAAATTCTGGCCCTATCCCTCTTAACATTGGAATTCTGGTCTTATCTATCCAAACATTGGAATTCTTTTCTTATCCTTCCAAACATTGAAGTTCTGGCCCTATCCCTCTTAACACTGGAATTCTGGTCTTATCTATCCAAACATTGGAATTCTTTTCTTATCCTTCCAAGCATTGAAATTCTGACCCTATCCCTCTTAACACTGGAATTCTGGTCTTATCTATCCAAACATTGGAATTCTTTTCTTATCCTTCCAAGCATTGAAATTCTGGCCCTATCCCTCTTAACACTGGAATTCTGGTCTTATCTATCCAAACATTGGAATTCTTTTCTTATCCTTCCAAACATTGAAATTCGGGCCCTATCCCTCTTAACACTGGAATTCTGGTCTTATCTATCCAAACATTGGAATTCTTTTCTTATCCTTCCAAACACTGAAATTCTGACCCTATCCCTCTTAACACTGGAATTCTGGTCTTATCTATCCAAACATTGGAATTCTTTTCTTATCCTTCCAAACATTGAAATTCTGGCCCTATCTTTCCAAACGTGGGAATTCTGACGTTATCTTTCTAAACTTTGCAATTCTGACCTTATTGTTGCAAACATTAGAATTCTGACCTTATCCTTTTAAACATTGAAATTCTGCCCTTATCCTTCAAAACATTGGAATTCTAGCCCTTATTATTCCAAACATTAGAATCTTAGCTCTTAGTCTTCTAAACACTGAATTTCTGATCTTATCCTTCGAAACACTGAAATTCTTATGTTATCCTTGCAAGCATTGGAATTGTGCCCCTATCCCTGAACGCCTTAGAATTCTAGCCGTGTCCTTTGAAACATTACAACTTTTATTTCCTTTTCCCAACAGACGAATTCTCTTTCCTTTTTTTATAAACTTTGGATTTCTAGCTCCTATCATTCCAAACGTTGGAATTCTCCCCTATCCTTCCAAACATTCCAATATTGGTCCCATTTTTTAAACATTAGAGGTTCTACCAAATCCTTCCATAGATTGGAATTCTCACCTTATCCTTCCAAACATTGACATCCTGGTGTTATCCTTCTAAAGATTATAATTCTGGCCCTATCCTTCGAAATATTGCAATTCTGATCTTATCCTTCCAAGAATTAGAATTCTGACCTTATTCTGCCAAACATTGGAATTCTGACCTTATCCTTCCAAATATTCGAATTCTGGCCTTATCCTTCCAAACCTTGGAATTTTGACCCAATTCTTCCAAACATTTTAATTCTGACCTTGTCCTTCTTAACATTTAATTTCTGGTCTTATCATTTCTAACACTGGAATTTTGGCCCTATCCTTCCAAGCATTGGAATTCTGACCTTATCCTTTTAAACCTTAGAATTCTAGTCTTGTCCTTCCAAACACTGGAATTCTAGCCTTAGCCTTCCAAACCCTGGAATTTTGCTCTTTTCTTTTCAAACTTTAGAATTCTAGCCCTTATTATTCCAAACATTGGTATCTTAGCTCTTATTCCTCTAAACACTGGAGTTCTGATCTTAGCCTTCAAAACATTGGAATTCTCATGTTTTCCTTGCAAACATTGGAATTTTGCCCCTTTCCCTGTATGCCTTGGAATTGTAGCTGTGTCCTTGAAACGTTATAATTTTTATTTCTTTTTCCAAACATAAGAATTCTGGTCCTTTTTTTAAAAAAAAAATTTGAATTTTTTGCTCTTATCCTTTCTTGACATTAAAAAATTCTCCCCTATCCTTTCAAACATTGCAATTTTGGTCCTATTTTTTTCACATTGGAGTTTCTACCTTTTCCTTCCAAACATTGGACTTCCAAACATTTGACTGCTGACCTTATCCTTTCAAACATTAGAATTCTGGCTCTATCCTTCCAAACATTGGAATTCTAACGTTATCTTTTCAAACATTGGAATTCTAATCTTATCCTGCCAAACATTGGAATGCTGACCTTATCCTTCCAAATATTCGAATTCTGGCCTTATCCTTCCAAACCTTGGAATTTTGACCCAATTCTTCCAAACATTTTAATTCTGACCTTGTCCTTCTTAACATTTAATTTCTGGTCTTATCATTTCTAACACTGGAATTTTGGCCCTATCCTTCCAAGCATTGGAATTCTGACCTTATCCTTTTAAACCTTAGAATTCTGGTCTTGTCCTTCCAAACACTGGAATTCTAGCCTTATCCTTCCAAACCCTGGAATTTTGCTCTTTTCTTTTCAAACTTTAGAATTCTAGCCCTTATTATTCCAAACATTGGTATCTTAGCTCTTATTCCTCTAAACACTGGAGTTCTGATCTTAGCCTTCAAAACATTGGAATTCTCATGTTTTCCTTGCAAACATTGGAATTTTGCCCCTTTCCCTGTATGCCTTGGAATTGTAGCTGTGTCCTTGAAACGTTATAATTTTTATTTCTTTTTCCAAACATAAGAATTCTGGTCCTTTTTTTAAAAAAAAAATTTGAATTTTTTGCTCTTATCCTTTCTTGACATTAAAAAATTCTCCCCTATCCTTTCAAACATTGCAATTTTGGTCCTATTTTTTTCACATTGGAGTTTCTACCTTTTCCTTCCAAACATTGGACTTCCAAACATTTGACTGCTGACCTTATCCTTTCAAACACTAGAATTCTGGCTCTATCCTTCCAAACATTGGAATTCTAACGTTATCTTTTCAAACATTGGAATTCTAATCTTATCCTGCCAAACATTGGAATGCTGGTCTTATCCTTCCTAACATTGGAATTCTGGTCTTATCCTTCCCCACACTGGAATTCTGACCCTCTCCTTCCAAACATTGGAATTCTGGTCTTATGTTTCCAAACAGAATTATTTTCTTATCCTTACAAACATTAGATTTCTGGCCCTTTCGTTCCAAACATTGGAATTCTTACCTTATCCTTCCAAACACTGGAATTCTTGCCGTTTCCTTTTAAACATTTGAATTCTGTCCTTGTTTTTCCAAACATTGGAATTGTGACTTAACGTTTCCAAAGATTGGACTTCTGACCTTATCCTTCCTGACATTGGAATTCTGACCTTATCTTTTCAAACATTGGAATTCTGGTCTTATCCTTTTAAACATTAGAGTTCTGACCTTATCCTTTTAAACATTGGAATTCAGATCTAAATTTTCGAAACATTGGCATTCAGACTTTATACTCTGAAACATTAAAATTCTGACCTATCCTATATCCCTATCCTATAGTTCTGGTCCTATCCTTCGAAACCTTGGAATTCTGACGTTATCCTTCCAAACATTGACATTCTGGTCTTGTCCTTCTAAACAATAATTGTTGCCCTGTCCGTCCAAACATTGGAATTCTGGTTTCCTTGAAACATTAGATTTCCGGTCGAATCCTTCTAAACATTGGAATTCTGACCTTATCCTTTGAAATATTGGAATTCTTCCCTTATCCTTCTAAATATTATAATTCCGTTCTTAATCTTCAAAACATTTGAATTCTGCCCCCTATCCTCCCAAACATTGGAATCTTGACCTTATCATTCTAAACTTTCTAATTGTGGCCTTATCCTTCTGAAGATTGGATTTCTGGTCTTCTCCTTCCAAACATTGGAATTCTGGCCCTATCCTTCTAAACACTGGAATTTTGATCTTATCCTACCAAACATTGCAGTTCTAGCCCTTATTATTCCAAACATCGGAATCTTAGCTCTTATTTTTCTAAACACTGGATTTCTGATCTTATCCTTCGAAACATTGGCATTCTTATGTTATCCTAGCAAGCATTGGAATTGTGCCCCTTTCCCTGTACACCTTAGAATTATAGCCGTGTTCTTTGAAACATTATATCTTTTATTTCCTTTTCCACACATAGGAATTCTGGTCTCTTTTTTTTTAGAAACTTTGGATTTCTAGCTTATCTCCTTCCAAACATTAAAAATTTCCCCTATCCTCCCAAAGATTGCATTTTTGGTCGCATTTTTGAAACATTGGAGTTTCTACCTTATCCTTCCATAGACTGGAATTCTGTCCTTAATTTTCCAAACATTGACATTCTGGTCTTATCCTTCTAAAGATTATAATTCTGGCCCTTTCCTTCAAAACATTCGAATGCTGATCCTATCCTTCCAAACATTAGAATTCTGACCTTATCCTTCCAAACATTGGAATTCTGACCTTATCCTTCCAAACATTAGAATTCTGGTCTTGTCCATTCAAACACTGAAATTCTGGCCATATCCTTCCAAACCCTGGAATTTTCCTCTTATCCTTCCGAACATTAGAATTCTGGCCTTATTATTCCAAACATTGGTATCTTAGTTCTTATTCTTCTAAACACTGAAGTTCTGATCTTATCCTTTAAAACACTGGAATTCTTATGTTATCCTTGAAAACATTGGAATTGTGCCCCTATCCCTGTATGCCTTGGAATTCTAGCCGTGTCCTTTGAAACGTTATAATTTTTATTCCCTTTTCCAAACATAATAATTCTGGTCTTCCTTTTTTTTTTTAATTTGGATTTGTACCTCTTATCTTTTCGTGATCCTTCCAAACAGTCGAATTCTGGCCTTATCCTTCAAAACCTTGGAATTCTGGTCTTATCCTTCCTAGCATTGGAATTCTGGTCCTATCCTTCCAAACATTACAATTTTGACATTATTTTTCTAAACATTTAATTTCTGGTCTTATCGTTTCAACACTGGAATTCTGGTCGAATCCTTGCAAAGATTGGAATTATGGCCCTATCCTTCCAAACATTGGAATTCTTACCTTATCCTTCCAAACATTAGAATTCTGTTCTTGTCCTTCCAAACACTGGAATTCTGGTCTTATCCTTCCAAACCCTGGAATTTTGCTTTTTTACTTCCAAACTTTAGAATTCGAGCCCTTATTATTCCAAGCATTGGTAGCTCAGCTCTTATTCTTCTAACCACTGGAGTTCTGATGTTATCCTTCAAGACATTGGAATTCTTATGTTATCCTTGCAAACATTGGAATTGTGCCCCTATCCCTGTATGCCTTAGAATGCTAGCCGTGTCCGTTGAAAGGTTATAATTTTTATTTCCTTTTCCAAACATAAGAATTCTGGTCTCTTTTTTTGGAAAAAAAAAATTTGGATTGCTACCTCTTATCCTTTCTTGACATTGCAATTCTCCCCTATCCTTCACAACATGGCAATTTTAGTCCCATTTTTTTTAACATTGGAGTTTCTACCTTATCCTTCCGAACATTGGACTTCTGGAATTCAGACCTATCCTCTGAAACATTAAAATTCCGACCTTATCCTTCGAAACATTTACTTTGTGGTCTTATCCTTCTAAAGATCATAATTCTTGCCCTATCCTTTCAAACATTGGAATTCTGGTTTTATCCTTCCAAGCATTAGAATTCTGGTCCTATCCTTCAAAACATTGGAATTCTGACCCATCCCTCCAAACATTCCAATTTTGGTCCCATTTCTTAAATATTACAGTTTCTACCAAATCCTTCCAAAGATTTGAATTCTCACCTTATCCTTCCAAACATTGACATCCTGGTCTTATTCTTCCAAAGATTATAATTCTGGCCCTATCCTTCGAAACATTGGAATTCTGATCTTATCCTTCCAAACATTAGAATTCTGACCTTATTCTTCCAAACATTGCAATTCTGACCTAATCCTTCCAAACATTACAATTTTGACCTTATTCTTCTAAACATTTAATTTCTGGTCTTATCGTTTCAAACACTGGAATTCTGGTCGAATCCTTCCAAACATCGGAATTCTGATCTTATCCTTCCAAACGTTGGAATTCTGACCTTATCCTTCCAAACATTAGAATTCTCGTCTTGTCCTTTCAAACACTGGAATTCTGACCTTATCCTTCCAAAACCCGGAATTTGGATCTTATCCTTCCAACATTAGAATTATAGCCCTTATTATTCCAAACATTGGTATCTTAGCTCTTATTCTTCTAAACTCTGGAGTTCTGATCTTATCTTTCGAAACATTGAAATTCTTTTTATCCTTGCAAACATTGGAATTGTGCCCCTATCCATGTATTCCTTGGAATTCTAGCCGTGTTCTTTAAAACATTATAATTTTTATTTTATTTTCCAAACATAGGAATTCTGGTCTCTTTATTTTTATATATAAACTTTTGATTTCTAGCTCTTATCCTTCCAAACATTGCAATTTTTGTCCCATTTTTTTAACTTTAGAGTTTCTACCTTATCCTTGCAAACATTGGAACTCTGGCCTTATCCTTCCAAACATTGGAATTCTGTTCTTATCGTTCCAAACACTGGAATTCTGACCCTGTCCTTCCAAACATTTGAATTCTGAGCTAATCCTTCCAAACATTACAATTCTGACCTTATCCTTCTTAAAAATCGATTTTGGGTCCTCTCCTTTCAAACGGTAGAATTCTGGTCTTATCCTTTCAAACTTTGGAATTTTGCCCCTATCCTTCCAAGCATTGGAAGTGCGACCTTATAATTCCAAACATTGAAATTCTGACCTAAAGCTTCTGAACACTGTAATTCTGAGCTTATTCTTCACAACATTGACATTCTGGTTTTATCCTTTTAAAGATTATAATTCTTGCCCTATCCTTTTAAACATTGAAATTCTGGTTTTATCCTTCGAAACATTAGAATTCTGGTCCTATCCTTCGAGGCACTGAAATTCTGAGCTTGTCCTTCCAAACATTAGAATTCTGACCTTATCCTTCCAAACACTGACATTGTAGTCTTCTTTTTCAAAAGATTATAATTCTGGCCCTATCCTTCGAAACATTGGGATTCTGATCTGATCCTTCCAAATATTACATTTCTCACCTTATCCTTTTAAACATTAAAATTCTGATCTTTTCCCTGCAAACATTGGAATTCTGGCCCTGTCGTTCCAAACACTGGAATTCTGGTCCGATCCTTTCAAACATTGGATTTCTGATTTTATCCTTCCAAACACTGGAATTCTGAGCTTATCCTTCCAAACACTGGAATTCGGACCTTGACCTTCCAAACACTGCAGTTTTTATCTTATCCTTGCAAACCTTGGAATCGTAGCCCTTATTATTTCAAACCTTGGTATCTTAGGTCTTATTCTTCTAGACACTGGGGTTCTGATCTTATACTTCGAAACATTGGAATTCCTATGTTGTCGTTGCAAACATTGGAATTGTGCCCCTATCCTTCTAATCATTGCAATTTTGGTCCCATTTTTTTAACATTAGACTTACTACCTTATTCCTCCAAACTTTGAAATTCTGACTTTACCCTTCCAAACTTTGACATTCTGCTCTTTCCCTTGTAAACGTTAGAATTCTGACCCTATCCTTCGAAAAATTGGAATTCTGATCTTATCCTTCCTAACATTAGAATTCTGATGTTATCTTTCCAAACATTGAAATTCTGACCTTATCCTTGCAAACATTGGAATTCTGGCGTTATCCTTCGAAACACTGGAATTCTGTTCTTATCCTTCCAAACACTGGAATTTTGTCCCTATCCTTCCAAACATTGCAATTCTGACCTTACCCTTGTAAAAATTAAATTCGATTTTTGGTCTTCTACTTTCAAACTTTAGAATTTTGCCCTCTCCTTCCTAACACTGGAATTCTGACCTTATTCTTCCAAACATTGGAATTCTGACCTTATCCTCCGAAACATTGAAATTCTTACCTCATCCTTCGAAACACTGGAATTGTGGCCTTATCCTTCTAAACATCAGAATTCTGACATTATTCCAATCATTGGAATTCTGGCCTTGTTCTTCAGAACATTGGAATTCTGGCCCTATCCTTCCAAACATTGCAATTTTGGCGCTATCCTTTCAAACATTTCAACCTGATCTTATCCTTCCAAACACTGAAATTTTGATCTAATTCTTCCAAACATTGTAATTCTAGCCCTTATTATTCCAAACATTGGTATCTTTGCTCTTATTCCCCTAAAAACTGGAGTTCTGATCTTAGCCTTCAAAACATTGGAATTCTTATGTTATCCTTGCAAAACTGGAATTGTACCTCTATTCCTGTTTACCTTGGAATTCTAGCCGTGTCCTTTAAAAGATTATAATCCTTAATTCCTTTTCACACATAAGAATTCCGCTCTCTTTTTGTTTTTATCTTTGTACTTCTAGCTCTTATCCTTCCAAACACTGGAATTCCGCCCTATCCCTCTAAACATTACAATTTTAGTCCTATTTTTTTATCATTGGAGTTTCTACCTTATCCTTCCATACATTGGACTTTCAAACATTGAAATTCTCATCTGATCCTTCAAAACATTATAATTCTCCCCCCCCCCCCCCCCCTCCACCCCGCTTCCAAACATCAGAATTCTTACTTTATCTCTCCAAACATTGGAATTCTGCCCTAATCTTTCCAAACATTAGAGTTCTGACCTTATGTTTCCAAACATTAGAATTCTGACCTTATTCTTCCAAACATAAGAACTCTGACCTTATTCTTCCAAACATTAGAATTCTGACCCTATCGTTTCAAACATTGGAATTCTGACCTAATCCTTCGAAGCACTAAAATTCTGACCTTATCCTTCCAAACATTGGAATTCTTGTCCTATTCTTCCAAAGATTGGAATTCTGACCTTATTCTTCCAACTATTGGAATTCTGGTCTTATCCTTCCAAACACTGGAATTGGTGCCCTATCCTTCCAAACACTGGAATTCTTGTCTTATTCTTTCAAACATTACAATTGTTACCTTATCCTTCCAAATATTCGAATCGGACCTTATCCTTCCAAACATTGGAATTCTGACCTTATCTTTCCAAACACTGGAATTCTGACCTAATCTTTCCCAACGTTGGAATTTTGACCTTATCTTTCCAAACATGGGAATTCTGACCTTATGCTTCCAAGAATTAGAATTCATGCCCTATCGTTCCAAACATTCGAATTCTGGTCTTATCCTATCAAACATCAGGAATTCTTACCTTATCCTTTTAAACATTCGAATTCTGACCTTATCTTTCGAAACATTGCAATTATGGCCATATCCTTCCAAACACTGAAATTCCGACATTATCTTTACAAAGATTGGAATTCTGACCTAATCCTTTTAAAGATTCGAATTGTGACCTTATCTTTCAAAACTTGGGAATTCTGACCTCATCCTTCCAAAGATTGGAATTCTGACCTAATTCTTCCAAAGATTGCAATTCTGACCTTATCCTTGCAAAGATTGGAATTGTGGTCTTACCCTTCCAAACATTGGAATTCTCGCCGTATCCTTTTAAACATTGGAATTGTGACTCTATCCTTCCAAACACTGGAATTTTGACTTTATCCTTCGAAACATTAGAATTTTGGTCTTATCCTTCAAAACGTCGCAATTCTGGCCCCATCCTTCCAAACATTTGAATTGTGTTCTTATCCTTTTTAACATTAGAATTCTGGTCTTATCCTTCCAAGCATAGGAACTCTGGTCCTATTCTTCCAAACACTGGAATTCTGACCTTATCCTTCTAAACATTGGAATTCTGACCTTATCCTTCCAAACATTGGAATTCTGACCTAATCCTTCCAAACATTGGAATTCTGACGTTATCCTTCCAAACATTGGAATTCTGACCTAATCCTTCCAAACACACGAATTCTGACCTTATCCTCCGAAACATTAAAATTCTTACCTTATCCTTCGAAACATTGACATTCTGGTCTTATCCTTCTAAAGATTATTCTTTTTGCCCTATCCTTCCAAACATTGGAATTCTGGTTTTATCCTTCTACACATTAGAATTCTGGTCCAATCTTTCGAAGCATTGGAATTGTGGCCTTATCCTTCTAAACATTGGAATTCTAGTCTTATCCTTCCTAACATTGGAATTCTGGTTTTATCCTTCCAGGCACTGGAATTCTGGTCTTATCCTTCTAAACAGTGGAATTCTGATCTTATCCTTCCTAACACTGGAATACTGGTCTTATCCTTCCAGACATTTGAATTTTATCCCTATCCTTTCAAACATTGGAATTCTTGTCTTATCTTTCCGAATACTGGAATTCGTTTCTTCTTATCTTTCCAAACGTTGGTATTCTTTTATTATCCTTTTCCTATCCTTATTATTTTCTTGTCCTTCCAAGCATTAGAATTCTGACCTTATCCTTCCAAACAATTAAATTGTGGTCTTATCCTTCCAAACATTGGAATTCTTTTGTCACCTATCCAAAAGTTAGAATTCTGGCTCTGTTCTTCCAAACACTGCAATTATGACCTAATCCTTCCAAACACTGGAATTCCGACCTTATCCTTCCAAACACTGGAGTTCTGATCTTATCCTTCGAAACAATGGAATTCTTATGTTATCCTTGCAAACATTGGAATTGTGCCCCTATCCCTGTATACCTTGGAACTCTAGCCGTGTCCTTTGAAACATTATAACTTTTATTTTCTTTTCCAAACATAGGAATTTTGGTCTGTGTTGTTATAAATTCCGGATTTCTAGTTCTTATCCTTCCAAACATTGGAGTTCTCCCCTATCCTTGCGAACATTGAAATTTTGGTCCTATTTTTTGAACATTGCAATTTCTACCTTAACGTTCCAGACATTGACATTCTGGTCTTTTCCTTCTAAAGATTATAATTCTGGCACTATCCTTCGAAGCATTGGAATTCTGATCTTATTCTTCCAAACGTTAGAATTCTGACCTTATCCTTCCAATCACTGGAATTCTTATCTTGTTGTTGCAAACATTGGAACTCTGCCCCTATCCCTCCAAACATTGCAATTTTAACCCTATCTTTCCAAACATTGCAATTTACATTTCACCTTATCCCTCCAAACACTGGAATTTTGATCTTATTCTTCCATACATTGTAATTCTAGCCTTATTATTCCAAACATTGGTCTCTTAGCTCTTATTCCTCTAAACACGAGACTTTATTATCCTTCAAAACATTGGGATTCTTATGTTATCCTTGCAGACACTGGAATTGTGCCTCTATCCCTGTATACCTTGGAATTCTAGCCGTGTCCTTTGAAAGATTATAATTTTTATTTCCTTTTCCACACATAAGAATTCCGCTCTCTTTTTTTAATAAACTTTGTATTTCTTGCTCTTATCCTTCCAAACATTAGAATTCCCCCCTATCCTTCTAAACATTGCAATTTTTGTCCCATTTTTTTAGCCTTAGAGTTTCTACCTTATCCTTCCAAACACTGGACTTTCAAACATTGAAATTCTCATCTTTTGGTTCCACACATTAGAATTCTGACCTTATCCTTCCAAACATTGGAATTCTGACCTTATCCTTTCAAATACTGAAATTCTGGTCTTATCCTTGCAAACATTCAAATTCTTACCTTCTCCTTCCAAACAGTAGAATTCTGACCTAATCTTTCCAAACATTGGAATTCTGACCTTATGCTTCCAAACACTGGAATTCTGACCTTAACCTTTCAAATATTAATGTTCTGGTCTTATCCTTCGAAACATTCAAATTCTTACCTTTTCCTTCCGAACAGTGGAATTCTGACCTTAACCTTCCAAAGATTGGAATTCTTGTCCTAACCTTCGAAACAATGGAATTCTGGTCTTATCCTTGCAAACATTCGAATTCTTACCTTATCCTTCCAAACAGTAGAATTCTGACCTAATCTTTCCAAACATTGGAATTCTGACCTTATCCTTTCAAATGTTGAAATTCTGGTCTTATCCTTCCAAACACTCGAATTCTTCCCTTATCCTTGCAAACAGTGGAACTCTGATCTAATCTTTCCAAACATTGGAATTCTGACCTTATGCTTTCAAACATTGGAATTCTGACCTTATCCTTTCAAATATTAAAATTCTGGTCTTATCCTACCAAACATTCAAATTCTTACCTTATCCTTCCAAACAGCGGAATTCTGACCTTAACCTTCCAAAGATTGGAATTCTTGTCCTGTCCTTCGAAACAATGGAATTCTTGTCTTATCACTTCAAACATTAGAATTCTGACCTTATCCTTCCAAACATTGGAATTCTGACCTAATCTTTCCAAACATTGGAATTCTGACCTTATCCTTTCAAATGTTGAAATTCTGGTCTTATCCTTCCAAACACTCGAATTCTTCCCTTATCCTTGCAAACAGTGGAACTCTGATCTAATCTTTCCAAACATTGGAATTCTGACCTTATGCTTTCAAACATTGGAATTCTGACCTTATCCTTTCAAATATTAAAATTCTGGTCTTATCCTACCAAACATTCAAATTCTTACCTTATCCTTCCAAACAGCGGAATTCTGACCTTAACCTTCCAAAGATTGGAATTCTTGTCCTGTCCTTCGAAACAATGGAATTCTTGTCTTATCACTTCAAACATTAGAATTCTGACCTTATCCTTCCAAACATTGGAATTCTGACCTAATCTTTCCAAACATTGGAATTCTGACCTTATCCTTTCAAATGTTGAAATTCTGGTCTTATCCTTCCAAACACTCGAATTCTTCCCTTATCCTTGCAAACAGTGGAACTCTGATCTAATCTTTCCAAACATTGGAATTCTGACCTTATGCTTCCAAACACTGGAATTCTGACCTTAACCTTTCAAATATTAAAATTCTGGTCTTATCCTTCGAAACATTCAAATTCTTACCTTATCCTTCCGAACAGTGGAATTCTGACCTTAACCTTCCAAAGATTGGAATTCTTGTCCTATCCTTCGAAACAATGGAATTCTGGTCTTATCCTTGCAAACATTCGAATTCTTACCTTATCCTTCCAATCAGTAGAATTCTGACCTAATCTTTCCAAACATTGGAATTCTGACCTTATCCTTTCAAATGTTGAAATTCTGGTCTTATCCTTCCAAACACTCGAATTCTTCCCTTATCCTTGCAAACAGTGGAACTCTGATCTAATCTTTCCAAACATTGTTATTCTGACCTTATGCTTTCAAACATTGGAATTCTGACCTTATTCTTTCAAATATTAAAATTCTGGTCTTATACTTCGAAACATTCAAATTCTTACCTTATCCTTCCAAACAGTGGAATTCTGACCTTAACCTTCCAAAGATTGGAATTCTTGTCCTGTCCTTCGAAACAATGGAATTCTTGTCTTATCATTTAAAACATTAGAATTGTTACCTTATCATTCCAAATATTCGAATCTGACGATTTTCTTCCAAACATTGCATTTCTGGCCTTATCATTTTAAACACTACAATTCTTTTCCTATCCTTCCAAACTTTGGAATTATGACCATATCCTTCCAAACACTGGAATTCTGACGTTATCCTTTCAAATACTGAAATTCTGGTCTTATCCTTGCCAACATTCGAATTCTTACCTTATCCTTCCAAAAGGTAGAATTCTGACCTAATCTTTCCAAACATTGGAATTCTGACCTTATTCTTTCAAATGTTGAAATTCTGCTCTTATCCTTCCAAACATTCGAATTCTTACCTTATCCCTGCAAACAGTGGAATTCTGACCTAATCTTTCCAAACATTAGAATTCTGACCTTATGCTTTCAAACATTGGAAATCCGACCTTATCCTTTCAAATATTGAAATTCTGGTCTTATCCTTCGAAACATTCAAATTCTTACCTTATCCTTGCAAACAGTGGAATTCTGACCTTAACCTTCCAAAGATTGGAATTCTTGTCCTATCCTTCCAAACATTAGAATTGTTACCTTATCCTTCCAAATATTCGAATCTGACCTTTCTCTTCCAAACGTTAGATTTCTGGCCTTATTATTTTAAACACTGCAATTCTTTTCCTATCCTTCCAAACTTTGGAATTATGACCATATCCTTCCAAACATTGGAATTCTGACCTTATCTTTCCAAACATTGGAATTCTGACCCAATCTTTCCGAACATTGGAATTTTGAGCATATCTTTCCAAACATCGGAATTCTGACCTACACATTCCAAACATTGGAATTCTGACCTGATCCTTCCAAACATTAGAATTGGTGCTTTATCGTTCCAAACATTCGAATTCTTGTCTTATCCTATCAAACATTAGGAATTCTTGCCTTATCGTTTTAAACGTTCGAATTCTGAACTTAACCTTCCACACATTGGAATCCTCGCCTTATCCTTCCAAACACCGCAATTCTTTTCTTATCCTTTTGACGATGGAATTCTAACCTTATCCTTCCAAACATTGGAATTCTAACCTAATCCTTCCAAACACGGGAATTCTGACCTTATCCTTCCAAACATTGAAATTCTGCTCCTATCCTTCCAAACACTGGAATTCTGGTCTTATCCTTTCAAACATTCGAATTATGACCTCATCCTTTCAAACATTCGAATTCTGGCCTTATCCTTTTAAAAACAACATTTATTTTCCTATCCTTCAAAACATTGCAGTTATGGCCATATCCTTCCAAACATTGACTTTCCGACATTATCTTTCAAAAGATTGGAGTTCTGACCTAATCCTTTCAAACATTCGAATTCTGAACTTATCTTTCCAATTATGAGAATTCTTACCTAATCCTTCCAAAGATTGCAATTCTGACCTTATCCTTGCAAAGATTGGAATTGTAGTCTTACCCTTATAAGCATTGAAATTCTGGCCCTATCCTTCCAAACGTTGGAATTGTGACCTTATCTTTCCAAATATTAGAATTCTGGTCTTATTATTCCTAACATTAGAATTCTCACCTTATCCTTCCTTGACTTTATCCTTCGAAACATCAGAATTTTGGTCTTATCCTTTAAAACATCGGAATTCTGGACCTATCCTTCCAAACATTGAAATTGTGGGCTTATCCTTCTTAACATTAGAATTCTGACCTTATCCTTCCAAACATTAGAATTTTGGTCTCATCCCTCGAAATATTCTAATTCTGCCCTGTTCTTTAAAACATTAGAATTCCGGTCTTATCTTCAAAACATTTGAATTTTTACCTTATCCTTCCAAACACTAGAATAATGTTCTAATCTTTCAACCTTGGAATTCTGACCTTATGCTTCCAAACATTACAATTCTGACCTTATCCTTTCAATATTTAAATTCTGCTCTTATCCTTCCAAAAGCATTGGAATTCTTGGGCTTATCCTTCCAAACAATGGAATTCTGGTCTTATCCTTCCAAACATTGGAATTGTTTTCTTTTTCTTTTTCTTTCAAATATTGGAATTCTGACCGTATCTTTCCAAACGTGGGATTTCTGACCTAATCGTTCCAAACATTGGAATATTAGTCTCATCCTTGGAAACATTGGAATTCTTGCCCTATCCTTTCAAACATTGGAATTCTGGCCCTGTCCTTCCAAACATTAGTATTCTGACCTAATCCTTCCACACACTGGAGTTCTGAGCTCATCTTCCAAAACATAGGAATTCTGACCTAATCCTTGCAAACATTGGAATTCTAACCTTATCCTTCGAAACATTGGAATTCTTGCCTTTTCGCTTCAAACGTTGGAATTGTTTTCTTTTTCTTTCAAACATTGGAATTCTGACCGTATCTTTCCAAACATGGGATTTCTGACCTAATCGTTCCAAACATTGAAATATTAGTCTCATCCTTGGAAACACTGGAATTCTTGCCCTATCCTTTCAAACATTGGAATTCTAACCTTATCCTTCGAAACACTGGAATTCTGACCTAATCCTTCCAAACACTGGAATTTTTACCTTATCCTTCCAAACATTGGAATTCTGGTCATACGCTTCCAAAGATTGCAATTTTCACCTTATTCTTCCAAAGATTGGAATTCTGGTGTTATCCTTCCAAAGAGTAACATTCTGGTCTTATCCTCCCAAACATGGGAATTCTGGCGCTATCCTTCCAAACATTGGAATTCTGACCTTATCCTTCCAAACATTGGAATTCTGACGTAATCCTTTTAAACACTGGAATTCTGACCTTCTCCTTCAAAACATTGGAATTCTGCTCCTATCCTTCTTAACATTGGAATTCGTGCCTTAACCTTCCAAACATTAGAATGCTTGTCTTATTCTCTCAAACATTAGAATTTTTACCTTATCCTTCCAAACATTTGAATTCTGACTTTGTCCTTCCAAACACTGGAATTCTGGTCCTATCCTTCCAAACACTGGAATTCTGACCTTATTCTTCCAGACATTGGAATTCTCAGCTTATCTTCCCAAACACGGGAATTCTGACCTAATCCTTCCAAACATTGGAATTCTGAACTGATCCTTCCAAACACTGGAATTCTGACCTTATCCTTTCAAACATTGGAATTCTGACCTAATCCTTCCAAACACACGAATTCTGACCTTATCCTTCCTAACATTCCATTTCTGATCTTATCCTTTTAAACATTGGTATTCTTACCTTATCCTTCCAAACATTCCATTTCTGATCTTATCCTTTTAAACATTGGAATTCTGGTCTTATCCTTTCAAACACTGTATTTCTTTTCCTATCTTTCAAAGCATTGCAGTTATGGCCATATCTTTCCAAACATTAGACTCCTGACGTAATCCTTCCAGACATTCGAATACTGACCTTATCTTTCCAAACATGGGAATTCTGACCTAATCCTTCCAAAAATTGGATTTCCGACCTTTTCCTTCCAAAGATTGGAATTGTGGTGTTACCCTTCCAAGCATTCCAATTCTGGCCGTATTCTTCCAAATATTGGAATGGTGACCTTATCCTTGCAAACTTTGGAATTCTGGCCTTATCCTGCCAAATATTGGTATTTTGTTCTTATCCTTCCAAACACTGGAATTCTGACCTTGTTCTTCCAAACATTGGAATTCTGACCTAATCATTCCAAACACTGGAATTCTTGTCGTATCGTTTTAAACATTAGGAATTCTTACTTTATCCTTTTAAACATGCGAATTCTGACCTTATCCTTCCAAACATTGGAATTCTGGCCTTATCCTTCCAAACATTGGAATTTGCGTCTTATCCTTGGAAACATTGTTACTCTGGCCCAATCCTTCCAAACAGTGGAATTCTGGTGTTATTCTTCCAATTATTCGAATTCTGACCTTATCCTTCCAAACATTGCAATTCTGAGCTTATCTTTCCAAACATGGGAATTTTGACCTAATCTTCCAAACATTGGAATTCTTGTCTTATCCTTTTAAACATTAGAATTCTTACTTTTTTGTTCCAAACAGTCGAATTCTGACCTTATCCTTTCAAACATTAGAATTCTGGCCTTATCCTTTCAAACATTGGAATTCTGACCTTATCCTTCCATACCTTGGAATTCTGGTCCTTTCCTTCTAAACATTGAAACTCTGGTCTTATTCTTCCAAACATTTGAATTTGTGCCCTAACTTTCCAAACCTTGGAATTCTTGTCTTATCCTTTTAAACATTAGAATTCTTACTTTTTTGTTCCAAACAGTCGAATTCTGACCTTATCCTTTCAAACATTGGAATACTGGCCTTATCCTTTCAAACGCTGCATTTCGTTTTCCATCCTTCCAAACATTGCAATTATGTCCATGTCCTTCCAAATACTGGAATTCTGACCTAATCCTTCCAAACATTCGAATTCGGACCTTATCTTTCCAAACATTGCAATTCTGACTTAATCCTTCCAAAGATTGCAATTCCTACCTTATCCTTCTATACATTATATTATATTATTCTATATCATTATATCCGTCCAAACATTGGAATTCTGGCCCTATCCTTCCAAACACTGGAATTCGGGCCCTATCCTTCCAAACATTGGAATTCCGGACCTGTCCGTCCAAACATTGGAATTCTGATCCTGTCCTTCCAAACATTCGAATTCTGATGTTATCCTTCCAAACATTGGAATTCGTGCTCTATCCTTTCAAACATTGGAATTCTTGTCTTTTCCTTTTACATGTAAACATTAGAATTCTTACCTTATCCTTCCAAACATTGGAATTCTTTTCTTATCCTTCGAAAGGTTGGAATTATGGCCAAATCCTTCGAAACATTGGAAATTGCGAACTTATCTTTCCAAATATTGGAATTCTGACGCAATCCTTACAAATATTGGAATTCTGACCTTATCCTTCCAAACATTGGAATTTTGACCTTATCCTTTCAACATTGCATCTCTTTTCTTATCCTTACAAACATTGGAATTTTGATCGTATCTTTTTAAATATTGAAAAAAAAAACATTGGTATTCTAGCCTTATCCTTTCAACATTGCAGTTTTTTTATCTTTCCAAACATTAAAATTTTGACCGTATCTTTTCAAATATTGAAATTCTGGTTTTATTCTTCCAAGCATTGGAATTCTGGTTTTATCCTTCCAAACAGTGGAATGCTGGCAGTATCCTTCCAAACATTGGAAATTGCGACCTTATCTTTCCAAACATTGAAATTCTGGCGTTATCCTTCCAAGAATAAAATTCTGGTCCTATCCTTCAAAACACTGGAATTCAGACCTCATCCTTTCAAACATTGGAATTCTGACCTTATCCTCCCAAACATTGGAATTCTTGTCTTATCCTTCCAAGCACTGGAAATCTGGTCTTATCCTTCCAAACAATAGAATTGTTACACCGATTCTGATTCTATTGTTCGAAACATTGGAATTCTGACCTTATCCTTTTAAACATTAGAGTTCTGTTCTGTTTCTTCCAAACTTTGAAATTCTGACTTTTCTTGTAAACATTGGAATTCTGACCTTATTCGTCCAAAGATTAGAATTGTGACCTTATCCTTCCAAACATTAGAGTTGTTGTGCATTTTTTAATAAACATTTTTTAGTTCGGACCTTATCTTAGCAAACACTGGAATTTTGATCTTATCCTTCCAAACATTATAATTTTTATTTTCTCTTTCCAAACATTGGAATTCGGGCCCTCTTTTTATAAACATTGATCTTATTTTTGCAAACATAGGAATTGTGCCCTCTTTTTTTATAAACTTTAGAATTCTAGCGCTTATCCTTCCAAACATTGGAGTTCTTGCCCCATTTTTTTAAACATTGGAGTTTCTACCTTATCTTTCCAAACACTGTAATTCTGATCTTACCCGTCCAAACTTGGGAATTCTTACCCTATTTTTATCAACAATTGAATTCTGAACTTATCCTTTCAAAAATTGGAATGTGATGTTTTTTTTTCAAACACTGGAATTCTGGCCTTATTTTTATAACTATTGGAATTCTGACCTTGTCCTTCCAAATATCGAAATTCTGATCCTATTTTTATAATCACTGGGATTCCAATCCTTATCCTTTTGAAACATTTTGATTCTGATTCTATTGTCCCAAACGTTTTAATTCTGGCCTTATACTTTCAAAGACTGAAATTCTGGCCTTATTTTTATAAACATTGGATTTCTGACCTTAGCCTTCCAAACCTTGGAATTCTAGCCCTTATCCTTCGAAACATTTAAATTCTGAATGTCTTTACTCCTAACATTTGAATACCGAATGTCGTCACTCCAAGCTACTGAATACCGAATGTCGCACTCCATACATTTGAATTGCATATGTCATCACTACAAACATTTGAATTCCGAATATCATTACTACAAGGATTTGAATTCCGAAAATCATCACTGCAGACATTTGAATACCGAATGACATCACTCCAAACATTTGAATTCCGAATTTCATCACTCCAAACATTTCAATATCCAGTCTCATCACTCCAAATATTTAATTACCCAATGTCATCACTCCGAACATTTGAATACCGAATGTCATCATTTCAAACATTGAATTACCGAATGTCGTCACTCCGAACATTTGAATACCGAATGTCGTCACTCCAAACGTTTGATCACCGAATGTCGTCACTCCGAACATTTGAATACCGAATATCATCACCCCAAACACTTAATTACCGAATGTCGCACTCCGTACGTTTGAATACCGAATGTCATCACTCCAGACAATTAGTACAGGTAATCACATGATTTTGAGTGCAATTTGGAATAAATAAGCACGAGTAAATTTTTTCAAAGGCTATCAAAATTGCACGAGCCCGTAGGGCGAGTGCAATTTGTGGTCTTTGAAAAAATTTACGAGTGCTTATTTATTCCAAATTGCACGAGAAAAATCATGTGATTACTTATTAATAATATTCATGAAAAAATTGCGAGATAGCTTTAAAATCTCTTTAATAGGGAGTCAACCCGCGTAAACTACGTGCAAAAATAAATTATTCAAATGCTGCAAATATCATCACACGTGCAGTCAAAACAACATTTTGCTCGATGTTTTTAAAGTTTGCAAGCTGCAGAAACGGGCTGAACAGTTCATGGAATTGTTCAATGTGTTTGAAATAAAGATTCTGGGTTATTACCTCGAGTTTTCCGCTCTTGCAGAGAATTTCTTCTTCCTCCTCTGATACTTGCCGAGCTTTGTTTGGGCGCTTACCACGGCCAGCCAAGCGAAGCTGTTTCGCTTTTTCCTCCAACACCTCTTTGGAAGAACTAAATTCTCGGTCACGTACAATGGACAGGGTGCAGCCTTTGTTCTTTAAGTGTCTATCAAGCGATGCCTTCATTACTTTAAGGCTTTCTGGTTCATAATCTTCACCTTTTTTGTATTGTTTACTTCGGCGTAGAAATGCTCGAGCAAAGTGTTAAGCTCAGCCGGCTCATAATTTTCTATTTCATCAGTAATTACCTTACCTACACACCAATTCTTCCAAAAAGAGAGCCAAAAACCAGTGCTTTTCGCAGTGTTTTCCTTTTTAGAGCGGTTTTTCAGCTCCTCTACAGTTGTTTCGGTCGCAAAAGCAAATGTGCTGCAAACGCCAACCATTGCGGTTTTTGCTCGAAACTGGTCCGGAGAGGATCAAAATTTTGCGCCATTTAGATGGCGGATTTGATTGGCTCTCAGTGAGTTCCTTTGTTTTTTAGCCAATCAGAATGTCACGTTTGTTACTCTTTTCTGCACTAAATTACCTTTTTTCTGCACTCAATTACCTTTTTTCTGCACTGTGTTACCTAAAAACTGCATTCCTCTTAGCCAATCACAATCGAGAATTTTTTTCATGTATATTATTAATTATGGAATGTCGTCACTCCGAACATTTGAATACCGAATGTCATCACTTCAAACATTGATTTCCGAATGTCATTCTTCTAAAAATTTGAATACCAAATGTCATCGCTCCAAACATTTGAATACCTCATATCATCACTCCAAACATTTAATTACCGAATGTCGCACTCCGTACATTTGAATACCGAATGTCATCACTTCAAACATTGAATTACCGAATGTCGTCACTCCGAACATTTGAATACGGAATATCATCACTGCAAACATTTAATTACCGAATATCGTCACTCCGAACATTTGAATACCGAATGTCATCACTTCAAACATTGAATTCTGAATGTCATTCTTCGAAACATTTGAATACCGAATGTCATCACTCCAAACATATGAATTCCGAATGTCACTCTTCCAAACATTTGATTACCGAATTTCATCACTCCAAACATTTAAATTCTGAATGTCATTCTTCCAAACATTTGAATACCGAATGTCATCACTCCAAACATTTGAGTTCTGAATGTCATCACTCCAAACATTTAAATACGAAATGTCATCACTCCTAACATTTGAATACGGAATGTCATCACTCCAAACATCTCAATTCAGAACGTTTTAACTCCAAACATTTTTATTCAAAATGGGGAATTCTAACCATTTGAATTCAGAGTTTTTTAGCTCGTTACGTTTGAGTTGTTTCTGTGTAATTGCAATTGCTCTGTGTTTTACTGGTTTGCAATCTAATCGTGCTCTTTTTGTATTTGTTTTTCTCTTTTTCTTTTTCAGTTATAACTTGAAATTCCAAATTCATTTGTATTAGGTTCTTAGACAAGAAAAACAGAAGAGGACACGAAAATTTAAGGCACTATAAAGTATGTATTGTTCTTCTACGGTTTCACGGTTACATTATGTATTTCTGTTAGATCCACGAAGTCTTCAAGATATCAGTCACTGACGCTGGAGAGTACCCTGTGTTTAATATCCCCTTCAGGGTGACCCCCGGTTCCACCTGATCTGTACTTCACTCAGGAGGGCCCCCTCGTGGATCCCCTTAGTTCCTTGTGAAAAGGGGGTATAGGCCTCACCCCCGGAGACTGATCGGGACTCCTGTCCAGGGTGGCTACCGCTGTACACCTCGATCTTGTCTCCCCCTGGAGGGCTCCCTCCTAGTCCCTCTACCCCTAGATTTAAGCGCTCACCTGCCACTGGTATTTTACCCATTAGTTTCTTGTGTGTTTTCTTGTGTGAAACTTTATGCGAAACCATCCGCCGATCGAAAGGTTTTATTAACGATTTGCTTAGTCCCTAGGCCTCATTATTCCGCGCAAATTAACGATCACTTTTAAAACCTTTATATCATACATAGGAAAAGAGAAAGGAAAGATGTGATGATCCTTTCAATTGCTCAAGGCAGATTTAAATTTATCTTCAAAGTTATAATTATTGTCAATGATCACTTAAAGGCCGTTATTTGTGTCTGACTAGGGTTGAGTTTTCATCACACGTGGGCGAATTTCGGTGTGGTGAATAAAACTGGCATGAGAAAACAGTCGACGCCACCGCTGCTTTCTCCGTGAAATGACTTCTGAGAAACGAGCGCAGAAATTTCATACTGAGGACGCGTCACATCGCAGTTCTGGGTAGTGTTTCTGATTGGTTGAAGCAAATTTCCCGCACAGCACGACCAAAAGCACTACCTAGATCTGGCTAGTGACGTGTCATCAGTATGGAATTTCTGCAATTCTAATTCAGACGTCAGTTCGCGGGAAAACTAGTGTTAGGGTCACGAAATGTCTGCTGTTTTCTTAGGCTAGATTATTACTTGCATTTCATAAACCTTTGGTTTTCTGTAATAATTTTTTCCTAGTTCATTGTCTAATTACTGCATCTTTCCATTGCTAATTTTTTGGAAGTGGAACGTTTGGTTCTATGGTTGAGTACGGATGTGAACACAGTAAACTGGCTGCCACAATGTGCATTGGTTTGCCTATTCGTGTATTGCTAAAAGTCAGGTAAGTAGACTGTCATTGTTTTTCTCATTTCATGATAATACACAAATCCTAGATATAGTGAGCCACAGGAAAGGATATCATCGAGCTGTCAAGAAAACGTCGTCTGATTAGCATTTCAAAGGACTTTTTACTCAAAAACGAGGTTAGACGGACATATTACCATACGTGAGAAGAGCGTATAACCTTACGTGTTTTCTTTGTACACGGGACTTCAAGCAGACTACTGCAAATTGCCTTAAAACACCAAACGAGGAGCATGAAAAAGAAAATTGTTTAAAGCATCGATTAATGACTAAAAGTAAAGTGGATACGAAAGCAAAGCACCACGAAGAGAAGAAAGGTAAACCACAAAACCAACGATTCACAGACTATCTTTGCGTATCGAATTGTACCTTACAAACTTTTTCTTTTCTTACTTGTAGTTCAAAGGACGCTCGTCGAGGTCCCAGTAAAGTGATCGATGTTACGGTCCCTGTGCAGTGTCAAGATATGGATTTACAACTCTTCCTCACTGAGTCTTCAAAGGTGCTAGACCCGGTGTCTAGCGCGGGAAAATTTATGCTAAAGGTCACGGCTTTGCTTCTGATTCGTCGAGAAAGTTTCGAGCGATGATTAGACAGTCACAAGTTTTGACAATAGAGCCTTGTTTTTTCAACTTTTTACATGACCTAGTATCCTTCGACACCACTGAAAAGAGAGCGTGAAAAATAAAATTGCCAAGTTTGAGCGTGATTTGTTGAAAGAAAACCAAGATATACATGTAGCTCGATTGAGTCGAAAAATTTGGGGGACAATGCCAACGTCTGTAAAATTTTGCGACTTTAAGGACCACGCTCGCTTTAGACCGATTACTTTCAAACTTAAAAAGTTTGTTAATGTTAGGGTGCTCTTGTTACCGTTGTTGACTCATTTTCGCTAAATGATCCTCATAAAAATTTGAAATAACCGTGGAAGGATCTATTCAGAACCACAGCAACGGCAACGTTTTGACGCTTGCATTACTTGCCTTTTTTGGCACTTCTCCACTTTATGATTGATTTAAAAATCTTGGCAAATCGTGTCACATGTCAAGCCATTTAGGCAAAAACCACAACTAATCGTGGCTTGCTCCCACGTTTCCTGCGCGTTGTCTTAGATTCAGCCCACATTCATTGATATTTTTCATTTAACCTATGGTTGGTCTATCGGATTTAACTGAGTCTTTTGTGTAACACCTGTTTTTCGATGTTATGTTTTGTTTTGTCTCTTTCAGGGTAAATTAAGTGTCCTGACGGGAAAAAGATGCCGCGAATAAGATATTTGTTAATAGAAGCGGTTCACGAAGTGACAGTCGATGATAATGAACCTGTCAGATTACGAAACAATGTAAGATATCCTGCTATTTTCACATAGACCATAATGCATGTTGTTAACCCCAAAATACTTTTTGCATGACCATTGTTTGGAGTTTCTGCTGGGTATCACAGTCATCCCAAGAGAAATCGAAGACAGTGCATATGCAAGATTTTGGATGGAAACAATCGGACGGATATAAGACTTTTTTTGGCCTTCTATTTCTATTTGGCCTTCTTCGCTATTGTGTCAATCAAGTTATACCTTGATGTCGGAAATGACGAATTCATGATTCCGGGTAATTTACTGAGGTGGCATCCTTTGTGTTTATGTCAACTTGTGCAAGATATTCAAACTTGCCTTAGAACCGAGAACTTTTTTCATCCATGTTATAGACAATTTGGATGGCGGTGTCCTTTTGGGTGTAGTTTTTCACTTTTGAGTCAGAAAGAGTGGGTAACTGAAGAATCTGGGTATCTATCTTTTGAACATATCAGATTGTAAATGATTTGTTTTTCCAAATATTTGGCTTTCGTTATTCGTTTTCATTGTTTATGATGGTCAGTTCTATTTGTATCGTTATTGATATTCAACATTAACACAAAAGCAAAAGGCTGGATTAGACCGTTGTTTCAAAGCTGCCATCAGGTTTGGTGCTTATCACCATCCTCATTACAGAGACAAATTTTAGAACATGAGTCAATGCACACTTCTCTTTGCTCGTCATTAAAAGTTTACGTGTCTTCCGTACTCGTGTTATGCAAATAAGCAGAAGGCGTTCAAACTTGAAATGTCGACATGTCAGTATCTTTAGCAGCTCATTTTACAATAAAGGTTAGCTGTAGACTCTATTTGAACTCATTTGGTTCGCTTTGATATTTGAGGACATCATGTGTAAGCCTTGTTGTGTGTCAGTGGCTCTAGTTTGCGCGTTTCTGCAGAAACGCAAGTGGCACCACAGCG
Organism: Porites lutea; assembly: GCF_958299795.1. NCBI lineage: Eukaryota > Metazoa > Cnidaria > Anthozoa > Scleractinia > Poritidae > Porites > Porites lutea. The sequence goes on along the minus strand of NC_133202.1, from coordinate 12,190,759 downwards.
CCTAACAACTCCGGAGTTCAAGCAACTTCGAAATGCCATAACGTGTACACTTAATACAATAGTTTTTATGCCGGAGCGAACAACAAGATAGAAGCACTACTTCGTGAAGTTAAACATGAGCTGAGCGAGATTCGAGAAGAACTCAAATGTATGAAATTTCAGAGGAGCTTAAAAGCTCGCTCACACTTGCGGATTCTTCTTGTGTTATCGGTGGTGACTTTAATGTGATTTTTGACCAAGATCTTGATGGAAGTGGGGGTATTAAGAAAACGAAGGAATCAGTCAAAATTCTGGAGGATATTTGTTTGGAGCAGGATTTGATAGATATATGGCGTGTTAGAAATCCGACGGAGAAACGCTTTACGTGGAGACAGAAGACCCCAATTATTCAGAGACGTTTGGACCATTGGTTGGTAAATGATTCTTTGCAGGACGACATTGTTTCAGTTGACATAATACCATCTATTAAATCAAATCACTCTGCAATTACATTGTCGATTAACGGTATAGATGACAGTAAACGCGGTCCAAGCTTTTGGAAGTTTAATTGTTCTTTAGTGAATGATACTAATTATTGCGATCTCCTTGACACAAACATCAAAAGTTGGCTCGAAGAATTTAAGGATGTTGTTGATAGGCGTGTCTTATGGGACTTGCTAAAATACAAAATTCGACAGCTCACTATAAGTTATAGCAAAACAAAAGCTCGGAACCGGAGAGCTAAACTTAATGAACTGGAAGAAAAATTACAGAACTGTACCAAAAAGTGTGACAATGATCCATCGAGACAAAATGTTGAGGATTTAGAATGCTTACAGGCAGAATACGACCAACTGTATGATTACATTACTCAGGGAGCTATTGTTCGTTCCCGTGCAACGTGGTACGAAAAAGGTGAAAAGAACAACAAATATTTTTTGAATTTGGAAAAATCAAATAAAAATAAAAGTTGTTTGCGGAAAATTTTAAAAAGCGACGGAACAATAGCAGTTGATCCTAATACAATTATGAGTGAATTAGATTTCTTTTACTCCAATCTTTACAAAGAGAATAATAGTCATTCATCGTCATTTCTAGATGACTTAAAGGAAGTTCCTACCTTGACTGAAGAGTTGCGAATGGTATGTGAAGGAAGGATAGAATATAATGAATGTTTTAATGTCTTACAATCCTTTCCAAAAAATAAAACGCCTGGGAACGATGGACTAACAATAGAATTCTATTTGGCTTTTTGGTCTTTGATTGGGAAACCTCTAGTAGGTTGCATCAACTACTCTTATGAGTTTGGAGAACTTTCAAACTCACAAAAACAGGCTATAATCACGTTAATTGAAAAAAAAGGAAAGGATAAACGAGTAATTAAAAATTGGCGGCCTATATCGCTAATTAACGTCGATGCGAAAATTATTTCTAAAGTTTTAGCGAAGCGCCTGGAAAAGGTCTTGCCAAATTTAATACATCCCAGTCAGAATGCATTTGTTAAAGGTAGGTCCATATTTGACGCAATTAGAACGATTGATGATATTGTGGATTACACCAAACGGAACAGTTGGTCGGGATTTATGATCGCAATTGACTTTGAAAAAGCCTTCGACACACTAGACTTTCGATTTCTAATCAGAACATTACACAAATTCAATTTTGGCCCATCTTTTATTCAGTGGATGCGTGTTCTGTATAAAAATGCATCCAGCTGTGTAATGAACAATGGATTTACGACTGGTCCTTTTCTACTAGGTAAAGGTGTCAGACAGGGGGATACACTCTCCCCTTACCTCTTCATCCTAGCGCTTGAGACCTTAGCTGTAAAAATAAGAGAGGACTGCAATGTACAAGGGCTTAAAATTGGGGAAGAAATGATTAAACTGTCTCTATTTGCAGATGATATGACCTGTATCTTAAAAGACAAAACATCTTATACAAATCTGTTTCGTATTCTCAACTCTTTTGGAGTGTTCCGGCCTAAAGGTGAATGATGAAAAAACAGAAATCATGCCTCTAGGAGATAATATCCTACAGGAGAAAGACTCCCCAACTCATAGTATTCGTGAGATCATAAAAATCTTGGGGATATATTTTGGTTATGATGATAGGCAAAGGAACAACCTTAACTTTAGTCAAACTTTAAAAAGTATAAAGGAATCAATCAACGTATGGAAATGGAGAGGGCTCTCCCTTTTAGGGAGAATACAGATAGTCAAAACTTTCGCAATCCCAAAGCTTATGTTCAGAGCATCGGTTATACCAGTCTCTAAAGAACTAATTAAAGAGGCAAACTCAGTTCTCTACAACTTTATTTGGAATGGGAAGGACAAAGTGAAGCGTCTTGCATTGATATCTGATATAGAAATGGGTGGACTCAAAATGTTGGACATTCAATCTATGATTTGCGCTAAACGAATAACATGTTTAAAGAAATTATTGGAGGATTACTCAAGTCCTTGGAAAGTAATCCTAGACAAACTTCTGTTACCAGTCGGAGGACGTTTTGTATTGCATTGCAACTTTCAAACTTCTAAATTGAAAATCAGTCTACCAGCATATTATAAGGAATGCTTCGATGCGTGGTCGGAGGTTAATGGGAAGACTCCAAGTTGTTACGAGGAAATCATTAACGAAATTATCTGGAACAACAAATTTCTTTGTTATGACAAAAAATCGATGTACAGAAGAGATATAGTAAATTTAGGCTTCGTGAAGATTAAGGATTTAATTTCTGCGCACAACTCCTTCTTGTGCGACTTCTCTTCACTTACAAACCCTGAACAACGATTTTTTCTTATGAGTATTATCAATTCGATTCCCGCAGAATGGCGCTCACTTATTAAAGCATCTACAAACGTCATATCAGCCAATCCCATACCGATTACCCCAACTATTAAGTTGCCAACTGGTAGTGTAGTGCCAATCCTTGATATCTCTCTTAAACAGATCTATCAAATCTTTCTGCAGCAAAAGCAAATTGCGCCCACCGCAAAACAGAAATTGTCAAACAATTACGCAAATATAGATATTGATTGGGAAAAGGCTTACACTTTGGCCTTTCATTGCACTTTGGACACAAAGATCAGGGAATTTCATTACAAAATTTTAAATTGTATAATCTTTACAAACGTGAAACTTAATTTAATTGGTGTGGTGGAATCGCCAAACTGCACTTTCTGTCAAGAAGCAGCGGAATCCGTCGAGCATTTACTCTTCTCCTGCAGGATATCTTCTGAGTTTTGGAAGGATGTCTTGTCCTGGCTAAGAGATAATTATGTTCATGTTGAGACAATTAATGAGTCTGATGTGATATTTGGAAAATTTGATATTGTAGAAGACTATATTCTAATTAATCATATTTTGTTATTAGCTAAATATTATATCTACTGTAGGAAATGTCATAATAGCGTACCTTCAGTTAGAGGTTTTATTGCTAGGGCAAGACGTGTCTTCAATATTGAGCTCCATATCGCCAGGGAAAAAAATAAACTTCTTTTTCATTTTCAAAAGTGGGAGAAGCTAACTAATGCACTTTGTAGTAGTTGATACCCATAGGTTCGTTAAAATTAGCAGGCATCTTTATTAATATCGTCGTTGTTGTAATACATACATACATTTTTCGTTGTTGTTATCCGTTTTCCTTTTTGAGTAGAATTGTATTTAATGTTTATTCTTAAGTAAAATTGTAAAACTTGTCTTTAGTTCAATAAAAACTGTTAAAAAAAAAATGTATGAAAGAAAACAAAACGATTGAGAAAGGTAGGTCATTTTTCAGTTTTTATTATCAATTGTTCTTTTCTCTCAACAAGCACGTTATTAAAGTGATAAAAGTATTGTCCATTTTCATACTATTTTCAATTGTCTTGACAAGGAAAGTAAAGATTTAGCACTTCCTCTTCGATTCATCGTTAGCACCAAAAAAATATTCCTTGGGTTCTTAATTTATCGGTGTTGTTCGGTCCCTTCGATGTTTACTGTGACCAAAATACAGCCGGTGGGGGGTGGACAGTGTTCCAAAAGAGACTGGACGGCTCGGTTGATTTCTACCTCGGTTGGGACGACTACAAACGAGGCTTTGGAAATCTGAATGGCAAGTTTTGGCTTGGACTGGACAAGATTCACCGCCTGACAAAAGAACGAAGCAGGCTTCATGTGGATCTTGAAGACACAACTGGAAAAACAGCTTACACTGAATACGACTTTTTTGGTGTTTCAAGTGAGAGAAGCAAATACAAGGTGAGTCTTGGAACATACTCCGGTAAGTCTTGTAAGCAGTTGCAAAAAGAAATAATCGAGATGTAAGTTTTTATGAATTGTTTTGTGACGGAAAGTTTTTCCTTTTGGAACGAATTAAAGGTTTTGCGGGAAACGGTGCCTAACTCTCGATGAAACTGACAGAAACTAGACTCAAATGGCAACTCGCTTGCGGGGAAGAGCCGTCACTTCACTCTTCGGGATCAAACCCGCACTAACTGGTACAGGTAGTAGATAAAACAAAACTGAACTTTGGTTCCAACAATGTTTATTCTTCTCGGTACATCAACTACACTGTAGCAATCAACTCTGGTTATACTTGGCGAAGTAATCAGTAATCCATCCGTGACGTAATCGAAAAATAGTAAAAACTAGCCTGGTTGCTTATGTATGACGTCTACAACAACCATTTGAGACAAAATTAGCACAACAGAAATGTTAACAGAAATTTCTTACAGGTAAATGAATACTAAAAGCAAAATCTATTTTTCACCTGAAGTCTTTTGCTACTGTTACTATTTTGAGAAGTAAAACTACTAAAACCAGGTCAGCAAAACAGCGATTATGTACGAAGTATTAGAATATAAACTGTGAATCGCACCAATGACATTACGAGTCTTCATAGCCAGCAACATCGTCACAACTTAAGGTGATTCCTTAGTAAAAGAACCTAACATAGATTGTAGATGAAACTTGGTACACTGATGTAACAAGTCATGAAGATGATAAAAAAGTAATAAAAAGTGGGGGTCACCGTGCTCGTTTTGACGTCACAATGCTGATAAATACGGCTATTTTTGGACCCTTTGACAAAAACCGCGCGCAGCCCAAAACTAGACAAAAAGGAGAGATTTTTTCGATGATGCATGTGGTATCGCACAGAATTTGACTTTATTGTATTGTTTATCCACTTACATACCAGAAAAATGTCTTTTAATGCTCCTGTTTTTACTTTACGCCCCAAAGTAGAATTGAGTTGGACAATTTAGTAAAATTGCCAAGAAACTGAACATAGATTTGTGCCAATTTTTTTCTCAACGAAAGGAAGCACTGTCCTTATTTAAATCATGAAATAAAAAACGGGGGCCACCGTACTCGTTTTTGCGGTAGAGCTGCAGAAAGTGCACATCAAATGCCTTTTCTCCGATTTTTGAGAGAGGACTGGGGCGAGTTTCAAAATAGAATGTATGTGCAGCAACACGCGTACTGCTTACGTTATGCACATTCCCAACACATTGAGTGTCACCTCGGCAAGAAACAACCGCAAGTAAAAATTCCAATAGCATTTCTCTTCAGTCAACTTCATTTTAATAATGTTACTTCACATGCTGTTTTTTACGTCGGCCATCTTGTTATGCGCAGTAAGAGATGCGCAGTGCAAAACCAGGGAATCACCTTAATTAACAGACGACCAATAACAATACACAGCAATTATGGAGTCACTCTTGGTGTTAAAGCTATAGGCCTCAGTTCTTTGATGGGTAGCTTTTCATAAATGAGGCAGTCAAATTTTCCGTGGCACTTCTTGAGAACGCGAAATTGGCCCTCATTAAGAAGATTTTTGTCTCCGTGAGCTTCTTTTATTCTTCTGAATACTTGTGTTCGGCAATGCATTAATGAAGGTGTCAGGCTGTGTAGCCAACATAGTCTGCATCACACAGATCACATGCAAATTTGTAAACAACGCAATGCTGACTTACAATACTTGGCTTAATTCCTTTTTGGCTTAAGATCTTGCTCCAATTTTTTGCTCGCAAAAATAGGCTGTAAAGTGACGGCAATCTTATTGTTGAGACCACGTAATTGCATACGGACTGCGTTAGCGGCTATCCGGATCTTTGAAGGAAAGAACTACTCTGATCGTGTTGACATCATCGGTTTTCCTTTGTGACTTATATTTTGAATAAACATATTAATGGTGGAATTTATGAGGGCAATTGGATAATCAAGTCGGTAGAAGATAGATCGTAACTTGGCACATTCCTCATTGAAGGCTTCTGTCGTAGATGACAGAATTCCCAAGTATGCTTAGATGAATGTCTAAATCTGTGATTTAATCATTTAACTAGGATCAGCCTGTAGGATGAAGCGAATTTCGAGTTTACCACATGTTATATTTTGCCATCGAAAATGAGTAATGCACTAAGTTTTTGTTATCGCGTCATTTTTGAATCATTTCAGTTCGACGAGTCTCGCTATTTCCTTGAAAATATGTTCTAGTGAAAGAAAAAGATTTGTTATGCGTGTTAATGGCAAGTGGCCAATCTACTCCGTGCGGCTATTTAGCGAACGCGAGGAAAGTTGATGTTACATTAGCAACTTAGACCATTCTGAGACCCCGAGCTCGAACTTTTTCTGCCAAATAAAAGACTTTCGGCGGGAACAATTTGCATCACGTTTCTTATCTCTAGAACTATCAATCGACAAGAAATGAAAGAAATCGATTTTTTAACTCTTGCCACGAAATCAGGATTTTATTGCTCTATTTCAGTTTTCTGGTCGTCGCTCTTAAATAAAATCAACTGCATGCATGAAACTAAAAACACCGGGGACGCTTCTGGTTATGTCACTTTGAGGGTCTTGTAAGAAGATGCAAAATGTTAATTTCTTTAACTGTTTTGTCACAATCCTTTGTGTCTGTGTCAACTACAATACAAAAAGCTTCGCGTGCAAGGTATTCAGTCTTAGACCACGAACGTTTATTCATATCTCCGTTGGTAGTGTCCTCGTCAATGAATTTTTTTTCACATTTTGAGCCAGGACGGACTGATAACTGAATGATCTTAATATCTATACTTTGAAGATTTTGAATGATTTTTTTTCCAAATATTGTCTTTCGTCTATTTGCAAACTAATATTTTGACTGTTTGATGATTCGAGATGATCAGTTCAATTTGTATCTGCATAATTATCAAACACATAGTCACTCAGCAGCATTATCTTCTCGACGTTCACTGAGTCTGAAACTAAATAGAACCGCTGCTTCGATGCTACCATCACACAACCTGCCACCAGGCGTAGTTAGCATCCCGCTCGTGACAGAATCAAATTGTAGGACATGAGTGAACTGATGGTAATTTGACGATTGTCTTTTCTGACGTTAAGAGTTCCGTGCTTGTATTGTGCAAATAAGCTCCGGGCGCTCAAACTTGAAAACTCGACTTGTCTGTTACTTGGCAGTCCAATTTCACAATAAACTTTAGTTACGCTGACTCATTCTCCTTTAATACAGTCGTGGTGATACCAGTTGAACTTAATGACATTTGGTTCGCGTCGATTTAGGAATGATCGTGTGTAAGCTTCGACGTAGTGTCTTGACTCTAGTTTGCGCATTTCTGGTGATAGCTACGCTTAACGCCAGAAATGCAAGTGGCACTACAGCGCCTAACAACTCTGCAGTTCAAGCAGCTTCCAAATGTCATAACATGTACACTTACAACAGTTTTTACGCCGGAGCGAACAAGAAGATAGAAGCCCTGCTTCGCGAAGTTAAAAGTGAGCTGAGCGAGATTCGAGAAGAGATCAAATCCATGAAAGAAAACAAAACGAGTGACAAAGGTATATTCCAATTTCATATTCATTTTCAATTATCTTGAGAAGGGAAGCAAAGCTTATAGCATTTCGTCTTCGATTCATCCTCCTAGGGTACATAATTTTATTTTCGAAAAGACAGATCAATAAGTTAAAAGAATTTTTAATTTCCGCTGTCCCTTTTTCAGGGGCACCCAACGACGGTTTACTCCTAAATGCATTGGAGAGTCTATTTAGGCTATCCAGATTATTTTAGATCTCTACAAATGAATTCTAAGCCGGCGGCGCTATAAAATTTGTATCTGTTCGGTCATCCTAGGGGAACTTGAGGCTTTTCGAAATTACATGGGCTTCAGTGTTAATTTCCCGAAGTGCAAGTGAACGTAAAACGAAAGTAAAAATATTTCTTTTTTCTCATCTCCCCAGCACATTTTTGAATCCTAAAAAAAATTAGCCCAACGTAAGAAGTAACATATGAAAACTTCAGAAAATCGTAGGGAATTTTTAGATAAACTTCGAAAATTGTACATGTACCTGAGTGGAAAGCTCATCTAGACATTTTTAGCCATATTCAAGCAATAGAAAATTCTAGGAAATATTTACTGCTTCTCCGAACAGATAGTTTACAGAAATTTAGGCGTTGGGTGCCCCTGCCTTTTTTTTACTTACCAATAGTAAGAGCGAGAATATCAACGAAATTGTTGTCCTGAAATTTTAGTGTTTAAGAACTGCGCAGAACTCTACAAAGCTGGTAAACGAATAAGTGGCGTTTACAAGATCAACCCTGATAATGACGGTGCCTTCGATGTTTATTGTGACCAAAAAACAGCCGGTGGTGGGTGGACAGTGTTCCAAAAAAGACTGGACGGCTCAGTTGATTTCTACCTCGGGTGGGACGACTACAAACGAGGATTTGGAAATCTGAATGGTGAGTTTTGGCTCGGACTGGACAAGATTCATCGCCTGACAAAAGAACGCAGCAGACTTCGAGTAGATCTGGAAGACACGACCGGAAACACAGCTTATGCTGAATACAGTGTTTTTGGTGTTGCGAGTGAAAGGAGCAAATACAAGCTGAGTCTTGGAACATACTCGGGTAAGTATGGTCGCCGCGGCGGCGCGGTGGCCAGTTGCAGAATGAGATGTAACTCTGCATGACTGGTTTTAAAGTCGTTCTTGGAGATCAGAGTATTATTGAAGCTGATTCGCGAAATTTATCAAAACTCAATCATATATTGGGACCTTGCACCAAATTGAGGAAAATATTTAAAAAGTGGATCAAAACATTATTAAAAGAAGGTATAAATTACGTAACAAACACAAAAGAAGGCACGGATGGACAAACTTGAGGGAATGGATTGCACTGAATTGCCGTTTTTGAAAACTTGTTAGCCTAACAGTTTAATTTTCACAGGTTTAATCTTTTCGTTTTTATGTAAGAAATTGTTATAATGCTTTGGGTTATTTATTTGACGCGAAGCTGTGTTTTTTTTTTTTTTTAATTCATTTACAGGTGCATTTTTCGTAAACGTTAAGTTTCTTATAGCGAAACGAAGAGAAGCGTGAGACAACATTAACTCAATGATCTAGACAGTCTGACAAAGCCAAGCCCGGCCTTTAAGATCATTTTCTCTTTTCTTGAAGGAACTGCTGGTGACTCACTTTCATATCATCGTGGAATGGCGTTTTCTACCAAAGATCGAGACAACGACTTGAATAGCGGCGACTGTGCAAAGCGTTGCAAGGGAGGATGGTGGTTTAATTCATGTCTTTATTCCAACCTGAATGGCCTCTATCATCACGGAAAACACTCTACGTCATGGGAGGGTGTCAACTGGAATACGTGGAAAGGCAGCACCTACTCCGCAAAACGAGCTGAAATGAAAATCAAACCAGTTAAAGCCTAGAGCTACCTTCTCTTTTTTTCTGCTGTAACTTAATCGATATTAAGGTCGTGCAATATTCAGTAGATGAGTGACGGTTTAACCATTCTGATCATATCATTGAGTGGAAAACCAGTATAGACAATTAAAAATTTTGGCTTTTAAACTCTCTGAGTACAGTGTTCTCCTGTTACACTAGTCAAATGTTTGCCCCGGATTCGAGTCAGGGACTGACGACTCAGGTTGGACCAGTGAACTGCCGGTGCTTAGGTGGGGGCGGAGCGGGCGGGGGGGTTAGGGTAGAGGGCGCGACTTATTTCTTTCAGCCTTAAGCCCACCCCACTGGTCACAACTCTGAAAATGGATCACAGCAGACTATTCGTGGTCTTTTTGGTTGGATGAAGAGAAGTGTGGTACGCATTGTCCAAAAAGCCTGTTTTCGTACTTCGCGTAATCCAGCACACTCTAAATCAGTACCATACAACAAACCAAGCACGCTGTTTCGAACGTAAAGCAAAAGTAGATTGACACGGGTGGATTTATGTGCATGTTCGTTTTCGTTTCCTCTGCGGCTCTGGCTGTGCCAGGCTCTCAGTCACGATCTGTGTACATATAAACTATCTTTGACTGCATGAAACAGGCCACTCATTAAGTTCCAGATATGTATACTTTAGCCACGCCTTACGACCTTTTCTTTCGTAACGTATTTATCCCATCATTATTCTTTAATGGCATTGGCATGCACTCATTGATTAACAATGCCGTAACAAAAAGCAAAAATGGAAAACAATGTCCCAACAGCCGAATCTACGTCCTGTCAAAAATGGACAAGCATGACAAGTTGAACGTAAAAAAAGAAGTAATACGTGACAAGTTTTACGAATCCTCTTTATCTTAGTGTTTAAAGCATTAAAAGCGGTTAAGTTATAAAATAAGAAACAGGACGAGAAGTGTGCCATTTGACAGGTTAAAGGTCACGTCATTCAACAGTAACTCCACTTAATCGATAATCTCAGCAGTTTACATATTTTTCTTCCAGTCTAGTATTTCGCCGTAGCTCCGGGAAGAGATTTTATGGGCGATTTGATGATAACAGTCTTCCCTGCGGGAGAGAGTGATCTGTTCTTCTTCTTAAACGAAATAGGCCTTTTGTAACACAGATAGGGTCACAGGGTACAACTGATAGTCACGCTGGCGTGAAAACAATGTAGTGAACCAAGAAAGAGGATTGCCCCATGTATCGTCTAAAATGATAATTTCTTTTCAAGGACCATTGCGTTGTTTGCCCACAATGCTAAATCTGTAGCATTTCAGTTGACGGTTTGTTGAAATTAACAACACAGCATAGATATAGGTGTAACTGAATACATAACATAGAGAATAGAGACAGGAATGATAAACATTTAAAACTACATTCTTTACCCATAGCAAAACCTAAAGGGCGTGCAATAAGGCATTTTTCACGAGGACGTCATTTTACTACAAGTGATCAAAATACTTCCGGGTTTTCCTTTCGAGGGCAGACTAAATTTATAATTACGACCACAGCTGATTACAAAAAAGAGAGAAAAAGACGAAATCAGTTCCCTGGTTGAAGTCGTAGAATAAAACTATTGTGAGAACGTCCTGTTAATGCTAATGATTTCCTTTTAAAATCGATCGAAAAACTTGAACTGCCACCCATTTTTCATGTGCACTTTAATTCTAACTTCCATCCTTAAGCTGAAAAATGGGTGGGAATTAAGTGAAAGTATATTTTGTGTTTCAACATTAAAGATCGTTTAATATATTTCCGTTTGCGTATATCGTGTAAATCGCGTGTATTGCAGCATGCTCCTTTACTCCGGAGTATTAAACAGAGAGAGACTCGGAAGACTGTTCAGTGTTTTGCAAAAGTGATTTATTTCTCGTTAGTGAAAAGCAGAGATTTAAACGAGAACGAGTAGGCTAATCATGGTTTACCGTCGTTCACTTTGGAGTCTTTGCAGTCTTCTGACAGTGATAGCTTTACTAAGTTTTGCCAAATCAAGCATAATAGCAAACAACACCGCAGTGCGTAGCCCCGACGAGGGTTCTAAATGTCATGTATACAACACTTACAACTACTACAACAGCCACTTAAACACGGGGTCGAACAAGAAGATGGAAGCACTACTTCATCGAGTACTGAATGAGTTAAGCGAGATAAGAGAGGAGATTACGTTATTAAAAGCAAACAAAACGACTGGTAAGTACGTATACAAAGAGTGCGCACCCTTACCGTGCACGTAGAAGATAGGAGTTCTTTCATTTGTCTTTGTTTTGCTGTGTTTTGTTTGTTACTTATTTATTTTTTGAATGATTAAATTCTAGCTATAACCTTGCCCCTCGTGGCAATCATCGATGATGATGGGCAAATAACTCTACCCGCACTTTCTTGATAGAGAGAAGTTAACAAACAGCGGACGGAACAGTAGTAATCATCATCATCATCATCATCATCATTAACATTATCATCATTATCATTTTTATTATTACTATTATTCCTATTGTAGTTATAGTAAATGCTCTTCAGCTACTGTGCGCTCCTCTGCATAATGTACAGGCGCTGAAAAATTAAAACAACTTATTTCTTTGAGATTGCACCGTTAAAACATTTAAAACGCTAAAGGGATAAAAGTTGAAAAGCAGCTAAAATCTTTCGATCCATAGAAATCCACAATCGGGTCTAAATTAAAAATCATACCTGAGTCACACTCGTGAAAGACGGTAAAAAAGGGATAAAAGGCAAAAATCAGGTTTTCTCTAAAACGACTGCTACCTTCGAATGCAGCAGTTTGTAACTTCTTATAAAAAGACCCCTGATGTTTTCCTCTCTGTGATGTCAAACGATACAAAAGTACTTCAGTTGTTTATTTCTTTATCCTTAGCAATTTACAAGAACTGTGGTGAACTCTACAAAGTTGGCAAGCGAAACAATGGTGTCTATTCCATTGACCCCGACAACACTGGTGCCTTCGATGTTTATTGTGACCAAAAATCGGCCGGTGGGGGGTGGACAGTGTTCCAAAAGAGACTGGACGGTTCGGTCGATTTCTATCGAGGCTGGGATGACTACAAACGAGGCTTTGGAAATCTGAATGGTGAATTTTGGCTCGGACTGGACAAAATTCATCGCCTGACAAAAGAGCGAAGCAGGCTTCATGTGGATCTTGAAGAGACGACTGGAAAAACAGCTTATGCTGAATACGACTTTTTTGGTGTTGCAAGTGAGAGAAGCAAATATAAGTTGAGTCTTGGAACATATTCGGGTAATATATAAAGCCTAGAGCCATACAAACATATAAGCGCAATTAAAATTTTATTCCTAAAATTATAATAATAATAATAATAATAATAATAATTATTATTATTATTATTATTATTATTAATATTATTATTATTATTATTATTATTATTATTATTATTATAGATTTAAACTACCTCTACTATATAGCGGTCGAGAGGTCTACCAAAAATTATGGCCTGAAAAAGAACAGCTTTGGATTTGACCCATTCAGAAAATTCATGATAGCGAAACCACAGAAGGGGAATATAAGTAGAGAAGAAATTTCGTAATTTGTGACAAAATGACATTATTCCCTTGAATCACACATTTGATTTCTCTTCGCCTGTTCTTTCACTTCTTGAACTTTGCAGGTTATTGTTTAGACTTACTTCTATGGGAAAAGTTCGATTATTAAGATAATTAGGATAATTAAGCTTAAATTATTTTGAAGTAAAACCTGGTCAATAGTAGAACTGGAAACGTTGATTTCCTGGCCAGCAAGTTACATGATTCTTCGGCATGGTTCGATAGAACTCTCTTTCCTCTGCGCAAGTGGATTAGTTGTCAAATATGAAAGTTGTCTGTGAGCGTCAATGAAGACGTCAAAAGTGCTACAACGGGACACTTTGTTCCCTGACACGGGACTGGCCACTGGCAACTGACATGTGAATGTGTTCAGTATGATAGACTCCAATTTTGAGTTTTACTGGAAAATAATGTGAACAGGCTAACCAGTTTCCAGGTTGTCGCAAGTTTGCCAACAGCCCTACCAGCCTCGCCCCTCCCCTACATAAAAACCTCCTGTAGCTGCAGATCTTAAAGATCAGACACGCTTATGAGTGTTGAATTCCGAATTATTTTTTTCTTCTTTTGTTTCTTTTATTTCCCTTAAAAAAGTATAATTTTACCAGATAACTAAGCTAAGTCGAACAACCTACAACCTGCGAATTACTCTCTCCGGATGTGACAACCGGCAGTAACAATGAGAGAGTTGTAATTCCCTTTGTCTTGCTTCACTAAATATTAATGTAGCACGAATCTTCTCATCTAGGAACCGCGGGTGACTCGCTTTCATATCATCGTGGAATGGCGTTCTCCACAAAAGATCGCGACAACGACCTTGGTTCAAACAGCTGTGCCATACGCTGTAAGGGAGCTTGGTGGTATCAGTCCTGTGTTGATTCAAATTTAAACGGCCTCTATCATCACGGGACACACTCTATGTCATGGGAGGGTGTCAACTGGTATAAATGGAAGGGCAACAGCTACTCCGCTAAGCGAGCTGAAATGAAAATCAAACCAGTTAACACTTAGAGCTTCCTTTTTCTACTTCTTGAGTTCTTCTGAAACTTTGATGTAGTCGATACAATACATGGGCGCACTTGATTTAGTAGCTCAGTGACTCTCACAGTCGGAATCAGTGAACGAGTTTATTTTGATTAAGTTACTTGGAGTAAGTAATCAGTCATGGCTAAAACCGGAGCTACTGCTTAATACAAACCATTGACTTCAATCAAAATACTGAATACGTCTGGCTCAAAAATGAAAGGAGATAGGAGCCGTCGAAAGGAGGAACTCCCAGGATACAGTTTATCATTTCACAGCGTTTTTATAAACCGGTCTATTTTAAACATCTTTAAGAGTACTTTTTCTCTCGTATTGAATATCCGCTCCGTATGTGTGCAAATTTCGAAAAAAAAAAAATGAAAAAAATAATAATGATAAAAGACAAAAGAAAAAGAGTTGTCAGTAATGACTCAAAACTGCCATGTTCTGGTCTTTATCTTTTGATAATGGCTGTTTGGTATAAGTGTGTGGCAGGTGGATAGTTTAATGTCCAAACAAAACGTCAAAAACACGAACATCGTAACTTACAATCTTCATGCTCTCTTTAGTCTATAAATGCTCATGGCCTTGAATTAGTAGACCGCCGACCTTTATTGTGAATACGACTATCGTAAATGCATGCTACGTTACGTTCTAGCTGTTATACGGTCCATCCGCATGTACATTTACTAATTCTGTAGTACTGAAATTTGAAATGGACGGCTATATTTCTCCAGTGACCAGGCCAAGATAGAACGCCTGATGATCACAGGTTAGTTATCCTCAGAACGGAATCCAGATGGTGTGAAAAGGAGTTTCCGTATAGTGCAATACTTTTTTTTTAAGATCAGTTGTTAGGAAAGTAAAGTGACAACTACACAACTACATAAAGTTCTTGTAGCGCTAGTAATGTGTTGGTCGTTTCTATATGTTTCTAATTACTCAGCAATTGGGTAATTTGGGTAAGAACGGCCTTCCAGATAGGAGATAAACTGTCAGCACTCTTAAGGTTAGACTGCAAAACAGTCCGTATTCTCCTCACTGCTTCTATGAGAAACGCTGTTAGGCAAGAAAAGAGAATCTTAATCATAATATTGGGACTAGACTTACAATAAGTCGACGTTACGAGGTTTTTAGCGAGCGGAGCGAGCTTCTAGGCCGCGAAGCGGCCAAGAGAGCGACTAGGTCGCGAGAGGTCTTCGTCCCGCGCCATATTAAATCGGACGAAGGACGTTTTTGAAAGTCTAGTCTGCCTTAAACAGATCTTAAACAGGGTATATAATTTCGTGCAAGCCTGTACTGATTATAAACAGGGTAATACAATACCTGCATGACTGATTTTGTCTGCTGACCGAAGTTTGTGTGTAATAAATTCAAGAGATAGGAAGGAAATGACTATAAATGGCTTTAAAATAAGGCAGCGTGTACTATACTTTGTCCTTTGTCCTAAACATAAGAGTAATAAAATTACGAGTGTTGTCCTTAACAGGGTATTTATTTTAGGGTTTTTTGTCCTAAACTGCTTCAGGGTTTCCCCTTGGGTTTCCCCTATACCTAAATATTGGTCGAGCAACTCCCCCAGGGGAATGTTTTTCTTCCAGTCTAGTAGTTCTCAGTAGCTCCTGAGATAGATTTGTTGATAACCTAGTCTTTTCTGCTTCTCCCGCCTTTTAGAAGACTCAACGGGAGCCAGTTTCAGATGTCCTTGTTCGCCAACCGAAATAGGCCTTATGTAATGCTGCTAGGGTCAAGGGGCAGAACTGATAGTCTCGCTGGCGAGAAACCAATGAAGTGAACCAGGAAGAGGATTGCGTGTTTCATGTAAAATGTTTATTTCTTTTTAGGGAGTACTGAATTGTTTGCTCACCACTCGTGGCTATATTTTTAATGTAGCATCTCAGTGTGAGGGTTTGTCCAAATTAACGTGGTATAGAATATCCCGTATTTGGCATGGCCACAAAAACTGACTTACACCGTAAAAGAGTACACATAATAGTGATTGGAAAATAATAATATCCCCTGTCATAACAAAACCTGTAGCTGAAGCCTTCAGCCATGACTACAACTCACCTAACAACTGACCTCAGTGACCAGAACTAGGAAGATTCCGGTTTTGCTTTCTTGGATCATTGGCTAGGATCGTTTGGTGTTGATGACAAAATTTAAATGAGAAAGAAAGAGGGAATTAAATGAATTCTCTGTTAGTTGTTGGAAAATGACAACATCTTAAAAATTTCCTATTACTTCGATATTGATGAAGGGAAGCAGGAGCCTATCAGGTGACAGGCTGCTGAGGGAAGTAATTCTTATCTAAAGCAATCGAGACTCTTGACTTGGAGTTTCCTTTCATCTTTTTCGCACATTAATTCTCCTCTGCTCCAACCTAAAAATAGGTATCAATTAGGAAACACTATACATATTTAGCATGATCCAGCCTGCGAGAGCATCCGTTTTTTTCGGCTCTAGTCTCTAGTTTGACCCGCGGTGGGAAGAGAAGCGACGAAAGAGAGAGTACACGATACAGTATTTAGTGATAAAGCGAAAAACTTCCTCGTCATTGAAAAGCTGATTTACGAGCGAGAAAGAACACGCTGTTCATGGTGTTCCGCCGTTTACTTTCGATTCTTTCTTTATTAATAAGCGTTGCTAAGTCCAATGCAACACCAAACAACTCAGCAGTGCTCAGGGAAGATGCGGATTCTAAATGTCATTCCTACAATACGAATTATAATTACAACTACTACAACAGCCCTTTAAATACAGGTTGGAACAAGAAAATGGAAGCTCTGCTTCATCGCGTTCTAAATGAGTTAAGCGAGATGAGAGAGGAAATCAAGTTTTTTAAAGTCAACAAAACGATCGGTATGTACAAATATATTAATAGTAATTGAATTAGTTGCTGCTTGTTTATATCCTCTAGAAAACAAGAGATTGAAATAATTTATTATTCTCCTAGTTTAGAAAATTTAATAAGTTGTTTAATAAAACCATGCAGCTGCGAATCGATGTAAATACCGCCGGACAAAGGCAAAATTCACATCTTATTTTAAAGCATAAGATAAAATTTTCTCCTTCGTGTCAGTCATATTAGCGAAAGATTAACATTTTTTTGAAGTAAAAATCTGCGGTTGACAATTCCGTTCGTGCTGATTGTTTAATACGTATCCTTATTGCGCACCTTAAGGTGACTCGACCCAGTTTTTTTTAGGGGGTACCATCCTACTTTGAAGCTCTCTGGTATCCCCACCTTTACTTTTATCGTAAGTATAACACATAGAATGGATAACATATAGATCAATCTACAATATAACATAGATTTTTGGCGATCGGAGTAAATGTCACGTGGTTATAATGCCACGCCCCTTTAAGGTCTGAGTCGAAAATCTGCTGTTGCCGGCATTTTTTCGTGAAAATCTCTCAGCTACGCATAGTGCGCATTAGTGCCTTGCGCTGAACAGAGTTTCACCAAAATCGCAAAGACCCAATTCGAGAAATTCAGCGGTTTCCAAATTTAGGTCATAATTTATGCGAAAATGATAAGCAAACTTTACACGGATTATATCTAATAAACTATGAGATTCATCTCTGTATTTTGGGCATCCTTATAACAGATGGGTCCTTGCAAGTCAGCAAAACGCTTTAGGGCCTTGTAAATGCGCGCGATTTCGAGCAAAGCAAACATATAGAAATTATAGTTTTCGCTATTTGTTGACGTTTGTCAGCGTTTAAGAGTCAATCTCACGAAAAAAGCATTTTCTAAAAAATTCGTAGTTTTTTTTCCTTCAAATTTTTTCAGGGCCACAATTGATTAACTTACTACCCGGACTCTGAATTTCATGGTCATTGAAAAACTGTGACATTACCTTTGATTTAGATTTAGTGTGTAGCACTTCTTGATTTTTTTGCAAAGGTACAAGAAGCACGAGAATTGATTGAAAATTGTGAGTTAAACCTCTATGTATCACGCGATGGCCTGTCTCACTGTACCAAAATTATCATATTCGGAAGTCAGCCAAGCGCGGTCATTGCACGCGTGCTGAACAAGAATGCTGTATAATGACAGACTAGAAACAATAGACAACTCCCAAAGCACAAACTCAGCCCAAACGCTAGAAATCTTCAATGTTTACTCAAGTTTGGGCTTATAGAAGATAATGTCACAGTTTTTCAATGACCATGAAATTCAGAGTCCGGGTTGTTAGTTAATCAATTGTGGCCCTGAAAAAATTTGAAGGAAAAAAAACCGCTAATTTTTAAGAAAATGCTTTTTTCGTGAGATTGACTCTTAAACGCTGACAAACGTCAACAAATAGCGAAAACTACAAGCGGGGGCGGGTGGGGGGGGGGGGGGTGGGGGTGGGAGGGCCGTGTATCCTCATAAGGCTTTTCTGAGTTTTTTTTCCCTAGAGAATAAAACATCAGCACCTGACGTTTTCAGTAGCTGTTCGTTCCTCCCTTTCCTACGACTTTTTTGGTGTTGCAAGTGAGAGAAGCAAATACAAGCTGAGTCTTGGAACATATTCAGGTAAGTTTTTTTAAGGTGAATCTTACAAGAAGCGTAGCACATTAATAAAAACATAAATTAGAAAAAAAAAATCACAACTACCTGTAATCCAATCAACACCTCTTGAGGACACGGAAAGGCAAGTAATTCATGGTAGTGAATTACTTGCCACACTATAGGAAAAAAGCTTGCCTAGCCCCGGGCCTCATTATGCCGCGCGACCAAAGCGTTTCGGGCCACGTGGTCCAAGGCAAGGAAAAAACGTCTTATTCTGAATACGATTTTTTGTTGTTGCAAGTGAGAGAAGTAAATACAGCGATTATTCTTATTAAGTAGGTTTGTTAAAGGAGTTCCATTTTTCAATGGAATGTATACGAACGAGGTTCCTTTTCTGTCATATGAATTATTTAAAAGGGTAAGGGGTTGGACCTCGGGGCGGAGCCTCCCCGTAGAAAACATGAGGGAGGTTGAGCAAAAACGTTTTTTAGCGACACACGTCAACCGGAATAGAAGCCTTGTCCTTTTTTGTATGCCTTGACGAAGAATTACCTTCACGTTACCAACTTTGTATTGCAAAAGTGTAAGTGTCTTTACTCTTCTTACAAGGACGCCTTGCCGGAACATTTGGGCAAAACCACTGAACAAGAACTCAAAAAAGTCCACTTTGGGTTGACGTGTGCTACTTAAAAACGTTTTGCTTAAGCTGATCGTAATGCAGATCCCCACTGTTGGGTAGCCCTGGAACCCGACCGCAGGGGCATGTGGTTTTAACAAGACATATCATCGTTTTTGTTTCAATTCGCGCGCTTGACTTTCCGCGGAGAGACTTCAATGGAAATGGACATACAAAACTATCAGTGTTTTCGGCAAAAACGAAACGGCAACAATTTTCCGTGTTCTTTATTCTTATGGCCCATAGAAATGACGTCGACGACAAAATGTGCAAAACGTTATTTCCATTGGAGTTTTGAACATTCTTGTGTCCTTTCTGTGGTTGGATATAAGAGTAAAGACCTACAGACCATGGGCAATTCTTGTCGATATGTTAATCATGAAAATACTTTCCCGAACTACCATAGTTTGAAATAAGCGTTTCGTATAATTTCTGGTTTTGTGTCGTTCTTATTGTTAATTGCCCTTGGCAAATAAACCCTTGTAAACGTTACTTTCATCCCCAGGAACTGATGCATATTAAGCAGCATAAGAAACGTGACGTTTATCAAAAAATCCATTTAACCAGAGCTTGTTTTATATACTGCAGTTTGTGGTGAAGTTGTGGGGTAGCTGTTTACGAACAGTTCTAGCTAGAAATGAAATAATCGAAGTGTCTCCGCTTGTAATACTTCATCAATGGAATATTTTTTCTTTAGGTACTGCCGGTGACTCGCTTTCATATCATCGTGGCATGGCTTTTACCACCAAAGATTGTGACAACGACCCTAACTCCAGCAACTGTGCCATAATGTACAAGGGAGCCTGGTGGTTTAAAAGCTGCCACTTTTCACACTTGAATGGTCTCTATCTCCACGGGCAACACTCTAACGAATGGCAAGGCGTCAACTGGTATTATTGGAAGGGCAACAATTACTCTGCCAAACGAGCTGAGCTGAAAATCAAACCAGTTGATACCTAGAGCTAACACTTAATCGTTCAATTTTCTGCTGTGATATAATCGATACGATGTACGCATATTTCTTCAGTTAATTTTCCCTTGCATGAACATATTTTGTACTTCGCCCGCCCCATAACTTCTCTAATGGTCGTTCTATAATAACCACTAAAATTATTATACATTCAAAAGATTTTTCCGTTTCTGATTGGCGAAAATCCCACGCATAATTCATCACAATCAGCTATTGTCGACCAAATATGCAAGAATTTTGCGATATGTGAAAATAAGGTCAAATGATTATGCCAGATTATTGAACCGTTAACCGAGAAGAAGTTTGTTTGGTTTGTTTGGAAATGGGGCAACTTTTCACTCGTTTCAAGGGTAAGAAAAACGCGAACTATTGTCTAACAACATAGCAAGAACAGCAAGAAGACAACTCGACGGACGACATCTGCTATTTGGAGTATATTCGCAGACCTGAATAATCCTTTATCTCCTAAACTTAATTGCCGATAAACATACACTATCGTAGATGAACTTAATATCGACGGAGGCAAGCATGTCTTAGCTTGTTTCTAAACTAGGAAAGCTTAGAAATAATTATGAATGAATAATACAACAATTTTTGACTCGGTTTTCGAATCGCCTGAAGAATTATGGAAATCTCGGAGGGTGTTATTTGCCAAGGCGGTATTCCTCGATCTCTATAATTCTTCAGATGATACTCACCCTCATTCAATAATTGTTAATTATATGGCAATGATGCTTTTATTAACTGAATTCTCAAGGCAAAAAAGCCCTTTGCAGCTAATCATTCACTGAGATGAATTTAAGGCAAAAAGACTTACATCATAAAATGGCCATTCCTTTCCTTACCTTCCAGTATGGCGTTTTTGTAACACTGGAATGATTAGCTGCAAAGGGCCTAAAGGAACACTCTGATTGGCTGTATAACGTTCAGGATCGTCGGTACGGACCGTGTCATTTCGCATGTTTTTATAGTTCTCCCTGGAAAATTGAAACCTAAAAACACAAATGACGTTTTGATTACAGGGAATATATTGCAATAATACCTTCAAAATCGGACTCAAAAACGGGAAGCAAGAATGGAGGGAGGTAGACGCTTTCCGTTATTTCAGGAGCCGAAACCAGGCGATCTTAGAAAAACGTCTGATCTGATATTTTTCAGTGAGCCCAGGCTATACTACAGTAGAATCCCTGTAACTCGAACTCCCCCACTAACTCGTACTTAAGTCCTACTTCCCATGATTTCAGCGGTGGATCCAGACCTTCAGATAAAGCGAGGGCCCGGTCATCCAGACCGTGACATAAGAGGGGGGGGGGAGGGGGGAGGCGGTTTAAAAAAAAAATTTTCTTCGGCCCTTCGGGCATCAGTTTGGTCTAAAAATACGGGGGGCCCAGGCCCCCCTGGCCCCTCCCCTGGATCTGCCACTGGATTTGAACCCCCTTTTCAGTCATTTTTACATGGATTTGTTCTCAGTTACCTATATGATAAAAACCCAACTGTTATCTGTAAACAGTTACGTACATCTAGGGGATCTTCCTGGAAAAAATTCAAGAGAGCTTGCTGAGATCCCTGACCAGTATAATTTAATTTAAATGTAAAGCAGAGTTATGACTTGTTACTCTAAGTGTTATGGTAAATCAAAATTGATACCATAAAGTTCCCTTTAATCTGATTACTCGAAATCCCCGCTAACTCAAACTTAACTTCGTTTTCCGTCAATCAAACAAAGTTTACCCCGATAACCCGAATTCTGGAGTTTGAACTTACCACGGACTGATGCAATCCCATTAGCTCCTTTTCGGTCATCTAATCGGTAAAAACAGTGAGAAGGCCGTTCTTTCTTGATTGACTAAAGATGAGGTAGAATGTTCTTCTTCGGGTGGACGAACGTAACAGATTCCGGTAGTGGATTTTTGGTATTTTTGCAAGCCGACCAATTAAAAACAAAGAGAACAATGCAACCGTTGATAACTTTAACACCGTCTGAACTTACCTGACCTCTCAAGAAAAAGCCCTCAAATTTATGAGTATTATTGGTCCGTTTGCAAGAAACCTTGTTTTTAAAAAGCGTTGTGATTGGATAATCTTTTTCCAAGAACCACTATTCGGGTAGTTGCAGTGTTATTACCATGAAAGAATGAATTGAATTCTGCTTTTGTGTTGTTTTAACATTCAGTTATATGATGACACCATTTTGAAGATGTCCTATTATTCCTTAGACCGGCGATCAAGAATCCTTGCAGTTTTTTTCATTCACCTTTTGAATTGCAAACTTTTATTCTACATTTCAGCCTAAAATATAGATAGGAAACATTCTGAACACTATATTTTGAATTTAAACAAGAGAGAGAAGAGCCATCCTCGGAGACCCAGGGGCAGTTAGTCGGGTCGATAAAATCTTCGTGGTGATTCGTCTCGATCTTACAGTAAGCCTTCACCACGAACATTTTATCGACCCGACTAACTGCCGCTGGGTCTCCGAGGATGGAGAAGAGCTTGATTTGAAGGTTAAAGTCGTAAAAGCCGATCAAATTCAACCTCGTCCCTAGGGTCTTCTCATTTTCAAGATCCTGGAGACGAGGTTGGTGTCCCAGGGTCTAAGCTTTCCTTTCGCCGTTACGTTGACATGGGCATCCCCGCGTTTTGGCCATCTCCATTCCTACGGGCACCCCCTTCTCATATTACCTTAGCGATTTGGATTAGGGTCAGGGTCAGGGTTATAGGGGATGCCCATATCACTTGGGTTTTGGATATGGGTATGCCCAAAATGCGGGGATGCCCACATCACAGTAACACCGCCGCCATATTGGAAAACGAGAAGACCCGGGGGACGAGGTTCGAGCAAATTTCACATGCAGCATACCCAGCATGCACCTCTGCGAAAACCGTATTTACTAATAAAGCGAGAAATTCCTCGTTTGCTCAAATCTGAGCATCTAGGGAAAAACAACAAGTTGAACATGGCTTACTGCCGTTTACTTTTGAGTCTGCTGTTTCTGACGCATTTGTTAAGCGTCACCAAGTCAAGCGTGATACCAAACAACTCGGCAGTCCGGCGCCCTAACGCTGATTCCAAGTGTCCTGTATATAACACCTACTACAACAGTCATTTCAACACAGGATTGACCGACAAGAAAGTGGAAGCACTTCTCCATCGAGTACTGAAAGAAT
Organism: Porites lutea; assembly: GCF_958299795.1. Lineage (NCBI taxonomy): Eukaryota > Metazoa > Cnidaria > Anthozoa > Scleractinia > Poritidae > Porites > Porites lutea. The sequence continues at coordinate 12,167,158 of NC_133202.1, read as the reverse complement.
TAAGCGAAATGAGAGATGAGATCAGGTCTTCAAAAGGAAACAAAACGGCTGGTAAGTATCCAAAGTATACAGCGCTTAAATCCGCCAATAATCCGAAAAATAGTATCTCCAAAAGATTTAGAAAAGTTGCTTCATTTGTTTGACTTAATTCTTCCACGGCATAGTAAATGAATAAGTATAAAAGAGTGCTTTTGATTGGAAAGACTGTGCTTATACGAAGATGAGTTATACAGATTTCCGAGTCGTGCAGTCCCGAATACCGAAGAAAACAAAAAGTCACGTTTTACTTTTAGTTATAAGAAACAACCTTGACCTTCGTGTCAGATAGCAGGGGATTAACATTTCAATGAAGCCTTTAAATCCGGAGGTGCAAACAAACTCCCCGTCCGCTTAAATTCGTATAATGCGCATCGTTACTGCGCAAATAAAGGGTACATAAGAGGCTCTCTCTCCTTCTCAGAGGTTCCCACTGGGTACAGTGGCGGATCCAGGGGAGGGGCCCGGGGGACCCAGCGTCCCTTTATTTTTAGAGCACTGACTGAGGCCCGAAGGGCTGAAAACATTTTTGGAGGCCGCCCACCCCACCTTATCTAAGGGTCTGGATGACCGCCGCCCCCCCTCCCTCCCCCCCCCCCCCCCCCCATTATCCCAACGTCTGGATCCGGTACTGGGGTATTTATATGAAAATAGAAATAATGAAAAAATAATAGTAAGCGCACGGTGCATTTTCATTCTTTTTCTCTTCAACCTCCCAACGACAGTTGAGAAAACTCTAGGGAGGAGAGGGATAGGAGGGAAACAACCCAAAAGGGACAAAACGTGAAACTATATCGAAAAATAGTGGCTGAAAAAACTATGCAAATATTTATCATATCTTTCAAGTTTACAAGAATTGTGCCGAACTCTACAAAGCTGGTAAACAGAAAAGCGGTGTCTATTCCATCGACCCCGACAACACAGGTGCCTTCGATGTGTACTGTGACCAAACGACAGACGATGGGGGGTGGGTAGTGTTCCAAAAGAGACTGGACGGCTCGGTTGATTTCTACCGCGGCTGGGAAGACTACAAACGAGGCTTTGGAAATCTGAATGGTGAGTTTTGGCTCGGACTGGACAAGATCCATCGCCTGACAAAAGAACGAAGCAGGCTTCATGTGGATCTCGAAGACACAACTGGAAAAACAGCTTATGCTGAATACGACTTTTTTGGTGTTGCAAGTGAGAGAAGTAAATACAAGTTGAGTCTGGGAACATATTCGGGTAAATTGTGCTTTTTTTCTGTTTTAGCTACTTTTAAGTCAATCAGCACTTTTTATTGCAACATCCATTCACTTCATTACCAACTTTCAAAACACAAACAAACAAGCAAGCAAAAAAGAAAGCAAAATCCGCTTTAAAGGGACACAGTCAGCTGAAGCACATGCGCATATCATACCATTTCTTAGCTGATTTGCATATCACAAGACCGGCATGCGCGTGAAACAGAAAGTGAAAAGCACATCCGGAATACTCTAAACAAAACTTGTAGAGCTGAACTAGTAACAAGCCGAAATCGTGATTATAGACTCTATTCCATACCAGAGCACTCATTTTTTTATATACTATTGGGAATTCAGCGATAGATTTGTCCAGGGAAAGCCAAACATCGACGAATGCTTTTGAATTCGATCTTCAGAGGTGAGAAATGATACGGAGTCTGCATGAATCATTGTCGAAGGTTCAAGGTCGTGAAAGCTTGATTTTCCAAACATATGTAACCTTTTTCATCAGTTTTCGAAATATATATATAACGATTATTTGCACTCCAATGTTATTGACTCATTTTTTTATTTTTGGTAAACGAAGGCGATTTCTCCCGCCTGGCACCTACGCGTTTCTCATCCCTTCCGTTCATATTCCTTTGGATACTGTTTTTAACCAAATATGATAAAATAATGTCATAGGATCAGTAAAAGTTTGCTCAAAAAGAGGTTTTCTGTAAAAGATCGAGGATCGAATAAAACACTAGGCAAGACTGAAGCAGATTTCTAGATGTATCCGACGAGTACATTTGATTTCGGGCTTTCAAACAGACAAAAGTAGTGTCCAGGTCAGCGCGGTCCTATAGGTGACTGTGTCCCTTTAAAAAGTTTCAAAGTTCATTTCTACGATGCCATGCGGCCTGAAACAACAAATTAATTCAAGTTGCTGAAACATTGTCACTTGAGTTGGGGTGAAGAATTCGCCTTTCTCATACACATTATTCATTTCAAGTTTTAAGTCTTAAGTTTGTTTGCCGGAACTAAATACTTAGATATGAAAAGCCAATTTCGAGGAAGCCCAAATAAGGAACTAATCGAATGTATGCCAAATTCGACCATCACTTATTTGAAGTCGAGTTCAACATATTGTCAGCGTTTTGCCGTTTTTGTTTGTTTGTTGTTGTTGTTTTTTGTTTTTTCTAATATGTATGTAAACATTCCAGCAGCTAACCTAGCTAATAAATCACCTGGCAAGTTTCACTTACAACCTGGGACAACCATACAACCTAGCTTCCTGTTGAGGAGAGAATTGTTTTTAAAATAAATTTAATAACTTTTAAAACATTGAATGGCTCCGGTCCCCGATATCTTGAAGATATTTTAAAATTTTACCATCAAGCAAGGACATGACGGACATCAAGGGATCATTTACGCCTTGAAGAACCAAATTTTAACATGAAAACTTATGGCCAGCGAGCGTTTTCCGTTGCTGCCCTTTGAAAGCTCCCCTTTGAAATTCGAGCTTTTTCTGATGTTAATCTTTTTTAATCTAAGTTGAAAACGTTTCTTTTTAAAAAGGTGTATGACATTTAGTTTCGTCATATTTGTTTTTGTTTTTGTTTTTGATTTTGTTTTTTTTTGTTTTTTGTTTTTGTTTTTTTCTTTCCTTTTAAGATGTGTACGGTAGGGTTATATGTAAGCTTGTGCTTAATGATATTCTTATGTCCTTTTTTACATTGTAAAACGTTTAGAACAGCGATGTATAAGCGCTATATAAATTCCATTATTATTATTATTATTGGGAATTTGGGAACTACCCCCCGCCCCCTTCCCCCACTGGCTGTAACGACGGGCATGCAGTAACTTCTAATCCTTCTTGGTTTTGCCTAAGGAACTGCAGGTGACTCGCTCTCATTTCATCGTGGAATGGCGTTCTCCACCAAAGATCGTGACAACGACCTTAGTTCCAGCAGCTGTGCCATACGCTGCAAGGGAGCTTGGTGGTATCAATCCTGTCTTGATTCAAATTTAAACGGCCTCTATCGTCACGGGACACACTCTACGTCATGGGAGGGTGTCAACTGGAATAAGTGGAAAGGCAATACCTACTCCGCTAAACGAGCTGAAATGAAAATCAAACCAGCAAACACATAGAGCTAACTTGCTTTTGAGCTCTTACGCTTAAACTGGTCAAGAGATGGCTCTTGATTTGATTTAATCGATATAATACAACGAAGCACATGATAAGTAGCTCAGCGAAGGGGTAAATTTTGATCACATTACTTAGTAAGTATTATTATTCATTCAAAATATTTCCCCGATTCTGATTTGCTAAAAGCAAACGTTTAATTCACCTTAACCAGTTACTGATGACAAGCTCTGTCAACTTCGGCTATCAGTAAACAAGTTTCCAAATGCTGCATAAATTTTCCGCATAAACTCACCTGTCAAATTTTGACCAATCAGAGCATACTATGTATAGATTTAGCCGGCGCTAAAACGAAGCTTTCGTTAGTCTAATATCTTAGTTTACACAAATAAAATATAAAATCGTGTAATGTTCAGCGGCGACTCCAACGACAACAGCCAAAAATTCAGTAGGTCCACTTTGAACGTGCAGCACACTTTTGTAGTACATTTCATTGCTGTTGTTTTTCCGCACGACTACGGACGTACGGGCGTACTCCGCACGGACGATTTTCTCAGGGCCAAAATTTCTTGGGTGCATAGTTTACCAAATTGTCTTACTCATGGTGCTCCGCTGCGCGCTCTTCGCGATCGCGAGAGCTCCGCTATCAACTGGTGCAGCGTCAGGAACCCATAACACGGGTGAGGAACTACCATACTAGACTCATATCTTTCACAGTCTATTGTTAACAATTATTTTAGAGTACCTTTTTCCCTCAAAATTGGAATCTTCCTTCCGTACCCCAAAACTACTATTTTTGGACTGCACCTTCTTTTACCAGTTTGTGAACGTTTCCAGAAAGTTTAGTGGTCGCCCCAGTCTTCCAGCTATCAGATATCACCGTATTCGAAGGAAAACATCTCATTCAGCATGTATGACTGGGTAAGTGTAGCCTGAGTATCAGGCCTTCCTAAGGGGATAGGGGAGAGGAGATTATAGATGGGGGAGGGGGGAGTGGGAGAAGAGAAAGGAAGACCGCTTCAGCTCTCTCCCTTTTTCGTTTCCATCTTTCCCCTTTTCCCCAGAAACGCCTGATACTCAGGCTAGGGTAAGTGTGACATTTCAGGTTGGCGTACATGGTACAATGACTACACGTGAGAAGAAAACTGAACAATTAATGGTCAACATTTATTAATTTAACAATCACCACACCCTCTTCAGGCTCTAAATGCGCATATCCTTGAATTACTCGACCGTTGACCTTATGAAACGCCTACTTGAATAGGCCTTTTCCGAGTTCCACAAACCCTCACTTTGAACTAAACGAGGCTTGGTGCAAAACATTTCTTGTGATAATGAGTTTGATCTGCGTGAGAATAAAAAATCATTTTCCGTCCGAATGGCTTCACACTTAGCCTCGCTTTGAAACAGAAGCTTTGGGCAACTCAAAAAATAGCTTATTCTAGTTGTTGGAGAAAGGATGTTCTATTATAAACTAAGTTATTCCTTTTTCACTTAAATAGTTCTGCAGGTACTGTAATACTGGTATCCTGGAATTGGCCTCATATGAATGGGAACCTTATGGAACGAAAAACTCCTAACAGTTTTCCGCAGATGCTGTATTTTGTTTTGTTATGAAAAGGGACAGGGGAACAGTAAGAGATATTTAATTTCGCGCATGCACATTAAGTTCTTACAGCGCTAACCGTGTTCGCTCACGGTAGCCATAGATTGCTTATTACTCAGTTTCTTTCAATTAAGGGTTGGGTAAGAACAGCCCTTCAGATAGGAGATAGTCTGTCAGCACTTTTAATGTACTTTATAACATAACAAAACTAAATCGCGCGCTCTGATTGGTCAGTCAGCCACTACCATTTTCCCGTGGGTGCACGCTAAGAAACTGAGCTAGCGCGGTAAAATTTAGGCAAATTCAACAAATCTCCTCTCCTGACGGTAAAATACACCGATGAAATGTACAGATGAAAAGTGGAAGTTGAAGAACATACTAAGCTGTCGTTTTGAAGGAAAAAAGACGAAAGATCAAGCGACAAATTAGCCCTGGATGAATGAATCACTGTTTTCCTCGCGGCTAGAATCTGCTGAAGGAAAATCGAGCGAGCGAAGATCTAAGGTACACTTTGTGTGTTTTTTATAGAAGAGAAAGTCCGTTTGGAAAGGAAAATTATCAATTAGCATTGTGTTATTGACTTTTTGGTCAAGCTGATGCTAAATTCAAGCAAATATTTTAGGAAACACGCTCAAATTCGAGACAGCTTTGTTGTGAAGTTTTCATCGCATCGATTAAAAATTTTAGTTGAGTTTAAACGGGCACATAACGCTGGAATAAGCGAATTTCATTTGAGTACAGAAACATTTGGGTTTTCAAATAAATTTTTCAAAAAATAAATTCTGTGTGTATTATTTTGTTCCTCATGTTCATTCAACAGTCGTTCGGAGAACGGTCGAAAAACAACAGCTTCAGCGCCGGCTGTGTGTCGGCGAATTTCAGTTTCAACTTTCACTTTCATAGCTGGATTTCCCCAGACAGATTTCGATACAAAGCTAGTTAATTTCTTTTTAAAATTAGTGTTACCTGTTATTCTAAAGGAATTACAGTCAAATTTTCTCATTTCTACTTTGCGTTTATTTCAAAAATTGTCACATAAATAAGTTTGATAATTATTTCATTTATTTAGTTTTAGCTTATTTTTTAGAGTCCTTTTAGTTGGTGTTTATAGTTGCAACTATAGTTTTCCCTCAAAGTTTTTACCCTAATATTAAGAGCAAGTAGACAGATGCCATTCAGAATAACAACGAAAAACGTTTTGCAATTTACCTGAGGACGGAGAACGGTTGATTCAGCGAAAGAAAAACTCAAAGGCCAGTTTTTGAAAAACATAGAACATGATTTGTTTACGCGCGGGCAGATGTCACCATACATGAACTCGGACCGATGACTCAACCGAAGGCAAATGGAAAATAATGTTTTTCTCTTTTGATTATGTTATAAAAGAAATGGTAAACGTTGCAGCTGTGCAACCATGGAGTTATGGATGCACTTGGGAGGTTTGCTAAGCACTCAAGAAGCTAGAGTCGCACTCGGCTATCGCCTCGTGCGACTCTTACGCTTCTTTCGTGCTTAGCAACCTCCCGCGTGCTTCCATAACTCCATGGTTGCACGCTGCACGTTTACCATTTCTTAATTTTATGTGTCCAACCTTTACAAATGTGTTAGCAAAATAAGGTTAAATTTGACCACGAGCATACAATGCAGCACGTTATATGACCAAGATTGTCTCCAAACTTGCAAATGAAAAACTATAGAAGGCTCTGGGCCTTTTTTGATGAAGTTAGGGGAAATTGGCGTAGGATTTCGAAGTTATTTCAGTTTAAATTGTAAAAGTAAGGTTTTAATGCGACATCCTAAGCGATTGTTGTAGAAGGCCTAAATGTAATAACATTTTGACCTGAAATGTAAAATAAACTCTTAAGAGTGATAATATCAGGCCCTAAATGTTTAAGTTTCATTACTGACGTAAGTAACACGTCATTAAAGGCGGCGCTGTGTCATATGGCTGTCTGCTTCATTATGATAATTATCGTACCTACTCAAATAAGCACCGCCCCCGATTATGCGTCTCCCTCAAAAAGGACCGCATTTGGGAGAAAAACGTTTATAAGCGCCGCCCCCGAATAAGCTCTGCGGCCTTTTTAAATATAATCTAAAAGAAGACATTAATTCTTACGTTAATACTGAAAGCAATAATACAGGGGCACCCAAGGAAAATATAGTTCAAAATCACTTAAATATAGCATTGTTAAAAGTATTTCGGTATTTAAACAGTAGATATAGGCATATTTTTATCCCCTAAAAATTTTTTATCTGTTCGGCTTTCCTAGCTGAAAGTCTAGTGATCTGAAAATTATAGGGATCAAAACTTACCTTTTCGAACATTTCAGCCAGAAAAAAGGCTTCCGAAAATTCTAGGTGACCTTTATAGGGTAAAAATCTGTTAAAAATGAGCAGTTATACCATTTTTTAGATGTTCGAATTTCCTAGGAGAGACAGGCAAGCAAGAAATTTTACAACATGTTCCGAAAATTCTAGATCTCAAATCGTCTTCCGAACAGCTTTTTTCCGAAAATTGACATTAGGTGCCCCTGATAACATAGCCTCACAGGCAAGTGTTTTTAGGGGAGCTCGTTTTTCATCCCTCCCCTATCAGTAGGCTACTGATAATACAGTCGAACCGCGCTTTACGCATATCCGCTTAATACTGACACTTCGTTATAGGGGACAGTTTTCTTTATTCCTGGGAAAATCTTATTTACTTATTTTCTCTAAATTCAACCCGCTTAATAAGTATACCCGTTAATGCGGACAACGGAAGTTGTTTCTTCCCCAATCAACAGATTCCCATAATGAAAAAGTCAACCTCGTTAATGCGGACACTTCTGATTATGCACTACTGTATGTACTGTATTAGACCTTTCCTTTGTGGGGGCAAAAAAACCTTCAGTTGACAGCTTGTCGATGTTCTCAGCGCTGCAGTATACCAAATAAGATGATTTGTAGATGTCAATTTCTGACCGTGTTCTGGCATCAAACGACTACGCAGACAACTCGCGGTCTTGATTAAGTTACGTAATATATAGATGAAAAATTAGTATAGACAATAAAAAATTCTGGCTTTAAAACGACTGAGAGCAGTGTTCTCCTGTTACTCTAGTCAAATGTTAGTTAATCTCCCGGTTTCCGAGTCAGGTTGAACAAGGAAAGGTGGCGGGGGAGGCAACCTCCTTTTCTTCATCATTATGGCCACCTCACTGATCGCAACTCTGAAAATGGATAACGGCACCTCTCACTTAGGATTTGACTTCTAGCTATTTCTTGATCTTATTGGTGGGATGGAGAGAAATGGGGTGCGAATAATCAATCTGCACACTAACTGGAACAGGCATGAACTCAGTTAGAATATGTGCTTAGCCACACCACACTAAAAGTCCTTTTCTTTCCTAACTTATTTCTCGTAACATTATACTGCAATGGTATGGCATGCATTTATTCTTTAATTTTTATTAACGATGCCGTATCAAGGAAACAAAACTCAATGGGAAATAAAGGCGCGGTCAATAATGTCCCTATAACCGAATTTACATTCTGTCCCCAAAATGGACGGACAAGTTGAACGAAGAAAAGAAGCAAAACAGAACTTGTTCTTACTAATCCCCTTATCTTAGTGTTTCAGTTATTAAGAGCCGTTGGGTAATAAAATAACAAACAGGACGAGAAATGTGATATTTGCCAAGTGTGCTTAAACACTTGAGAAGTTAAAACATTCATTGTAAACTCCACTACTTAATCTAGCTTAATCTATAACCTTTATCAGTATTTTGCAGGTCTTTCGTCCAGTCTAGTAGTTTCCATCAGTAGCTTATGGGGTAGATTTGATGATAACGGTCCTCTCTGCTTCTCCCGCCCTTAAGAAGATTCAGCTGGAGCCATTGATCTGTTCAGTCACAAACGAAGTAGGCCTTTTGCAACACAGCTAGGGTCACAGGGTACAACTGATAGTCACGCTGGCGAGAAAACAATGTAGTGAACCAAGGAGAGGATTGCATGCATCGTGTAAAAAACTATTTTTTTGTTCAAGGACTGACCACTGCACAGTTTGCTTACCAGAGTGGCTAAGTTTGTAGCATGCATATGACGGCTTGTTGATGACAGTTTGTTGATGATATGTACTGTAAATGAATACATTTTTACATTTTCAGTCTCTTTTAAAATAGTGACTGAAAACTTAATGAAATTCCATGTCATAACAAAACTTGTCAAGCCTTCAGCCACTTTATACTAAAATAAGTCGCCAGACAACTGACCACAGTGACCAGAACTAGGATGCTCCGGATTTTCTTTCTCGGGCAAGTTCCACTTCATTAGGATCATTGTTGAAAACAACTTTAAATGAGAAAGAAAGAAGGAAGTGAATTCTCTGTCAGTAGTTGTTGAAAAATGACGACATGTTGAAAATTTCCTATAACTTCGATATTGATGTAGGGGTGTAATTCAGTCTTATCTAATTAAAAACGATCGAGACTCTTAACCTCTGGGTTTTCCTTTCATCTTTTGCGCACATTATTTCTGAATTCCAACCTAAAAATAGGTATCAATTAGGAACACTATACATATTTTGTGATCTGATTCTTTATCATAGCGTGCACCTTGCCGGAAACCGCTGAAACACAGAGTGCACTGTGCAGTAATTAGTGACAAGGCGATAACTGAATTCATCGTCATTTAAGAGCTGATTTTCAAGAGAGAAAGAAGCTGATAATGGTGTACCACCGTTTACCTTCGTCTCTTCTGACTGTGATAGCTTTATTGAGCGTTACCAAGTCGAATGGAACACCAAGCAAATCGGCTGTGCGCAGGCCCGATGCGGATTCTAAATGTCACTCCTATAGCACGAAGTATAATTACTACTACAACAGCACTTTAAATACAGGGTCGAACAAGAAAATGGAAGCACTGCTTCATCGAGTTCTAGATGAGTTAAGAGAGGTAAGAGAGGAAATCAAGCTCATTAAAGGAAACAAAACGATCGGTAAGTACAAAATATATTATTTGAATTACTTGATGCTTATTTATATCTGCTAAACTTAAAACAAGAAAAACAGCTCATCTTTAAGTCTCCCAGTTTCATGTGCTTGTCATAATAGACTGTCATAATACCTTAGAGTTTAAGCATATCCTTTGAAAACCATGCCTGTAAGATGAAAACTGTGCTGTATACTACAAATAAAGAGTTCTAACCATGCACCTGCGAATCGATACGAATGCCGAGCAAAAGAGTCAAAAGAAGAAGTCGCGTCTTATCTCAAAACTAAGTAATAAGATACAATCTTGTCCTTCGTGTAAGTTATATTGGCGGCAGATTTTATCATTGCAATGGATCGGGGGTGACAAAACATCTCTCGTTCGCGGCGCTCAATCCTTATTCCGCACCTAAAGAATAAGAAGAGAACGGCGCAAAAGCCTGTGGTTCTCATGACTAAAAGAACAGTTGATGGCTTGTCTTGTAAAAAGTGATACAAATAATAATTTCATCCTTAGCAGTTTACAAGAACTGTGCTGAACTCTACAAAGCTGGTAAACGGAACAGCGGTGTCTATTCCATCGACCCCGACAACACAGGTGCCTTCGATGTTTATTGTGACCAAAAAACAGCCGGTGGGGGGTGGACAGTGTTCCAAAAGAGACTGGACGGCTCTGTTGATTTCTATCGCGGCTGGGAGGACTACAAACGAGGCTTTGGAAATCTGAATGGTGAGTTTTGGCTCGGACTGGACAAGATCCATCGCCTGACAAAGGAACGAAGCCGGCTTCGAGTGGATCTTGAAGACACAACTGGAAAAACAGCTTACGCTGAATACGACTTTTTTGGTGTTACAAGTGAGAGAAGCAAATACAAGTTGAGTCTTGGAACATATTCGGGTGAGTCGATTGTTACTTAAAGGCTAGCACCATATATACATTTAAGCGGAATTAAAATTTTCTTTCTAAAATAATAATAATAATACTAATACTAATAATAATAATAATAATAATAATAATGTTATTGTTATTATTATTATTATTATTATTAATATTAGTATTATTATTATTATTATTATTATTATTATAGATTTAAACTACCTCTACTTTATAACGGTCGAGAGGTCTTCCAAAATTTATAGCCTGAAAAAGAACAGCTCTTGATCAGGATTTGACCCATTCAGAAAATTTATGATAGCGAAAACATAGTTGGGGAATATATTAAGTAGAGGAGAAATTTCGTAATTTGTGACAAGGTGACATTATTCCCTTGAATCTTACATTTCTCTTCGCATCTTCTCTCACTTCTGTAACTTTACAGCTTATTGTTGAGATACTGTCTCCGGTTGTGACAAACGGCAGTAACAATGAGAGAGTCGTAATTCTCATTGTCTTGCTTCACTAAATATTAATGCATCAAGAATCTTCTGTTCTAGGAACTGCGAGTGACTCGCTTTCATATCATCGTGGAATGGCGTTGTTGTTGTTGTTTTTAACATTCCACAAGCTAATTTAGCTATAGCGAACGTGGAGCAGGAACGCGTGACGAACCCGTAAGAACGTCTGCTGGGGAGGCTAACTTAGCTAATAAAGTAAATCACAATGGCAAGTTTCACCTGCAACCTGAGAATTACAACCCCCGGTTGTAACCACGAGCCTGCAGTAACTTCTAACTCTTTTTGGTTTTTCCTTAAGGAACTGCCGGTGACTCGCTTTCAACTCATCGTGGAATGGCGTTCTCCACCAAAGATCGTGACAACGACCGTAGATCCGACGCAAGCTGTGCCATACTCTGCAAGGGAGCTTGGTGGTATTACTCCTGTGTTGATTCAAATTTAAACGGCCTCTATCGTCACGGGAAACACTCTACGTTATGGAAGGGTGTCAACTGGTATCAGTGGAAAGGCGACACCTACTCCGCTAAACGAGCTGAAATGAAAATCAAACCAGTAAACGCATAGAGCTAACTTGCTGTTGAGCTCTTCCGCTTAAATTGATCAAGAGATGGCTCTTGATTTGATTTAATCGATATAATACATGGACGCACATGATTAGTAGTTCAGCGAAGGGGGGAATTTTGATCACATTACTTAGTAAGTAATTAGAACACGATAAAACGTGAATAAATAGTAGGTAGGACTATCTATCTATTTCTGCCACATAAAACATAGATTTCGGCAAGACTAAAAGCAGAGCTCCTACTCAATACTAACATACTAACCATTTTAAGACACTGCAATGGAAATAAATACCTCTGATTAAAAATGTAAGGGAAATGGAAGGAGCCCATAACACGGGTGAGCAACTACCGTACTAGACTCATATATTTTACAGTCTGTTTTTAGCATTTATTTTAGATTACTTTTTCCTACGAAACTGGAATCTCCCCTCTGAACGCCAAAACTATACCATTTTTGGTCTGCACCTTTTTCTTATCAGTTTGTGGACATTTGCATAAAGTTTAGCGGTCGCCCCAATCTTCCAGCTATCAGATATCACTGTATTCGAAGGACAGTATCGCATTCAGCATGTATGACTGGGTAAGTGTGATATTTCAGGTTAGCGTACATGGCACAATGCCTAGACTTGAGAAGAAAACTGAACTTTTAATGGTCAAAATTTATTAAACTAACAATCACCACGCCCTCTTTAGGCTCGAAATGAGCATGTCCTTGAATTACTCAACCGTTGACCATATGAAACGCCTACTTGAAAAGGCAATTTCCGAGTTCCATAAACCCTCATTTTGAAAACGAGGCTAGGTGCAAAACATTTCTTTTGATAATGAGGTTCATCTGTGTGAGAAAAAAAAATCACTTTCCGTCCGAATACCCTTGCACTTAGCCTCGCTTTGAAACGGAGGCTTTGGGCAACTCGAAAATGGCCTATTCTAGTTGTTGGAGAAAGGATGTTTTATTATAAACTAAGTGATTCCTGTTTCACTGAAATAGTTCTGCAGGTACTATAATACTGTTATCCTTAAATTGGCCTCATATTTCTCCTCAGAACGGAATAGAAACCTTACGGAACGAAAAAAACTCCTAATAGTTTTCCGTAGATGCTATATTTTGTTTTGTTATGAAAAGTGACAGGGACACAGTAAGAGATATTTAATTTCGCGCATGTAGCAGTATAAAGTTCTTACAGTGCTAACCGTGTTCGCCCACGGTAGCTATAGATTGCTTATTACTTAGTTTCTTTCAGTTAAGGGTTGGGTATAATAGTAGCCTGCATTGCAGGCGTATTTTGGTTGGGCGAAACCTTGTTCGTGTTCGTAATGTTGTTGTAGCCGCCATCTTATGGCGCTTTCGCGAGCAAATTGCGCCCTCAAAGAAAACGCCTGCACTGCAGGCTAGTATAATAGGAATAGCCCTTCAGATAGGAGATAGTATGTTAACACTTTTATACTTGTTGTGTGTTAACTTTCACAAATGTGTTAGCAAAACATAAAGGTTAAATTTGACCACGAACATATGATTCAGCGCGTTATATGACCAAGATTGTCTCCAAACTTGCAAATAAAAAACTAAACGGCTCTGGGCCTTTTTTGCTGAAGTCAGGGAAAACTGGCGTAGGATTTCGAAGTTATTTCATTCTAAATTGTAAAAGTAAGGCTTTCATATATGCAACATCCTAAGCGATTGTTGAGAAGGCCTAAATATAATAACATTTTGACCTAAACGTAATAAAATCCTAAATGTAATACTGTATAGTCCGAAAATAAGCCCCGGGGCTTATATTTTCAAAGAACCTTTTTGAGGGGCTTATTTTTGGAAGGGCTTATATTCGGAGGGGCTTATCTACGGAGGGGAATTTGCGTTTAAAAGTCGATTGGGCTAGCCTTATGTTTGGAAGTAAATTTACCGTTTTTGCTTTGCTTTACTTTGTCTTTGAGGGCAATTTTCCAAGTACAAGCCCCCGAAGGGCTTATATTTGAAGGGGCGATTTAACGCAGGTTTTTTTTGGGGAGGGAGGGGGTATATTTGGAGGGGGTTATACATAGAGGAGCTTAGTTTCGGAATTTTAAGGTAACTGTTTGCCCTAAATGTAATAAACTCTTGAGAGTGATAATATTAAGCCCTAAATGTTTTAGCGTCATCTCTGACGTAAGTAACACGTCATTAAAGGCGGCTGTGTTACATGGCTGTCTGCTTCATCATGATAAAGTTGCCAATTATCGATTTACTCGAACAAGCGCCCACCGCTCTCGATTAAGCGCTGCTAACAAAAATGGGCGCCGTCCCCGAATAAGAGTCGCGGCCCTAATATAATCAAATAGGAAGACATTAATTCTTACGTTAATAGGGAAATTATAAAGCAATTATACTTCAGTCGAACTCCGCCTTACGGATACCCGCTTAATACTGACACTTCGTTATAGGAGACGGTTTTCTTTGTCCCTGGGAAAATCCCATTTAATTATTGTCTCTAAATTCCTCCCACTTAATATGGAGACCCGTTCGACGGACACTTGTTTCTTCCCCAATCAACAGATCACCATCATGAAAAAGTCAACCTCGCTATCGCGGACACTTCATTATGAACTAAGTACGGTAACAGACCTTTCCTTTGTGGAGGTAAAAAAACCTTAAGTTGACTGCATGTCGATGTTCTCAGCGCTACAGTACACCTAATAAGAAGATTTGTAGTCGTCAATTTCAGACTATTCTGGCATCAAACGAGTTTAGCCTGTGAACAGGCCTTTAGTGGAGCGGGATGGGGAGAGGGAAAAGCGAAAAGGCTCTCTCCCCCCTCCCCCTTTCCCTTCCCTTTCCTCGCTATTTTTCCCCAAACAGAGAGCCTGTTCACAGGCTAAACGAGTTCTGCAGACAACGCATGGTCTTGATTAAGTTACGTCATATATAGATGAGTGATTTTTGAGCCTTTCGTGGGTTTAGTCCGGGGAATGACGGTTTTGTGAAGGTTAGATATGTTTAACTCAACGATAAGTAACGTTCAGGTCATGTTTTATTTCTTTACTTATGTTCGTCAACCGGAAGTGGAATTTTCGGGAGGCTGAGTGCTGTACAGTACCGGAAATGATCCCCAACCGCAAATGATCCCGAGACCGCAAATGATCCCCAAAATGGACCGCAAATGATCCTCGACCGCGAGTGATCCCTAAAGTCGACCGCAAATGATCCCGTGAAAACTTGAGGAATGGAATGGATTTTATGGGACTGATTACAAAAAAGGACTGATAATAAAAAAGAAACCTTTTTCTCTCGCCTTTTAAAGAATTTAAAGAAAAAGGGAAGGAGGACGCTACATCTCAGGTCAATTTATACAAGGCGAAAAAAAAGTGGAATAAATCTGAAAAGGTGTGGTATTGATTTTTCTCTGAAGTGTTAATTTTACGTGATAAACAGCAAGACATTTGTTCGTAAATTAAGTGCCCGATAGGAAACAAGACATGATTTAACATAAACAAAAGTGAAAATGTCCCCGAACTTATCAATGTCCACAGGTTTCGGTTTATTTCGAAATAGCAACTTTCTTACATCTCATGAACGTGTTGTGAATAGTTATATTAGCGTTTTTATGTATATTCATTTGTTGTGCTTTGCTGAAGACAGTTACCAGGAATCTAAACCTGGTAATGAGAAACGCCAGGTAAGCGGTAGTTATTGCGTGACAAAACATCGTAGGAAACCGTCACATTCACGGAAAATCGCTTATGATCATTCGGATCCAGGAGGCACTTTGGCGAAAATTAAACAACTTAAAACCCTTATTTAGCGGCAATGAAGGGCACTGCATTTCAAAAGAGGTCAAAGGAAATGCTCTTGCATCAAAGGGCAAATCATGCCGACCAGAAACAACAATAACCGCAGAAAATGCGTGTCATGATCTCTCAGTATGAAATAAGCGGCAAAAATCACATTTGCTCAGTCAAAACGTTTTCTTCAGAGGTATAATCCACCCGCCACACCCGGAAAAAAGTCATTGGAATAAGCAGCATTTTAGCATGAGGTAAAAGTCGTGTGTTGCCTACCGACTTCGTTTTTACTCTTGAATGATTTTTTTTTCATTTAGTTGTTATTCATATATTTATTTGAGAAGTAAAATTTAGCTTTTAATCTGACTCATTGTAATAATAATAAAGTCGACACGATGATCCGCTAACTTGAGTCCACGTCATTCCTATTTTTCTTTCGGGATCATTTGCGGTCGACTTTGGGGATCACTTGCGGTCGAGGATCATTTGCGGTCCATTTTGGGGATCATTTGCGGTTGGGGATCATTTGCGGTACTGTACAGTGCACGAAGGGGACGGGGGATAGTAAAAAAACCCTTGTTAATTTGTTCCCACAATGCTGCGCAAGCATTGCAAACAAACATGGCGAATCGAGAATCAACACTTGCAAGCAGTTGCACGTAAATTTCATCTTGCCAATCGGTGATGTGACATCTAACACAAGAAATGGATGAAGACGAAAAGAGGGCCGATAGTCTAGATGTCTTTTACCATCAAGGTAAATTATGCATATAAGGGTTGTTTTAAAACTTGTGTCTTCGGTGCGGAGCGCGCGCTTTCCTGATCTGGGATGAAAGATATAAATAAGCTTATATTCCCTCAGCAAATTGGACTTAAAGGCGCACAGTTTTCATAATCACAAAACTAGGATGAGTCTTAGGTCTCACTCAGAAGGTTTTGTAACAACCCTCAAATAGTATGCTTGATTGATGTATTTTTAAAACCTTAAAATTACTTAATTAAAGTACTTAGGATGGCTTTGGATTTATTATGAGTGTTGTTATGCATTGTACTCATTAGCTGTCATCTCATTGGCTAAGAACCTACAGCTACTTTTGCAAATCAGCGCAACCTACAGATAAGTTAGTTATCTGGTAGGAGATAACTGACTAATCTGTAGGTTTCGCTCACAATACATGATTTCCAATACGGTCAAAACACGTACGGACTGCGGACACACGGACTAGATATAAAATGCGGACTATGGACTATGTTGGTAAAAACTGTGCTAATTGGTCTTAGGTAAGGTAAAACAAGATCAAAAGATTGCTAAATAGCACAATACGTGAGTTTAAGTTATAAATACTGCTAGAAATTTTGGGTGGATGTGCACTGCCTGGTTCTCCAAATCTGAGCCTGACCAAAATACTCTTTTCTACATCCATTTTTAGACCTGGTCTCGGTCTCTAACATCCATGACAGGGGTCACAAACGCAATGTGTATGTTTACATAGGTGTAAATCATGTCATCATCACTTAGAATATACTGTTGGATGATATATTTCATTTCGGTTATTATTCATGTTTTGGTGGGTTAACCCCCCCCCCCCCCCCCCCCGCCTAAATACAGCGTTTTTGCTTTGACTGCCCCTATATTGATGTTCTCTTTTCCTCACACCCCTAAGGCTTTGAATTGGGGATGTTGCATCCATAAGAATGTCACTCCCACTAGATACCAATACTAATTTTGTTATTTGGTGTCTCTCAATTTCATATCTTCTATTGGTTAATTAAACTATAAATTGAATTCTCTTTAAACTCCTTCTCTTTATAAAATTCAGAGTTTCATTTCCAATTTCCAATTGCCTTGAGCAGCGGCATAACCTTCCTTGCCCATCCAGTTATGCTTTCCTTCTCCATGCCGGCGTTGGCGAGAACAGACTACTTGACCAGCCAAAGGAATTTATGTTTGTGTGTGAGGCAAGCTAGAAACTGGGACTACTGTTTAATGCTAGTCAGTTATCGGTTTCTCTCAGTTTCACCTTTCTAAAGCTATGTTTATAGACACAGTCCTTAGTCCACATTTTATAGCTAGTTTGGTTTTATACCCAGTCGGTGGTCTGCAGTCTGCAGTCTGCAGTCTGTGTTTTACACTGACTGGTTTCCAATAGCAATGTCAATTCAGGTTCCTTGTGATGGTGTGTTTGTCATTATTTTCTTCAAAAAATGTATAATAAAACAATTAAAAGATTCAGTTTTTGTGATATCCATAATAATCAAGCTCTTGATAAACGTTATCAGCCTCAGCCTTCAGCTAAAACATTGTATGGACTAAATGTTCTAAAAGTCAAATTACCAACTTTCTGCTCTGTGTGTCGTTGACTATTGACTCATAGGAAACTCGACAACATGTAGTCTAATTGTTGTGAAAGAAAATGCTTTTAATATACCAACTTTCCTTGGGTTTGGAGCATGGCATGTAACTGGAATGAATACAGGGATGTGCCGCTGGACAGGGTATGGTTTTTGACCTTTTTGCCTAAACACAAGGCAGTGCTCTAAGGAAAATTGAAGGGAGTCCAGTGCTCTAAAACTGTAAAATTTAGGCTGCCCTGCATATGATTTGTATGATTTTCTAGTCAACCAAGAGCAAAAGTTAGGTGCCAGAGCACAGATTTGTAAACAGCGTCTATAATTTTGTGAGAGTCTTTCCTTAACAGGGTATATAATGTTGTGTGAGTCTTTCCTACTTGGAAACAAGGTATTAATGCCTGCGTGATTGAATTGATCTGCTAGATGAAATTTGTTTGTACTCCAAGTAGACAAATTACAAAAGCAGTATAAATAAATGGCTTAAAAGCAAGACGGCCAGCATGCATTTTCTCCTTTGTCCTATACATGCACGGTAATGAAATTGAGGGATTGTCCTAAACAGGGTATGTATTTTTTTGTCCTTATTAAAGAGGGAAAGGGTTTCAAACCCTCAACAGCTCACCTCACCTAGTGCACAGTTCAGTTTTGGCATTTTGTTTTCTTTAGCAAAAAAGCAAATACTACAATTCCAAAGTGGAAGCATTGGTTTGTTTCCCGTGCACACATCTGGTAGAAATGAAGAGAGTCATGTACGAGACAATGTTTACTGTGCCATGGCTTTGTGGGCTCTTGGGCTGGCCTACAGGTGAGTGCAGTGGCAATTGCCCATGTGCGATGTATTAAAATTCTTACATGACTCTGAGGCTTTCTGGTCATTTTACATGTCCTATGTATATTTGGTTTGGTTTTCTTTGTGCTCAATTCTCTTCTAGGAATTGCGAAAAAATGGAGTCGTGAAAAGTTTTAATTTTGCCTCAAAGTCATCGGAATTTTAATATATCGAACGTGGGCTATTTCGTGATTTCCTAAAGATAACCCATCATACATCTGTAATTTTGTTTAAAAAGTTTGTGAAAATAATAATGGTGATATCAACAATGAGCTGGTACAGGGCTCTGTGTTTTTGTGCCTCTAAGGATGTTTCATTTGGGCTTTACTAAAATGAAATGATCTCCCTTCTTTGTTCATGACATCCAGTATGGAAAGTGATTATAGTATCATAATATACAGGTTTAGCACATGTGAGCACTTGACTATTATTACTATTGAGCAGGTTGTTACAAGAATTTACAGTGTATTTGTTTATCTATTTACTTGTTTTTTGTTTTTACTTCAAAATTAATGTTGAGGATAATACTGCAATGGACTGTGTACTTAGATGCAAGAGGGGGGAGGGAGGGAGTCGCAGTTAAATATGCAGTATGTGAGAGCCTCATGTAAAAACACTTGGTCAATAAGTATTTGGTATTTTCATCTTTTGACATGTACCAGTACATGTAAGTGAAAATCGGTTGACAATGCAAGAAAGAAGCCCTTTATATTAGTTAACTTGCCAAGTTTGAAAGTGATACGTGTTAAGTGAGCGGAAGTAAAGCTCTGCAAAGTTGCAAACATTTACGTAGACATTTGTAAGGTGCATCAGACAAATGTCTGTAAAATTTCGCAACTTTGTAGAGGTATATCTTGTTAGTAAAAAAAAATATGTTTTTTTTTTTATTAACAAGATGTACCTCTCAACAAATAATCCTCAAACTTGGCAATTTTACTAATTTAAGGGCGCTCTTTCCAGCAGAGTCAATAGATAATAATAATAATAATAATAATAATAATAATAATAATAATAATAATAATAACATTTTTAAACAGGATGACCATTTCAGTTATAAAAACTGCTATCAATATGGGTCCTGCCTAAAAATAAATGAATAAATAGATAAAAACTTAATTATATATGAAACTGGGATACATTACATAGATATAATCAATAAAAAAGGTAGCCTCATTATGAACAAAACTACATAAAATCATTAAAAAGGCAGCGCTCCAAGCTGCGACCATTTTGGTCGCCATGGCGAGTGAAAAAAAAAATTGGCGACTGAATTATCGGCGAAAGTCGCCATTTGGCGACCAAAGGATATAAGCTCAAAAGAAAAAAGTTGACTTCACGTTTTATCGCTTTTTAACTGAATCATCGTTAAATTAAAGAAATATTACGAAGCTTTTCTTCTGTGTAAATTCAATGATGAATCTGTTCCTCTTGCATGGCAAGACACGTGTACAGTTCTGGCATAAGGATCTGCGTATCGCAGCTTCGAATTCATTGAGCGGCCATTTTGAAAACTCAGGTGGGAGAAACTGGGGAGAGCCCAAACTACTTCCGGCGGGGGTTGACTTACACCCAGGCCACCCCGACAGAAACAGTTAAATTTTTGACACAAAAGATGGCAAGTCGTATGCTCTTGTAAGTTGCGTTTATTGCGTTTTTTTTTAAATAAAAGCTGTTTTTATTATATTCATCAATAAAAATACTTTTGTTGGAGTAAATGTGTTTCATGAAGAAATATTAAATTTCCCATGAGAAAAGTTAAGTCAGGCACTTTTCACGCTGATCTGGCTACACGTAGCCTGCGAGAGAATTCAGTTTTATCGGCTCTAGTTTCACAAGCGTTGTGATTTGTGAAGCTAGTGCCGAAAAAACCAGATGCTCTCGCAGGTTAGGCAACACGTGGAGTTGATGGTGCTGTGCACAATTACTAAAAATAGATAGACCCCTTGGTGAATGACAAAGTTTACATGCAGTGAGCTCAAAGGCTTTGTATGAGCGGGATTTGTTTTGGATATAAAAAATCAGCGAAAAATCGACGAAATCAGTGGTAAACGTGATTTTTTATTAGGATAACTAAGAATAACTTGATACTGATATACGTCAACAATGAGTGGAAGTTATTCAGGCAAGTTTCATTTAGCACATACAAACAGTATTTTTGTCATCAACTTTGAAGTAAGAAACATTTATTTAGGCCAGAAGTATTGTTATTGTTATTGTTATTGTTGATTCAAGTTTTAATTTACATATGTGAGTGGTTTCAATGCCAATGATTTAGCTAAAGAAAGATGTTTCTTAGCAAGTAGACGGTACGAACAAATGTATATTCACGTAATCGTATCTGATCAGATTTGTTTCAATGATATCACTGCAAATACATGTTCCGGATTTCAACATCCGACTTTGTAGTAAATTGTTCTGGTTACCTCTCATAAATGTCTTTGCCTGTTTTTGCCATCTTGTACTGCGTTTACAACCCGCAGGCAAGTAACAATGGAGTGTTAAAAACAAGATTAATTTCCGTACTCAACGTTCAGCAGTAGCTCCTTCATGTAAGTAGCATGAAGTGTCTTGCGTTAATGAAACGACAATTTTGGGCGACCGAAATTTTCCATTGGCGACCATTTTAAAAATGAAGGTCGCCAAAAGGCGACTTATTGAAAAAATGAGCTTGGAGCGCTGAAAAGGGTAGCCCCTTTTATAAAAATAGACCCTCTTAGTCAACTCGAGATTAACTTTATCAATAGATAACCTATCCTTAGACGTAGTGTCATAGTCATGAATATCATAATTTGATATTCATGAAATAGATGAAATAGATTTTAGCTAACCTGCCCATGCATGAAAAAAAAAATTGAAAAAACCATGGAAAGGTCTACAGTCTGCTTGTTTTTATAGACACATGGATGACAGTCAGGGCCGGGCATATGAACTTCAACAGGCAGCTGTCAAATGTATGAGAGGAATCTTGTTCTGTTATATGCGGCAAGCTGACAAGGTAAGTGTCTGAAAACGCCCGTGGAAGGGTTATGATGCTCATTCAAAATGAAATAAAATTAATGTCTTCTCTTATCCTTTATATTAATTTTATTATCTGGGCTTCTTTTCATTGTCAAAATATTATTGTAAAATTTCTTTTTATGCACTACAGGTGGAGCAATTCAAGAAAAACCAGTTGGGGCATCATTCACTGCATGTCAAGTTTAATGTCAACACTGGTGACTCTGTGGCCTCAGATTCAGATTGGGCTCATCTTCAAGTATTTACCATTTCTTGAGTCATTACTATCATTATTAAATCAATGATTTTGTTAATCATCTAATTTTTATACTCTGCCTTTCTTTTAACCTTTTACTCTAAAATTCATGTGAAGCAGTAGTTGGCAAGCCATTACAGGGTAACACCTCTGAGTTTGGATTTGTGGGTTTAGTTTCAAGCCTGGGGGTGACATTTATCCCTTAGACAAGAAAATTGTCTCATTTTTGTTTCTTTCACCCAGGTGTTAAATGGGAACTAGTGACATACCGCTGGAGGTAGCCTTCTGATGCATTAGCATCCCATCAGGGGTGGGGGAGGGTTAGCAATACTCAATATTATCACAGACCAAAATTGGCCAATTTCAGTGTAATTAAATTCACACTAAGGCTCCAAGGCTTGGGGGAATAAAATGAAAGAAATTTATTATTCATTGCTGAGGTTCAAGATGATTTCTTTTGTTTTAATCCCCTAAGCCTTGGAGCCAAGTATGAATTTAAATGGATCAAAATTTGTCTAAATACAAGGCTGTGCTCTAAGGAAAATTGAAGGGAGCCCAGTGCTCTGAAACTGAGAAATCTAGGGTGCCCGGCATATGATTTGTATGAAAAATCTGAGATTTTCTAGTCGCCCGAGGGCAAAAGTTAGGTGCCAGGGGCCACTGGGCTCTGCTAGAGCACAGCCCTGAAATAGGATGATTTCTGGCCTTTTCAGTGCTCCAAGCTGTGACCATTTTGCTTGCCATGGCGAGCAAAAACAATCTGGCAATTAAAATTAAAGCAAAAGTTTCCTCTTTCACCCTTGTGTCCTTGAGATGTTGGGTGCCTCTCCAAAAAGTAAAATTTGTAATATTGCAAAAAGTGTCCCGTGCCCTTTAGGTCACCAACTGTGACTTTTAAAAAAGTTGAGCTTGCAGCTCTGTTGGCTTGCATTTGTCTTTACCTTAGTTATTCCAACAGTCAATGCTGTTTAGAACCAGTAGTTAGTGCACTTTGAGAATTCTGCTGAATCTAAGAAGACTTGTTATTTCATGCACCACATTCACATAGTATTTCACAGCCCTCGCTAAATCAGAGCCACCGACTTCATTTGGCAGAATTGTGTGAATTATATAAACAGCAAGAATGTAACTGAGTTAGAATATCAGAGTTGTTTTCAATTTCATTTAGATTGATGCTGTCTCATTGTACCTCCTAACCCTTGTGCAAATGACAGCATCAGGATTACAGGTAAATGTTTCTGATTAAATAAAATTAAATGGTCATCTAGTAAGTAAAACTATGATACTATTTTAATTCTCACTTTTACGTATCAGAATTAAAAAAAGCACATTTATGTGCCTCAATCTCGAATCCAGGAGATGACATCATAATTACCCCCTCAGGGATTTTGCCCAGAAGGCGAAATCACAAGGAAGCATCTTACATGTAGTAGCTTGCGCGTATATAAAGGAAAGTGTACTTACAGTTAAAATATGCTGTCAGTATGCCATAGAAAATCTTGATTTGCTTGAACAGGGGGTGCGCGGAATTGTTGGGTAATGATAACGTTTCAATGCTGAAGAATGCTGAATGCCTGCAAGTAGGAAATGATTAGGATGACGTAAAAAGGGATCGCTCATGTTGAATTTCTCTGATATTCCATTTGTGCAGTCATACTTCGATACTCTTTTGTGTTACGTGTGTGTTCAGTGACATTCTGTGGAGCAACTGGTTTGAAAGTATTAGAGCAAAACTAGAATTTTCAGTTGTAAGTGGTGTATAACTTGGTGTAAGCACACACGTTTATTATTAACAAATCTTTGATAGGAAACGATTCAAATTTTCAGACACAAAGTACTTTGGGGCCGTGAATGTGTAACTCCCCCCACAAACAAGTTTTGCTGAGCGAACAAGTGAATCAAGTTACAGTTGCAAAAGTACTTGAGACACTGTACCGTATTTTGGCTTAAATGGCCTGTCGATTATCTTGTGCTTGTGATCCCCCCTCCACCCCTTATCAAAGTTGCTAGCAATACAAAACTGTGCTCAAAAGCTGGAGGAACAACTTTGAATGGTAGGGAGGAGAGAGGGCAGTATTATATCTCACAGGCCTGTGACTAGCAGCGATTTGAAGCATTTTTTCGTCGGGGTGTCTCAACATTTTTGCAACTTATTATCTCATCTTTTGTATGTATAATCTGTGAAAATTTTTAATATGAATCGTGGTTATATTTCAAAGAGCTACACAAACACCAGGGATACAATTGACCAAAAACAAAGAGAGTGGGGGCAGCTTTAGTGTCAGCTATTACTAGTTATTTGAATTGAGTTTGTGGCTGGTTCTAGAGCAATTTGCATTTAAACCTTATATCAGATGTTTACAACTGCTAACGACTGTAGTTGAAATAAAGGGTTTGGCTTACTATAGCTGAACATAAGATGTTAGCCTGCTTATTTTATACATCTGACATTAACGTCTTTGCATCTAAGCTTTGGCCTTTGTATCCTTTTTTCTGGATACTATGGTTTTCCTTTCTCTTCAAAAATCAATATTACCAATTTTTCGAAATCCAATTCAATCTTATATGGTCGTCCATGAACCACTTTGGATGTGTTACCACTAAACTGCTGTTTATTATTTACTCCTCCACATAATTTGTTTATCGTGGCTTGCCGGTTAATAGCCTGGGAGGCTGCATGGCCGAGTGGTCAGCGAGTCGGACTCGCAATCCGGCGGTCCCGGGTTCGAGTCCCGCTCTGGCCACTTGCTGGATTTGTTCTCAGTCGTCCCGAGTTCAAATCCTTGGCCACGCGTGTAAATAGCCAACTGGTTGCCTCCTCCAAGTTGGGGTTTTAAATCCTGTTATGTTGTGTTTGAATTATTTGTTTTCTAAGTATTTACTAATTGTAAAGCGCTTTGGATCACTAAGAGAAAGGCGCTATATAAGTGTATATTATTATTATAATCGCTCTACAGACTAGCCAAATAATGCAGATTTTAGCATTCTGCATATGATTCTGAATATCATGTGACTGTCTCGCTCTCCAGATTATTTACACCAATGATGAGGTCAGTTTTGTACAAAATCTTGTGTACTACATCGAGCGTGCCTATAGAACCCCTGACTATGGAATGTGGGAAAGAGGAAGCAAGGAAAATATTGGACACAAAGAACTAAACTCCAGGTATTAATAATTAATGTTTGGATATTACTGCGCTTTTCACAAACATGCGAACTCTAAAGTTCAAAAGCCGCCTTCACAATTGCGTTTTTCGCTGCCGTCAATCATAATTACGATCACAAGCAACGAACCTTGAAACACAGAAACACGCAAAACGGATCGAAATCCACCAATCACAAATCACAAACCTTGACCTTTTGAACCCGTTTAAGTAAAGTTTTGTTTCATAAGAGGTCCGTTAAGATGATTGACGGCAGCGAAAAACGCAATCGTTAGTTGGCTTTTGAACTTCAGAATTCGCATGTTTGTGAAAAGCGCAGTAATTTTAAATACTTGATCCTTTGGTTAGCTTTTGTTTTTGCCAAAAAGGTTAACAAATCACTGGACACCACTGCCAATTGTAATTTAACGTTAGGATTGGCACAGTTCATGGGCTGAGTAGCTTGCGAATACAGCCGTCTCTCCTTGCTTATCGCCGCTATTGACGTCGAGGAGCCAGGAGAGATGGGTCTTTTCTCATGCTATGGTCTGGGTTGTGTTTTCTAAAGAAATGTTTGTAAAATAAATTCCCTTTAAAGCAGTAACGTACATAAGGCCTTCAGTAAATACAATAACTGCACCGCATTGTTTTTTCTTTAAAAAAAAGTACTACAAAGCAGCCTGTATTTCTGTGCACGGTTAAGACGGCCACACGCGCGCCTTGAAAACTAATTTTTTAAGGGAAAAACAACTGTTTTGCAGGCTGTTAAAAACAAAACTTGTCACCAATATTCATTTTGAGTAGTTTAAAAAATAATAGTTGCAGCATTTTATACTCTATTTTGGTCGTTCCTGGTGCCTTTATTTTCATTCTTTCTTTACTTCAATTTCTTTCGGTTTGTGAACTTCACTAACCATTATTATTATTCATTCAAAATATTTCCCCAATTCTGATTGGCTAAAAGCGCACACATAATTCACCATAACCAGCTACTGATGACCAAATTTGGAAGAATTTTGCGTTTAATGAACCGATGACGTCAAAAGTGCAGCCTTCTTGCAGGTTAATGCACCGTTAACCGAGAAGACCTGTGGACGCGGTTGAGTTGTTTTGGTTGTGAAAACAAAAATGGCGAACATTTCACTCGTTTCAAGAGTAAGAACTAGGCTAAATAATAGCTAATAGCATGGCAAGAACAGCAAGAAGACAACTCGAAGGGCGACATCTGCTATTTGGAGAATACTTGCGGAGCTGAACAACCTTAAACGTGCACTATCGAAGATGAACTTAACATCGATGAAGGTAAGCATGTTTTAGCTATGTTTTTAAACTAGGAATTATTTTGAATGAATAATAAAACAATTATTGAATTCGGCTTTCGTATCATATGAAGAATTATGGCGATCTCGGAGGGTGTTATCTCCATAATTCTTCATAAGATACTCAGCCTTATTCATTAATTGTTAATTATTTATCTACATAATCGATTCATAACCAAGTTTTATTTCTTTTTTTCAGTTGTGTTTTATAATTATCTTTTTAGTTCTATTGGTATGGCGAAGGCTGCACTGGAGGCAATAAATGGATTTAATATCTATGGAATGCAGGTCAGCAGAGATGTAATTGTAAACTTTCAATAAGCCTGCGAGCAAACTCTCCATTAAGCTTGTTTGCGCAACAAGAACTAATAAAGTACTGTTTAAAAAACGAGCAGGACTGTATTATCAGGTTTAAAAACTCTCGGCTTCGCGTCGAGTTTTTAAACCTGATAATTCACAACTGCAAATTTTTTGAGCGGCTTCAAAATCTGTGATATAGATCAACTCATTCTTGCACTAATATTTAGATTTGGGTTTATTTTGGTCTAAAAAGTTGGACATAAAGTTAAGCCGTGTCTTTATCAAATATAAATACACTCATTAAACATTAATTTCTTTTCTGTATGAATTATTATAAAGTAATTGCGGGCGACAAGAGGAGCCCGCAATCCTAATCTCCAGGTTGTTATTACGCATGCGTGGCATGTTTGTAGCCAACATTCATTTAGAATTCCACTAAGAATGAAAGGAATGTACAAAACACAATTTGATCACGCGCGGTTGGACCTTCTACCCATCGTATACCCTCGTACCCCCTCGTGTTTTGACCATCTGTCACCTGAAAGTTACTCAAAGCTCAGCGCTGGAGCAAAAGCGTTTGGAACTTTGATCGTTGTCGCCCGCACTTTCTAACCTTTGGTTATTACTAGTTACATGCATTTCTCTATGGTTTTTGCCAGTCAACCCGTCCACCGCTTAAGTGGAAACACGATTTGGTACCACTTGTGACATCACCATTTTCAGCATTCAAAAACGGCTTTGAAGCACTACTTGTAACTCTTGCCGGGCATGCGCAAATGGTTGTGGGCTGTCAAATTTACTCGTCATAATTTGTCACGCTACTTTACACAATAACCCCCTCCGCCCCCCCCCCCCCCCCCCCCCCCCCTCCGGCCAGGTACGCAGGCCGTGCTTACTCTGAGGAAATGAGGGACTTGGTGTAGCCAAAGCTTACATAACAAAGTAGCTTCAAGCGACTTTTTTTGCTCAAAAGCAAGCAAGCTTTTTGTCAGCCTGCGAGCAAGGTCTTCATTTCGAGTGGCAAGCGAAGCGAGACGCAAGAGAACACGTAAGCGAACGGTTACCACGATTAGGGTCCCTTCCTCGCGCGTCACGGTTCGCGTGTCCTTCTCGCGTGGTTCCACTATACCCCCCAAGTGAGGAGCTTCCCCAAGCTGGCACTGTGCTGCTTATTCTATTACAAGATCGCTATTTTGTATCTATTTTCCATGGATTTTCTGCTATTGAATGTCTTGCTTTGCACAGGGTACCTCGTCATCTGTTATTTACGTGGATCCAGATGCTCACAACAGAAACTACACCATCATGCATTCAATGCTGCCTGTAGCGTCGTCATCAAAGGTTTGAATAACACTCCCATATCTATGTATATCTATCTTAAGTACCTGCGTAATATGTGGAACATTTGTTTTAACTTGATATTTTTGCTACCGAGCGTCGGCGAGATAGCACGCGATTCCTTATTTTGTCGGATGTAACCATTCGCAATTGGTTGGTTTATGATTATCCGAGACTTACAGCTGCGATGTTTGTCATCACCTAAAATTGCACGTGAAAATCTTTTCACGAACTTTCACGTCGTTCACAGATTGTGCGCATGATCAGCGGCCATTAAAACCATACTGTAAGTTCCTTGCAAGCGAACAGCTTTGCCGGACTGCCTTGTCGAAAATTTTTCCGTTCTCCCTCAAGACTCGAAGAATATTCAGACTCCAAGCTACATTTTTTAACCACAATGATTCAGGATTGTATTAACAGTGAAGTGTTTTCTCTCGTCTTTCGGACAACATAATTATTCTTTTTGATATGGCTGAATGTTCTTAATAAGCAGGCAAAGTTGTCACGGGTCAGATAACATTGTGACCTCAATCCTCGCACTGCGCACATAAGTTAGAGTTATTGCATTCTTATTTCTGGTATTGTTATAAAGCTGGAAATTTTTTTCCAACAGCTCGCTCTCTCATTGGTTACTTCCAGGTCACATGACATCTGACAATGAAACTGTTTTCAGCCAAAATCTCTGAGTGGGCAACATTACAAAATCTATGACGTCAGAG
The DNA here is from genome assembly GCF_958299795.1 of Porites lutea. NCBI lineage: Eukaryota > Metazoa > Cnidaria > Anthozoa > Scleractinia > Poritidae > Porites > Porites lutea. The sequence continues at coordinate 12,138,222 of NC_133202.1, read as the reverse complement.
TGTAACAGTGCATTGTCATTCGGGAATGCTGACTGACAACCGCCGTTACAGCGACGTTTAATGAATTTCCAGCTATATAACAAATCACTTAAAGACTGGTCCCTTGGGAAACAGACCGCGAATCTCAATGTTTTCCGAGGCGGAGAAACAAAATTAACTGTTTCCCACCGGACCAGTCATTAAGTGTTTAATGTTATGCTTCTTAAAAATTCATTTGTAGTCCTAAAAACCGCTAACATCAACGCCTGAATTCACTTTTTCTTGAAACTGGTTCTCGAAGTAGACTTTATCCCTGTTCATGTCTTGAATGTATGAAACGTAATGAGTAATTTCTATGGGCTATCCCTACAGTAATAACCTCAAATATGACAGCGACCTTCAAAAACCTATGATTCATATTCATATTTGATGTAACTTGTTGGATTGCACCTGTTACTCTCTAGCTAATCGCTTTGTTCAGTGCCGGATCCAAAGAAGGGGGGGGGGGGGGGGGGGGGACAGTCTCGAAAAAAAATTTATTTCAAAAACATAAGGGGAGGCGGGCCCGCCGGACCCCTCCCCTGGATCCGCCACTGTAAAAAAAAGTTAAACCATCCACCCTTTTTTCCTCTTTTCCTTTTTTGAACAAAACTATGTAAGTAGCTAAGCGAATTCAAGCGTAAACTTAACCTCAGCTATTCCATGCAGCTGTCAGTTTTATCCGTTGACGTATTTGTAATTATGTAATTATACAGGTCTCTACGTTGTTTCTTTTTTCAGTAATATCTATACGTTTCTCTGCTGTTATAAAGCGTTATATAATTTTAAAAAAATCGTGAAACTGCTATGTAACCACTCATATTGTTCTCATAGTGATATATGATAAAAAAAATACCTTTCTCGCAAATAGGAGACTGACGCGTCCTTGCTGATGATAACTGGATTTCCTGCTTTTGCTGTTGGTGATGAAACTTTGAGTCAGCAAGCAAAAGCCATGGTGCTAGAAAAACTGGAGGTATCTTTAGCACATTATTGGGCCTAAGGCCCTGCTCATATGGAGAAAACTTGTCCCGTCCTGTCCCGTCTGGAGTAGCAGGGTAACTCTCCTACCTGAGCTACCCCATGCGGGCCAACCTGTCCTACATTTCCTTGCAAAACTTGGCGAAGAAACAAAACGTTGGCTCGGCGGGTCACCCTCATAGTCAGCACATTGTCTCATCATATAAACACTTTGACGCGCTCAGCCGGATCAATTAGGTCAAGGAGAGACAATCAGAGCTTGCTTGAGCGCTTTTGTAAGCTCTTGGCTCAGGCAAAAGGGTGAACTGTACAGTACCGCAAATGATCCCCAACCGCAAATGATCCCGAGACCGCAAATGATCCCCAAAATGGACCGCAAATGATCCTCGACCGCAAGTGATCCCCAAAGTCGACCGCAAATGATCCCGAAAGAAAAATAGGAATGACGTGGACTCAAGTTAGCGGATCATCGTGTCGACTTTATTATTATTACAATGAGTCAGATTAAAAGCTAAATTTTACTTCTCAAATAAATATATGAATAAAAACTAAATGAAAAAAAAATCATTCAAGAGTAAAAACGAAGTCGGTAGGCAACACACGACTTTTACCTCATGCTAAAATGCTGCTTATTCCAATGACTTTTTTCCGGGTGTGGCGGGTGGATTATACCTCTGAAGAAAACGTTTTGACTGAGCAAATGTGATTTTTGCCGCTTATTTCATACTGAGAGATCATGACACGCATTTTCTGCGGTTATTGTTGTTTCTGGTCGGCATGATTTGCCCTTTGATGCAAGAGCATTTCCTTTGACCTCTTTTGAAATGCAGTGCCCTTCATTGCCGCTAAATAAGGGTTTTAAGTTGTTTAATTTTCTCCAAAGTGCCTCCTGGATCCGAATGATCATAAGCGATTTTCTTTTAGTCCGTGAATGTGACGGTTTCCTACGATGTTTTGTCACGTAATAACTACCGCTTACCTGGCGTTTCTCATTACCAGGTTTAGATTCCTGGTAACTGTCTTCAGCAAAGCACAACAAATGAATATACATAAAAACGCTAATATAACTATTCACAACACGTTCATGAGACGTAAGAAAGTTGCTATTTCGAAATAAACCGAAACCTGTGGACATTGATAAGTTCGGGGACATTTTCACTTTTGTTTATGTTAAATCATGTCTTGTTTCCTATCGGGCACTTAATTTACGAACAAATGTCTTGCTGTTTATCACGTAAAATTAACACTTCAGAGAAAAATCAAAATGAAATATTCTGGCTGATTAATTTCACGCTTTCAAAAAGATCAGTAAAGTCAGTAAAGCTCTTGTTATGTAGAGGGTGCCCGGCTTTGTATTCCTCAATAGAAAAGTTGAGCTTCTAGGCGTTAAAATAATAGAGTTTTTTCTACGTAACGTCCTGCGTGTCTTAAATTTTTCAAAAGACGAAACATTCTTGAAAGAAAATTGAAGCAATCGACAAAGGAAGAAGTATACGGTTAATACCACACCTTTTCAGATTTATTCCACTTTTTTTTCGCCTTGTATAAATTGACCTGAGATGTAGCGTCCTCCTTCCCTTTTTCTTTAAATTCTTTAAAAGGCGAGAGAAAAAGGTTTCTTTTTTATTATCAGTCCTTTTTTGTAATCAGTCCCATAAAATCCATTCCATTCCTCAAGTTTTCACGGGATCATTTGCGGTCGACTTTAGGGATCACTCGCGGTCGAGGATCATTTGCGGTCCATTTTGGGGATCATTTGCGGTCTCGGGATCATTTGCGGTTGGGGATCATTTCCGGTACTGTACAGAACTCATTTCTCATATGAAAGCTCGCTAAAGTTGACTTGGGTTGGATAACTTTTCTCCTTGTAAACAGGACCTAAAAGGGCTAGATTACACTAGGGAGGTAACATGGTTGATCCAGTGCTCATAGCGCTGGACTTGCAGGGCCCGGGTTCAAGTCCCGCCCTGACCGCCAGCTGGAATTGTGCTCTCGGTAGTCACGAGTTCAAATCCTTGGCCACGCTTGTAAATAGCCAAGTGGCCGAGGTCAGTAGGGACCGGTCATTAATTATCGCCTGGGGGTGGGGGGAGGGATCATTTGATTTTAAGGAGAACAAAAGGGGGGATCAGTCGTAACAAAAGTGGGGATCACTGAAAAAGTCGGAAGGATTCGGAGGCGGGGGGGGGGTTGGGGTGGGTGGGGCACTGAAATTTGCTTGGAAAATGAAGTCATCGCGAAATTCATCAAATGTTATTAGTGGGGATCATTTCAGTGAAGTAACATTCAAAGGGGGATTGGCTAAATTTCACCTCGTTTAACCCTAAATCCTCCGGAACACCCCCAACCCCCCCTTTAAATAGGGGTTCTCTATATGGAGATTCCACAGTATTTTGAAAACATCTGCTGTCTCTTGCAAAAAACCTTTTCATAAGAATATTGAGGCTGAGGTAGGAAGAGCATAGCTCAGATTCAATTTCAAGAAAGATCATCGGGCCTGCTCCAGCAGTTTTAACATGGGCAATGTCAAGAAATTATACAGTCAAAGCCCTTTAATAAGATGGGGTCCTTAAAAGTGTCCTTATTAACGGGGTTTCCGTATAATAAATAATGTCGCCGTTTCACGATATAATTATTGGCCGCAACAGTTAATTCTACCTCGTGAAATCAATTTTCTGATAAATTAAGGCGAAAATTTAAAACAAGCATGTAAATAGATAGTATGACAAATTTATCTAGATTTTGTCAAAAGGATGGTTGGTAGTTCATATAAGAAATGTACCTACATATTAAAGTCCATTATTAGAGCGATTAATCTAAACATCAGTTATTTTCTGCAGGGAAATTATGGATTAAAACGGTTCTGTCGTGATGGGTATAGAACCGTTCTAGAGGACAGACATCGGAGATTTTACCAGAAGAGAGAGCTACAGGTAATTTCAGGTTAATATTTAACAATTATTCCACGAGTGCGCGTTGGATATGAGATGGTAGATAGCCAACGAGGCGCGTGGCGCCGAGTTTGCTATAATCATCTCATACCCAACAAGCGCGAGTGGAATAATTGTTTTATTAAAAGCACCCACAAAATATCAGGAATTCTTCCCGACTTTATTTGTAAAAACAACGGTTTTTCAACTTCTTTTTAATTTTGAGCAGACGCGTACAGTTACCATATTTGGAGAGCATGGTATAGTAGCTCATATACCATGATCGCTAAGCCAATCAGAGCTCTAGAATTGCATTATCCAGTGATTCAGTTTTTAATAAAGACGGTTAGCATTAGGTAACAACGGCTGAAGCCAGATAGTTTCTTTCAGTAAAATTACATGAGGAACAACTTAAGTCCAACTTTACTGTGTAATGAATAAAATAAGATGGATAAACAGAACTGGGATGCTTTGACCCGAGTCGTTTTCTACATAACCTACATCCATATCCACTACATCACCATCGAGGACTAGCTGCCAAATCCAGTAATTTTTAAAATATACGTGTACTCACGCCTTATCCCATTCCAATATTTGAAAGCTAACCGTTTTTAGTTCAGTGGTTGACCCTGATCACTGCAGATTAGTGCTTAACTCGGATCCGGGGGTTTTGTTCCAGTCTCGTTACGTTAGGAGAATAATGCGTTGTGTAAACCTTCTAAGGTGTCCAATCTGGCTTCATCCGATGTTCCTCACCCAGTGCCGACCACGAGGGACATTCAAAAACGTCCACACCCATTGTTTCTGCGCATCCTTACTGAACACCTAAAGCGTGTTTCTTAAAGGTCACCACTTCATGTATCAAGCGCACGCTGAATCCTGGTCTTGATATAATCGTCCGGATATCGTTTCGATATCCAGAGTCGCGTTAAAATGAGTTCGGCAGTGGAGATAATAGTATGGAAACAATCTATTGCAACGATTGCGTGTCTGATGTCCGATTTCCGATGTCCGATGTCCGATGTTGGACGTCTGATGCCCGATATACCACGTCTGATGTCTAATTTTCGATGACCGATGTACAATGTCTGATGTCCAATAACCAATGTCCGACATCCAACGACGGGTGTCCGATGTCCTACCTCTGATGTCCGATGTCACGGTGTTGTCTGATTTGCGGTGTCTGATGTCCGATAACCGATGTCTGACGAGCGAAGTTCGACGCGAGATGTCCGATGTTCGATGTCTAATGTCCCATGTCTCATGTTCGACGTCCGATATCCTATGTCTGATGTCCGTTGTCCAACGTCCAATGTATGATGTCCGACGTCCGATGCCCGACGTCTGATGTCCGATGTCCTATGTCCGATCGCGATGTGCGATGTACGATATCTGATGTCTGTGTCCGTACAAAGAACCGGAAAAAAACGGATAAAGAACGAGACAAAAAACCGGACAAAGATCCAAACAAGAAACCGGAAAAAAACGGCCGAAAGACCGACAAAAATGCGGACAAAAATTCGGACAAGAAATCGGTGGAGAAAATCGGACAAAAAAATCGGATAACAAATCGGGCAAAAAAACGGGCAGCAAGTTGGACAAAAATCGGAAAAAAAGATAGGACAAACTATCGGACAAGAAATTGGACTACAAAATCGGAGAAGGCATCGGATAAAAATCGGACAAAAGATCGGACGAACAATAGGACAAGAGATCAGATATAAAATCCGACGAAAAAACCAGACAAAAAATCCGACAAATTAATTCGGACAAAAAATCAGACAAAAAATCGGACAAGAAAATCCGACGAGAAATGTGACAAAAAATCGGACAAAATATTGGACAAGACTACGGACAAAAACTCGGACAAAAAAACTAATATTGTTTAAACTTTCCAACTCTTCATTAAAACGATATATTATTTGCAAATTCATGTATATTTAACCTTTTGTTTTTAGGTATTTGATGGGATTGAAAGTGAATGGCCATTCTTTTTCATTTACTTGGCTTTAGACGGTAATGATATCTGTTAAAACTTCATATTCATAAACCTTGTCTTGAACTAATGCTCTTAAAGGAGCTGTGTCACGAAATTAAGCGAAATTAGGGAATTAGAAAATGCCCGTTAAAGTAAGAGAAACATAAAAATGACCGCTTAAAACTTTAAAGGAAGATTAAAGTAACATAACATAAACAACAGATGCCACGGATGGGCAAAACTGAAGAAGATTGAAGTGGATTGAAATTAGGGTTTTTGAAAACTGCTCAGCCTAACATTTTTTCAAAGTTGATCCCTGCTGCTTGCAACTTCAAAAATAACTCTCAGGAGATATATTTGTTTGTCTCGGATTTCTTTTTTTGTCATGTACATGTAATTTCTCTGCTTACTTTAAGTTCCATAGCGATTAAAGGCGAGTAATTTGCAAAATAAAACAAAATGAGCTGGACTGCCGTGACAGAGCCCCTTTAATTTTTTCAGTCTAATTTCCCAGGCCATGTTCGGCGAAACGTTGCGTGACATGCTCGATTCGCCACTCCATAAGTTACGGGCGTATGGCTACAAGGAGCGTATACGCTTTCAGTGAAAGGATCTCTGCGACCGTTTTGGTGTATAAATATTAGAGAGCTTAAGATTCGAGAAAGAGGACAACTACGAGGACGCCTATTCTTTAAAATAGACACGCCGGAAAGCTTCATTGTACTTTTTTTTCACCACCAGAATTAGCACGCTTATTTAGGTTGAATGAGGTTAAGCCCTCTCCCGATCGCTAAATGATAAAATTCCTAACATTTGATAACTCGTTTTCTCCCCTACGACATTCTCGCTAAAACTCGTAGTAGAAACACGACGGCTTTCACATTTTCCCGCCAAAATGACAACGCGTGCACTACGTAGTACGGAAAATCTCGTACTCGTAGTCGTACTGGTCTTAGAATCTAAAGCTCTCTGATAAGTATGTCTGGTCGATGGTAACCAAACGCAACCATTAACAAATCATAGCATACAGGCCGTCCAAACAATCCTAGAGTTTTTTTACACCGAGAGCGTGTACAGTTTTCCGCCGTTGTTTATGGAGTGACGAATTTTCTTTTTTTTAAGTACGTATACCAGAGGCTCTCGATTTAGAGAAAGCTGTTTGCAGTACCTGTTCCCAGGAAAAAAAAGAGTTGAAGCCTTGACAGTTAGTTTTCTTAATATCTACAGCGCTCTTTAGAAATGAAAAAGACATTGCTCAATCGTACATCAGAAAGCTGAATGAGGAGTTGTTACAACACACAGATTCTGGTAAAGAAGCTTTTTCTCTTGTTCTTGCTGAATTTTACCAATAATATCTGTTTAGTGTGCAAGAACCTATCACCTTAACATACGTTTTTCTAAGGTCCTCGATTTCATTCACCCACCTGAATTTGTTTTTACCCAGGTAACCCCAAAAGGTTCATTTCTTCTTTCGCCTCGGGTGCCGTTGTCGCCGCCCCCAGCTCGAGTTCGTTTGACGACTAGGGAAGCTGGCAATATCCCTTATAGCCCGCGACGGAGGGGGGAGGGGGCGCTCTGGCTACGGGGCGGGCCGGAAAAGGAAGGAGAGCTTGCAACTACGTCTCTGGAATTTGAATAACTGCATCGAAAAAGTCGATGCGAATTGCTGATGCGGAGATGACGTTAGTAATGACGTCATTAACCTTGGCAAGTGTTTTTCAATGTTTGTTTACATTCGCGCTCGTTTCAGCTTCCTGCTGATTTCCGGAAATCTGAAGGCTCAGTCAACGGGGAGCCACAGGGGAATTGGAGGTGTAAATGAAATTCCAGAGACGTGGTTGCAAGCTCTCCTTCGTTTCCTGCCCCGCCGCCAGAGCGCCCCGGAGAGCTTGCTCGCAGGCTATATCCCTTACATGGAAACAGCTTGTTTTCTTGTTTTTTTTGTTTTTTTTTAAATCTGTTCCGCACTCTTTCTTAGGTCGCTAGACTTACCATTACTCGTCAGAGAACGTGTGAACGTTTTCTTCCGATCGCTTAACCCAGCAAATTGCTTCTGTCAGTTTGTTTGTGTTCATAGAAAGAATTATAAAATGATTGTATGGAGAAAACCAATCAGAACACAAGATTTGCTCCATGTGATTAGAACTTACAATTCCGAAGCCAGAATGCTTACACTGATGTCGTGTTCACGTTAGAAACCAAGTCCTGCGCTCTGATTGGCTGAACCTATATCAGCGCCCTATACTACTATGAAATGCTTGATATGTCAGTAGAAGTGGGTTGAAAGAAACAGTGCGCTTTCAGCTGACTTTTAAACCTAACTTCGAGGTATCTCGTGTCTGATGAAATATTTTTTCAAGTTTTTGGTCTAACCTCAATTAATATTAAAGAAAATTAAAAGGTATAAATTGGCAAAATTTTTGTTTGTGCGTCTTTGTGCAACTCTCTAGCGTTAGATTTCCTTTACTTTAGCTCCATCAATCATTTATGAAGCAGATAACATCATTTTAAGGTCATATTCAGCTCGTTCTTTAACCTAGCTATTGACTGTGTTTTTATCAGGTGACCTGATTCCTCATTATTACTATGTACCCAAAATCTACCTGGATGCTGAGAAGAAAGAGCCACACACTCAAGTCCGACTGCCTAGTGACGAACATGGTGACCTGTTTCTATGGGGACAGTCCCTCTTGCTCATCATGCAGTTGTTAGGTATAAATGACATCATCATATGACGTCACGGTACAATGATGTCATCATTTTTCAAAATGAAAAACTATATATTGAATCTTGTGAGGTTTTAGTTCCTTCTCCTCTTAAGCTTTTATACTTTCACGAACTTCAAATTCAATAGGGTTCTCCGTTAGCGAGTAGAAAACGTTTGAGTTTGCCTCACGCATAGCCTGACGGGAAGATGGAGAGACCTCGGACGTCTGAGAATCAGGCTACTTCACGCAACGTTAAAAAAACTGAAACGTAGGTGTGCTGGGCTCTTGTTCTCGAATGGTGATAAATATACCCGGACTAATCAAGGTCGAGGTAAATGTTATCAGCCGAACCGAAGACCGAGGCTGATAACACTTACCTAGTCTAATAACTGTTTTATTATACATTGTTTTGAAGAAAACAACACATACCCTTGGTAATCATGCGTTGCGCGCGCAACCTATAGTTATCTGACTGCAGACAACTAACTAATCTGGTTGGTTGCGCGCGCTGATTTCCAAAATTAACCGTAGCTTTCTAGCTAATGACAAGACAGAGAGTGAATAATTATAACGTATAATAATTACCATAACTGGTTCGTCTATTATTGAGCGGTTGTTTGATACCATTATTACAACATCCACTATATGTTTATATCAGACTATAAATACTGGAGCGTTCTAGAGACTGGTGTCAGGCACTTTAACATTCCTATCCTGTAAGGTACTCTTGGCTGACCCAGGCTTCTCTCGTTATTTGTAGACGCAGGCCTTTTGGATGTTAATGAGATTGATCCTATTGGAAGACACTTGGCTCACTCCGCCAAAAACCGCTATGGTTTCAGCAGTCACAGATATTCCTCTTTTAAGGTATAGCGGGAATACGAAACGAAAGAATGTCACAGTATCAGTATCAGTGTATCGCTTTTAATTCAATTATCACATTACCGCTCTGTTGCTCGAAGTAGTAATCGAGGACACCTTATTAACTGTTTAGGTTTATTGATGTTATTTATTTTTTCCCTAACATTTTAGGTTGCTGATTCCGATGTGGTAGTTCAAGTGTCACTGATCTCAGAAAGCAGAAAGTAAGAACTTTCGATCCGTTTTTGTTTAAACTTTAAGTAAGGTTCATATCTCGCCATATCTGAGCCGTCTTAGATGACTCTGAATTGTAAGACAAAAGGGATGATTTGCATGTTTTAGAACTGACCATTATGGTGTTTGAGGTCAAAAGCGGGGGGGGGGGGGAGAATCTAACACTTTGTAACGGGCCCAGCGAGAATTGACCGCAGTTCGCTATTGTTTGGGCTCATTTATTATAGAAATTTAACTATTGGGCGCAGGCAAGTAGTTTCACTGCAGGTTTTGGAATATCTTTTTGCGTCATTTCTAGGATCCGCAACAGTGTAGACAATGAAAAAGTGTCATCGAATATCTACATTAATAGTCCAGTTTCGAGTTGGCTATGACCGCTGAATTAAAGAAGTGAAGACGCATTTTTTAGAGGCTTAGCCTCCATCTGAAGTAATATATTCACAAATTCCAACGAGAAAAAGGCCTGTTTATTACTCTGTCTATTGTGTATATTCAAATTTTAAACACTTACTTGCCGGAATTTCTGAATATTTTACTTTACGTCGAGGCTAACCCTGTATAAATGTGCCGTTAATGTTTGTATTCAGCGGTAGTTTTTAATTCGAAACTGGTGTATTGTATGTATGTTTGCCATAAGTAACGGTCTTGCTGGACCTTTTACGTGTGTTTTCATCCTCAGTAACTCTAAGTTATACTATTCACCCGCTTTGCTATACTATTGATTTGCAGTCTACAAACTACCTTAGCAACATTTGGTATTGAGACACAAACCCCACAACAGATTGAACCCATACAGATCTGGCCGCCTTCACTGCTGGTTCAGGTAACGTTCTTAACCTATCCATCAGACTTCGAGCCTAAAGTAGCAGGAGTAGCTAGCTTGCTTAATGGTCAGCATTTTGATTAGACAATCGACAGAGACGGGGTTCACGTGAGGGATGTTTTTGGCGGAAAATGGAACTAAGTTTGTTTGACCCTTTCTGCTTCTGGCGAATGAAACAATTCGCTCTTTGTATTTTTTAGGCCTATAAGCGTCTTGGCGTCAATCGCAAACTCGGATTATCCGGGCGTCCACCGAGACCAATAGGAACTCTGGGAACTAGCAAGGTAAAATGGTTGTTGCGGTTTGTTTTTCCATTCAAAGAGATTTCGAAGTTATGAATTTCAAACGAATTTCGGTGATTTTTGTTGCAGATATACCGGATCTTAGGAAGAACAGTTGTTACTTATCCAAAACTTCTCGACGAGAACGACTTTTACATGGCTTTGGATATGTCTCTGCTTATCGACGAAATAAAGGTAAAGAAGTAATTTTATACCTCTAATAATAATAATAATGAATTCTGAATTTGTTTATAATGAAAATAACCTTGTATCGATGACAATGCTTACTATTAAAACCTATTTGCAATTAATTTCGCTGAAAAAAAAACTATTCGCCCAAAGTACTATTTACAAATCATTTCATGTAGGCTCCTGTTCATTTCGATTAAAAAAAATTCATTTCAATTAAAAAACAATAATAATAATAATAATAAAGAACGTATTTTATTGATAACATACTATTAAAATCCTATATACAATTTATTCACTTTAAAAAAAATACTATTTCGTCAAAATACTATTTACAATTCCTTTCGTTTAAAAAAAAACACTTAGTTTTGATTAGAAAAAAAATTCATTTCATAAAACAAAAATTATTCAAATTAAGAACATTTCATTTCAATTAAAACAATTCATTTCGAACAAAAACAGAAGAAACTATGTTCAAGGTCAATTGCATTCTTACTAAGATAATAATGATAATAGAAACTGTGCCTATAGTTATTGGAGCACTTGGCCTAGTTAAAAAGGGCCTGGGAAAGTACGTGGAAAAATCCCTCGAAACATCTATGTCGAGGAACTCCAATTAAATAATGACTCCCCTCCAGCCGCTCCCAAGGAAACTGGTTGCTTCTCTGAACCCTGGACAGTACAAACTGTGAAAGAAGAAAAAGATAATATATAGATTTAGCCAGGGCTAAAAGCGAAGCTCCCGTTAATAAATTCATAATTTAAATCAAACAATAAACTTGTAATCCTCAGATCAGGGCACATTCATGTGACTTTTGAGGCAAAGGCTAAGTGATCTTAGAGAAAAATAATTTGACAGTCCAAGAGTGAAACAAATTTTACATCGAGTTAATAGTCTTAATTGTACACCCAAAAATAGCAATCATGTTTGATCACAGTAGATTAGGCCTGGAAAGTGTATTGTATTTGCATTAACTGTTGCATCATAATGTGGCATTCACTAGTCTCTCCAACATTGCTCCGTTTGAGAGACTAATAATTGGACAACCCCGAAATATAATACTATGACGGAACGGTGAAGCAGACTATTTTTCCCGAAACTTCGTGTACACATTAAGGACAACAACAACTTGCCACATGGTAAGTTTCATCGATTTTTATTTCCATTTCTAGCAAATTTCCAGGCCCCGGTTGTTCAAACGCCGGATAGCGCCATCCGCCGGATAAATAACTATCCAGCGGATAAGTATTACGGAAATTAGTAATAGTAACAGGACTGAGTGGAGTCCAATTCGGTCTGTAATCATACGAGTGATTAACAAAATCGGACGACCGCGTAGCGGGAGTCCGATTTGTTTAATCACGAGTATGATTACAGACCGAATTGGACGACACGAAGTTCTGTTACCAATTAATCATAACTTTAACAAAATTTGTGATATATAGGGCTCTTTTTAAAATCAAAACACAAGAAATTCCATGATTTTTTCGCTAGCTATGAAAAAAAAAGCCATTTAAGCGCGCGCGTGATGGCGCGTACTGTCCAATTACTTAGGCATGACGCGTACTGTCCTATTAAACTGTCCTATTAAGGCTGAAATCAGGGCAGTTGAGAACCAATCAGATTTGAGAATTTTGTTATAGTTATGATTAATTACGTTATCCGCTGGATAGAGATTTACCCGGTGGATAGCGCTAACCAACGTTTGAACAACCGGGGCCAGACCTAAACTTCGCCCCAAGTGTTCTCTATATTTAAGCATGTTATGAAATTTGAACGTGACACTAACAGTGAGCCTGGGTTACCTTTGATGAAAGCAAGCCCTTTCTTTGCACAGCAAATTATAGCATTGACCGCATTATAAAACGTTTTCATGAACAGAATTCCATAATGCCGGGACTTTTCAGTTAGAAAAATCTGGTCCTATGTGATATGCAGGGTAATAATTATGGGCTTTTAGTGAAAACGATAAAAAAATTCCCAAAATCACCTTTTCGGCCAGCCGGACGGGTTCTCACTTTTGACAGGCACCAAATTTGCAGTGCGATTAAAAGAGTTACCATTTACGCTTCAACATGATAGAGAATTTGTTATGTTTAGGTTTTATTCCCTTTATTTATAAAACTGTTCATGGTTTTGTTATGTGTAATCTTTAAAAGCGCTACGCGCGGCGTCTTGAGTATTCCTGCATGCGATGTTTATGTTCGCCTCGAAACAACCGGTGCAGCGATAAAAATTGCAAGAGGGACTACTAACAATCAATAAAATAAATATAATTCGGTGAAACATGTACAGAGACAATAATTTTCATTCACGAAGACAAGTATTGAGAGTAAAGTGTCTCTGAAAATCATGAGTCAGGTAAGCATAAGCTTATTTATGTTTTAAGCCGGCTTCCCGGTGTTTGCTCTTTTTTAAGATGAACTCGAGGCAAGAAAATCGTTCAGAGCTTTCTGTTTACAGCCAAAATCATAACTAAATATTCTTCGGAACCTTTTCTTTGAATCTGCGGTCAAAAAAATGTCTAAAGGCTTTTTAAACCTGATACTATTGTAGGTTAGTGCTCGTGTATAAACTTAAGCCGCATAAACAATACGCTCGACTTCAGGAAACCGAAAAAAAAACACATCAAAGACAATAATTGCTCAGGCTTACCAGTCGAGATGCTGCTTCTGTAGGTCATCAAGTGTTCCAGAATCACTTGAGACTTTTCAACCCTCTTACGCCTCAAGCAAGGGCAAGTGAGTAAGCTCATTTTTGAAAACGATGCCATCCGAAATCGGATTTCCAATGACTTTGACAAGCGGTGCATTTGTCAACAAAAAGCACAATAAACAAACCAGCCATGAATTACAGAACAATCTTGATAGCAGCTGTATTTCATTTTGTACAGCAAGTGGAAAAAGACAGTTTAAAACATTACAAGATGACACAAAACTCTGTCAGCTTCAGCTATCAGTAAGCAAGTTTCCAGACGCTGCATAAATTTTCCGCATGAACTCACCTGTAATTCTCACCTGTCAAATTTTGACCAATCAGAACATAAAAATTGGACGTAGAGCGTGATCAACGCGTGACAGTGAGAAAAGTCAAAAACGATTGCCTTCCCTGCATGTAAAGGCCGGTTAAATTTTCGCGTCCGAGGTCAGTTCGAAATCAAAATTTTAAAAGTGCGGCTCATGAACACGACTTATTTCATACCCTCATTTTAAAAAAATTGAACTTGAGCCTGCGATCATTTGAAAAGTAGCAACTTGTCAGCGGATAACTTCCAAAAACACTCGAACTCAGTGGGTCGATACCTGAGCCCGCGATACGGTCAGGCGATACTGGTCAGCAAAAACACAATTTTGACAGCTGTCAATTAATCAAAACATGGATGTACAATATCAGGTTGCAGGCTCCCAAACTAGCTAGAAAGTGTAAGATTAAACATTGGTATGCCTGTGGTGCGGACGGACGGAAGGTCGGGTGGTCGATGTGCGGTCACGTGATGGCGAATTTTCTCGGATGGATAGATTTTCTAAGCTATGTATGGGTGACCTCAATAGATAGAAAAATGAGCCCGCGATACAGTCAGGTGATGATGGTCAGCGTATACTCTAGTTTGACAGCTGTCAATTAACCTTCATTAGAATGGCAAATATTCGAAATAACAGACTACGAGTGTGAGTAAGATATATCCGTCCGGCTTGTAGTGACAGCTGTCAACTGACCTTAATTTAGCTTGCCAATATAAGTTTAAACAACTGTCAGCCGACTGACAGCCTTGCCCGGGGTAGTTTCGTTTTTATGTTGAATTGGTAAGTGTGACATATTATATCAGCTTACATGCAGGGGCAAAACGACTGGTCTTTGATGTGAGCCCGCGAGATGGTCATGTGATAATTGTCAGCGGATGTCTGATTTTGACAGCTGTCAATCTAATCGTACTCATACGGATGGCTTACAAAACTGAAAGGCTAGTCAAGTTGTGCAAGATCTATTGTGACATTTGACATCGGCTTACATGAAGTGTGTGTACGGGTGGCCGGGCGGGCGTACGCTACGTCATAACCAAATTTTCTCGGATGGATATTTTACCAAATTTTGTTACCAATGGTGCTCCGCTTCGCGCGCGGGAGCTCCGCTAACAATAATAATAATATTTTAGTAATAACTTTATCGGCAACAAAATTAGCTATTAAAACCTATTTACAATTCATAATAATAATAGTTTTATAATAATAATAATAATAATAATGATAATGATAGTAATTTCAATATAGGAATGGAACCTTAGATCCCTCATAATGTTCATTTTAAGAGTGTAAAACCGTCAAGAGATCTTTCGAAGCTTATTTGTCACTTTTCTTATCGTAGACAAATTTAGCCTTCACACGAAACAATTGGAATATGAAAGGACGCCCTACATTATGCCTCTTGCTGAGAGAAAAAAACCTACGGTAAGTGGTCAATAGAATATATCTAAAGGGCGGGAAGGGAGGGTTACTTTTTTAAATTTGAAGGAAAGTATGCTGCCGGGGCTCTGAAACACTTGTTTTTTACCAGTGTTCAACTGTATCTATGGAATCCCTCTTGTAGACTGGACATTAACAAATCCTCGGCCCATCCCTGTCTCTAGCAGATTCGAGAGCAATTGGAGCGATTTTGGTTCCGCGCTAGGTATCATGGGAAAGGTGCTCACCCTTCGCTGCATTCTTTGCGTCAACGTTAAACTTTCCCATGGTCCATTGCGCGATACTCATTAATTGCTTGCGTTAAGTCGCATTTTCCGTTGTCTAAACACTTGAGACGCCAAGGAACGAGGCAGGCCCCATCCCAGACGTCTAATCGACGTTTGATCAGTTTCGTAATATTCGTTTCCCTTTTACGGAACAAAATCTCTGATTTCTAAACCCTATTGTCTACTCAACCTATCGAAAAAACTGTGCCTATTATTGCGGCTGTGCAAGTGGTTGTCCTATATTTGAGAGTATATAATATATAGATTTAGCCAGAGCTATATGCGTTTTACTTTTGCGTCAGACAATGGACTTTAAACATTGCAAGGTAATCCAAAAATTCATACTTAACTTCAGGGGAGAAAAAAACATAAACTTGAGCCTGCGATCAATCATGGACTCAAATTTTGCGGAACTGTGGCGTGTTGTGTAAGGGAGAGAGATTAGGATACGAAAGGTCCGGCTTCGTGGTCCGGGTTCGACCCTGGGTGACGGTCTTCTTTCTTTATAATAGAAATACTCTCAATAACAGGTCAAAAGTGTCTTAAAAGAATGGCAGCGAAAGTTTACGAAAGGGAAATTTGCAGCGCCACCCTCGCTTCCCTGGGTTATCGTTATCTTTAAGATAACTTGTGAATCAATACTCATAAGACTGATGTTTTACTTTATTCCAGAGGCAAGCAGTTTCACGAGGCGCTTGAGATGTTGGCAGCATTCAAGCGAGGACTTTGTGGGGGAGTGAAAATCAAACTTGGACGACTTCAGGTGTGAATGCTGCTTCTGTTTTCTTTGTAGTCATCACGTTTTCCTACCCAATTGAAAACGTGTTTTGATTTTTTAGTCTTACTATAAATCCATACGTACTGTACTGTTATAAACGTCAAGTGGATTGAAACTCCAGGTACCGTGGAACCTCGATTTAACGAACCTCTATATAACAAAGTTCTCGGCATAAGGAACGATTTTCTTCAGCCCGGCTAAAATTACAGTAAAATGTATGGAACAGAACCTCGTTTTAACGAAATCCTCGTTATAGCGAACACAAACCACAAGCGCAAACTTACAATTAACATCGATATAACGAATAAATGTTACTATGTGATAAAACATGAATGCCAATCAGACCACCAAGGATAAAATTTATGTGTTTGAGTTTCTAGTGCCGTAGCTATGTATAGCTCGGTACTGAAATGTTATTACAGTAATTTTTCAGATCCGAAAATGCCAGGTTTTGTAACTTAATTATTAACTTTACCTCGATATAATGAACATTTTGGTAGTTTTTCCGAAAATTCGGTAAATGGAGGTATTGGATATAACGAACCCTCGATATAACGAACAAATTTCCCCAGTCCCTCGGCACTTCGTGAAATCAAGGTTCCACTGTATCATGTTTTCCCACCCACTTCAAGACAGGTTTTGAATTTGTTAGTGTTATTGTAAACCCATACGTACTGTACTGTGAAGAACCTCAAGCGGATTGAAATTCCAGGTACTCAATTATAATCTACAAGTCTATAACCGACGCGCTTGATCAGCTCTCTTCCTTGGGTTTAGTATACCATTTCATTTTTTAGTAGATAATTAAGTTATTCATTTTCTTGTCTTGCCCCGCCACGACTAGTTTTCCAACTATTTTCGGGGCAAACTATCCAACTCCTGTATACAAAGAATAAAGTTGTTGTTGTTGTTGTTGTTGTTCCATACTTGCCGGTTTCGTTTTTTTTTCTTTTTTCACTTTTTGGTAATTTGCCTTTTTTTTGTCGGAAAGAAAAAACCTACTCCCTAAATCCATTTATATCTTGATTCCATTAGTATGTTTCTTTCTTTCTTCTTTGTTTTTTTTTTCTAACGCAGACGTTGATATCAACGGCAGTTATAGATCATTTGGACTTCCTTCAAACAGACCGCTATTTCAGGTATTTTTCTTTGTTGAATGTAGTTATTTTTGTTAATGTTGTTGTTGTTTGTCTTTTTTTACCACATGACAATAGCCTTATGGCAGGCGATCAAAAAGGAGGGTGAAAGGGGAAAATCACAGGGCGTGCCGTTTCTGTTTTCGCGCAAGAGCCTGCCGCATTTTCTTCGTGAAGATACAAACGGTGATATTAAGGCTATGATTACACTTTTCTGGATAGCTCTAACCCTCTAGCACAGCTACGAAAACCATACCAGAAAGGTCTTCCATTCACACATAAAAACGGTGATTTTGGCGCAATTTCTTTAACGAAGCAAAGCTGCGCCGCGCCGATCTCGAAAGTCGAGCTTCACATAGTGGATAGGTTTCTGCCACGTTTCGTCGTTGTGTGAACAGGCATTCGGACCGTAGCGAAAGTAGTCCCCTTGTGTCCCTTGTGTCCCCTGTATCCCCTTGTGTCCCCTGTGTCCCCTTGTATCCCCTTGTGTCCCTCGTATCCCCTGTGTCCCTTTGTGTCCCCTCGTGTCCCCTTGTGCCCCTCGTGTCCCCTCGTGTCCCTTTGTGCCCCTCGTGTCCCCTCTGTCCCCTTGTGTCCCCCGTGTCCTCTGTGTCCCCATGTGTCCCCTGTGTCCCCTTGTGTCCCTTGTGTCCCCTTGTTTCCCTTGTGTCCCCTCTGTCCGCCTGTGCCCCTTGTGTCCCCTTGTGTCTCCCGTGTCCCTTTGTGTCCATTGTGTCCCCCGTGTCCCCTGTGTTTCCTTGTGTCCCCTGTGTTTTTTTGTTCCCTGTCCCCTTGTGTCCCCAGTGTCCCCTTGTGTCCCTTTGTATCCCTTGTGTCCCCTGTGTTCCCTTGTGTCCTGTTGTTTCCCCTGTGTTCCCTTGTGTCCTCTTGTGTCCCCGGTGTCCCCTGTGTCCCTTGTCTCCCGCGTGTCCCTCGTGAGAAGGGAAAAGGACTGGAACTTACTAATGCGGAAGTATAGTAAATAGTCAGAAATGAGTGTACGGAACCCTTGGGGCCAACCTCTTCGGTGCCGACAATGTTCGATCTGTTCGACATGTTACAGTTCTTTTCCGACAAGAAAAGCGACACAGAACGGAACAAGTCGTAAACGTCGAACATCGTCGAAAAAGCTTTCCGGTACAGAACGAACGGCAACGACACAGAACGGAACAAGTCGTACACGTCGAACATCGTCGGCTCCGGAGAGGTTGGCCGCAAGGGTTCCGTGCACTCATTTCTGACTATTAACTTCAGTGGGTTCCAGTCCTCATCTCCATTCATTAACTTCCGCCACGGTCCAAAAGACGAAAAGTGGCAGAAACCCATCCGAAATGTGATGTTGTGGTATATGTTGTGGTTCAATTTTATCCTTGGTTCAAATGTCATTTTTCTTTGTTTTAAACTCATTTTCATACATAACCATACCCCAGAACAAAGGTAAATAAGTTCGACCCAAGGTTAAAATCGAACCACAACATACACATAGCCTGATACAAGTATTTTCCTTGTCTCCCCTCTAGCGATCTTGATGATAACGATGGAGGTCTGGACCATGTACGTGTCAAAGAAAAAGAAGGACCAGACTCCAATCCCCAGAGCCCTTGTGTTTCCGAGGGACATAGGATGAGTCGGCCGGTACGCTTGTCCCGCTCCATGACCGTGTCTGAAGATGATGATGATCATATGTCTGATGAGGAAGACTCCAAGTAAGTTAGCGAAAAAAAATTAGCTCAGCAGGTATAAAGGCCCATAAAAAAAGACTGTGTTTACTTTAATACTTTCCATATCGGAAAAAGTGCACGCGACATTCCCAAAAGGTATTGTAGGTGGTTTTCTGTTCACGGTTCTTCAGAGAAATTTGAAAGAATGGCACGAGCGGCCATGGACATATGTTTGCGAGTGCTAAAGGAAATCAACAAAAGTAGGGTCGACAGCTTCGGTGTCATGAACAGTGTATTGATCATATCCCCATAGGGATACCCTCTACCGCTTGTTATAAATTATGCTCTGTTGTGGTGAGCTGAAAAGCTTAAGACGTCAAAGTGTTGGTGAGGTCAGACTTGTCATGCGTGCAATTTTCAGGATATGTGGAAATGAAAGTCAACCAGACCTACAACTAGGTCAAAAGCTGTCTACGCCCCTTATCGCTACAACCGAACCGACCGCCTCGTTAACCCGTGGGCGTAGTTAAAATTCAAGAATATTTCCATTTTTCATTTTGTAAAATTAATGCTCTGAATCAAGGCGTATTAGATGAATACTGCCGAAGAGGTTCCATTTGAATGGTCACGCCACAGGATTTCGTCTACAGACTCAAAAGTTAGAATTGCACACTAAATAAATAGTACGATGTGAAAGTACCGCTGAAGAGGTTTTATTTGAATGGTAACACCATAGGATTTCATCACCATAGGATTTCATCCACAGACTCAAAAAAAAAAAAATCGTTAGAACTGCATACTTAATAAATGGTACCATGTGAAAGTACTGCTGAAGAGATTTTATTTGAATGGTAACATCATAGGATTTCGTTCACTAACTCAAAAATTGTAACTACATACTCCGTAAATGTACTTTTTTTTTACCGCTCAACTCCTTAATGAACGTAACCGAAAGTTTGCTTTAGTCTGGTTTGGCCGGTTTCATTTTTCAGTCCCAGGGATTTCGTAACCAAGTCACGCGAAGCTCTCCTGAACGAATTGGAAAAGAAGCCAGGTATTGAACGCCAATTGCTGCTGCTTCAGGAACTGCTAAAGCGAGAAGGCGAACACTTTCAAACTCCTGAGGGCTCCATTATCGATATGATCAATGTCCTTTATCAGCAAGCTGCGTATGATAGGAAATGGTCAGCGGTTCGTCGCGGTGCCGCTCTGCTGAAGAAACTGGTGGATAGTCTAGCGCCCGGGATCACTACTTTACTGGTTAGCGGCAAAGTGGTAAGATGCTTTGCTAGAACGTGTTACTTTATCTAACCTTTTTTCTAGCCTTTTTTTTTGGGGGGGGGGGGGGAGCGGTGGAGCGTACGAAAGTATTTCAGCTCCGTCTTATAAGCTGCCTAATAAATAGTTGTTTTTACTTTTACTTTTAAGGTGACTATTGGTGTGTTTGGCCATGAAGAAAAAGTGATTTACGAGCCTCTGACGCCGGCAGCTATTCAGGTAGTTTTGTTCTCTAAAGTCTAGGTTCTTGCTCAGAATAGGTACCACGAAAATTTACACTCACGAGTTGTAGAAAAAGCCACTCTTTAACTACTTGTGTCGCTCTTTTTCTAGTTAGCAGAAGTCGATCCAAACAGGCCTTTGCGAATGGACAAAGAAAAAAAAAGATATTTAACAATCCAGCAAGCAAACAGAGAAAAAGAAAAGTAGAAAATACTAGCAATGTTACCTATTTTAATTTGCAAAACAAAGCTCAGTTTTGGTTTTGATGTCCCAAGTTTCATTTATTAATTCAACGTAAAAGAATTAACTGACAGTAATACCAACCAAGTCCATTTTACCAAGCACTGGTATAAAACAAACGCTCTGTCCTGTTCATTAATGGCGGTCTCCTTCTCTTTTCTCAACAGAAAATCCTTTATTCGTTCTGTACTCCTCATGACGTCCGGGAGGCGGTCCTTCAACAAG
This sequence comes from Porites lutea, assembly GCF_958299795.1. Classification (NCBI taxonomy): domain Eukaryota; kingdom Metazoa; phylum Cnidaria; class Anthozoa; order Scleractinia; family Poritidae; genus Porites; species Porites lutea. The sequence continues at coordinate 12,116,952 of NC_133202.1, read as the reverse complement.
AGGTCTGAAAACTAGTGTGTTATTTTAAGGCATTTTACTGGTGTTTTTATTTTTTACCATGATCTTGAATTTAAGAAGTGTCAAAAAAGATCCTTGTTATTCATGCAATTCTGCATTGGCTGTGCCGTCCGTAATGGGGCACATGTATATAAATCTTTGAGAATGACCGTCAAATACTGTCAAACTGTTATTTACATTTATGATGATAATCAAGATGATGGTGATGATGATGATGACGACGACGAATGTTCACTTTTCCAGCAATGTGTAGATACGCGGTTTACAGATAGTTGGACCTTTGATATACGGCAGAGTGGAGGGTGGATTGAGGAAGAGTTTTTGCTAAGAAACCATTCGTGCCCGTTTAAAATACAACTATTCATAGAAAAGTTCGATTTGGCAGTTCAAATGGAATAACTACGCCGTTTAAACTGGCGCGTGATTCAATGGCCTTCCATTTCCTAGTCTCCCACGCAGCTGTTTTTGTCTCGTCACGCAACGCAACACCGAGTTCCACGCCTGCGTCGTATACGCAATTTAACCTGGGTCAGTAACGTCTGCGAAGCAGCGCTGATATCCTTGATTTGCAAATCGACAATGGCTTTTTTAACAGGCCAATCATGGCGCGTAATCAAATCCTGGTACACAGGTGGGGGCCAAGATCAAGAATTTCGGCGATGTTTCGCAGACGGACTCAGCCAGAGTTCAGTTTCGTCTGTGGTGCTAGCCTGCAGTGCAGGCGTACTTTGGGTGGGCGAAACCTAGTTCGTGTTCGCATTGTTGTAGGCTATGGCGCGTTTTCAGGGTCAAAAATAAGTGTATAGTTACCACACAAACTGAATTGCCAAATAAATGATTATCTTAGATGATGATTGTCGGTTTATGACCTGTTTTGACGTGCTGTCTTGCGATGGAATCCTTTCGTCGTGTCATGACTTTCAAATCCACACTTCTTACTCGAATTGATTTGAGAATGGTTTACGTGCATGCATAATTACTTTAATTTGAAATCTTTTTGCATGCTTTCTATGGAACCAAATGAAGCAGTTTCTTAAATACGATTTTTTAAACACGACCCGCATCACTTTTGAAATCACTTTTCTGCATGCTTACTTGCGAAGGATTATTCGATGATCAATTTCGTAAATACGTGTTTTTTTTAAACCATCATTACTTTTGAAACCTCTTTGCATTCTTACTTGAGAATTATATAGCAGTAGGATTATTTTATGATAAAAACAAATGAAACAATTTCTTCAATACAACTTTTTTCAAATCGTTATTACTTTTGAAATCCGTTTGCATGCTTACTTGCAAAATACGTAGCAGGAGGATTATTTGATAAAAGAAACGAAGCATCCTTTTTTACATGGGGATTTAGGTTTACCCGCGTCACTGTAGAAAACGCGCTATTGTGCTTCACTGCACCCAACACGAAACGCGACTCAGTGACTCCCAAAATGACTTTTGAATTCACTTTCGCTGCACAACAGGATGACTTGCGAACTTTCAACCAGGCGTTTCTGCCCAGAAAGGCCCGAAAAGAGTCTGGAAACTCCTCCCCAGTGTCTCCGGGTCATCGATCAAAAATGGCCGCTCGTCGTTGAGTTGATCGACCTTGATCGTTTTTCTAAGAAATGAGCTTTACACCTGAGCAATCGCATTTCTTGAAAAACCTTCGTCTACACCTAATAGATCTTTCGTGAAGATTGGAACAGGATGTTAATGAAGATGTTGCTGACTATGTGTTGTTTCTGTTGCAACAAGCTTCGAATCATTTGTCAAGGCTGGTAGCCAGTGTGGATTTAGATGTATTCAACGAAGTTCAAACTCTCTTGCTCAAGTGTCGACTATTTTGGCAGACGCTGAGCGTAACTGGCAACCTATTTACCCTGATGTTAATAATGAAGAATTGGTTGGTCGTCCAAAGTTTGAAATAAGAAGGGATCAGTTGCAGTACCTCGTGGACTACAATCTAAAAATTTCAGACATCTCCGAGGCTCTCGGAGTCAGTAGAAGCACTATCAAAAGGCGTTTAAGAGAATATGGAATTTCAATAAGCGAAAGAAAGACGGATATTCGCAAGCCTTGCTTTAAATTGAAACGAAAATATACAACATAGTCCCTCGCCATTTTGAGGAACACTTATGCATCATTAAACATTTTGAGAAGATGTCTTTATACTTTACAAAAAGCAAGGCAAGACACCTATTTTTCAAATTTAAACCTTTATAAAAACACACCCTAGCTTTGGGAAAACACGGATCGAACCTACAACAACCTGATTGGTTTTTTGCAAGGAACCAATCAATCCGCACCATTTTCGATCCTCCAAACAAACCAGGGTGGATATATAAACGCTTACTAAATCAAACAATACGGAATGGTTCAGAGTTCACCTCAACCATCCCACCATATAGCAACTGATGAGAATCGTAAGATTCGAAACCGCCGGTCTTGCTTGTAAACTTATATTTAACTACACACATTATGTAGTGGCACAAAGAAGCCAGTCAACTGATTGGTAAGAAAACAACATGCTAATGGTATTGAAAAATATTGAGTTTTAATATACTCTCCTCTGATATTAAAACTACAAGTGACATTTACAAAGCGATTGATTTTTAAAACGACTTTTAAAGGACACAGCATCATAATGTGTTTAAATCATGCTTAGACGTGACAAATACCCAAAACCAACAACACATAGTCAGCAACATCTTCATTAACATCCTGTTCCAATCTTCACGAAAGATCTATTAGGTGTAGACGAAGGTTTTTCAAGAAATGCGATTGCTCAGGTGTAAAGCTCATTTCTTAGAAAAACGATCAAGGTCGATCAACTCAACGACGAGCGGCCATTTTTGATCGATGACCCGGAGACACTGGGGAGGAGTTTCCAGACTCTTTTCGGGCCTTTCTGGGCAGAAACGCCTGGTTGAAAGTTCGCAAGTCATCCTGTTGTGCAGCGAAAGTGAATTCAAAAGTCATTTTGGGAGTCACTGAGTCGCGTTTCGTGTTGGGTGCAGTGAAGCACAATAGCGCGTTTTCTACAGTGACGCGGGTAAACCTAAATCCCCATGTAAAAAAGGATGCTTCGTTTCTTTTATCAAATAATCCTCCTGCTACGTATTTTGCAAGTAAGCATGCAAACGGATTTCAAAAGTAATAACGATTTGAAAAAAGTTGTATTGAAGAAATTGTTTCATTTGTTTTTATCATAAAATAATCCTACTGCTATATAATTCTCAAGTAAGAATGCAAAGAGGTTTCAAAAGTAATGATGGTTTAAAAAAAACACGTATTTACGAAATTGATCATCGAATAATCCTTCGCAAGTAAGCATGCAGAAAAGTGATTTCAAAAGTGATGCGGGTCGTGTTTAAAAAATCGTATTTAAGAAACTGCTTCATTTGGTTCCATAGAAAGCATGCAAAAAGATTTCAAATTAAAGTAATTATGCATGCACGTAAACCATTCTCAAATCAATTCGAGTAAGAAGTGTGGATTTGAAAGTCATGACACGACGAAAGGATTCCATCGCAAGACAGCACGTCAAAACAGGTCATAAACCGACAATCATCATCTAAGATAATCATTTATTTGGCAATTCAGTTTGTGTGGTAACTATACACTTATTTTTGACCCTGAAAACGCGCCATAGTAGGCGCCATCTTTGATTTTATGTCAGTGAAAGATTGGGGAGAGTAGAAATAGTAACCCTTAGGGTAGGTTCAAGGGCGAAAGGAGGAAAGGGGGGAAGGGGAGGGGAGGAAAAACGTACGCCGTTTTCTCTTCTCTCTCCTCGCTCCCTTTGACTCGCCCCATTTCCTCCTCTCTTCAGGAAGTTTCAACATGGCGCTTTCGCGAGCAAAATCACTTGCGCGCCCGAAGAAAACGCCTACACTCCAGGCTACTGTGGTGCAGGCTAACCATTTCCAGGCATTTTCCAATTGGCATTTTCCAAACGTTAGTCAAATGGTTCGAAATGATTTTCGTTGTAAAGTCGCTCGTTTTTCCCTTCTGCATTTTTTTCCACAGATGGTTCTCTATTTGGCCTCTTTTGTTGCCACAATTCCTCACGTTTTTGAAGGGATGTTGAAAATCAGGATTGGGTAAGCTATATAGTCGTCCATTGTTTTGAATATTGTCAATCATCCTAGCCATACCCGACCTCTCCTAAGTGTTCTACAGTTCGTATTGTGAGAATATACCATAATGTTTGCTTCCCCTTTCAAAATCTTCTGTGAACTCTAAAAACAGTATTACTTTTTTTTAGTTCTTCTTGATTTTGTTACTCACACTCGGGATATCCAGTGCAATTGACACCTCCGAGCAAAGCCATACTCGCGTTAGTTACGAACAAAATAGCTTCCCGGTTTTCACTGTTGTCACTGTTGTCACCGTTCTCGCTGTTGTCACTATTGTCACCTTTGGCCGCCGTTTATGCTGTTGTCACCTTTGTCACTGTTGTCGCTGTCATCACTGTTGTCGCTGTTTTCACTGTTGTCGCTGTTGTCACTGTTGTCTCAGTTGTCACTGTTGTCACTGTTTTTACTGTTCACACTGTGTCACTCCTCTCGCTGCTCTCACTGTTGTCGCTGTTGTCGCTGTTGTCACTGTTTTAACTCCTGTCGCTGTTGTCACTCTTGTCGCTGTTGTCACTGTTGTCACTGTTGTCACTATTGTCACTGTTGTCACTGTTGTCGCTGTTGTCACTGTTGTCACTGTTGTCTCTGTTGTCGCTGTTGTCACCGATGTGGCTGTTATCGCTGTTGTCACCGTTGTCACTTGTTGCTGTTGTCACTGTTGTCGCTGTTGTCACTGTTGTCACCGATGTGGCTGTTGTCACTGTTGTCGCTGTTGTCACTTGTTACTGTTGTGACTGTTGTCTATGTTGTGACTGTTGTCCCTGTTGTGACTGTTGTCGCTGTTGTCACTGTTGTTACTGTTGTCGCTGTTTTCACTGTTGTCGTCACTGTTTTCACTGTTGCCGCTGTTGTAACTGTTGTCACTGTTGTCACAGTTGTCACTGTTTTCACTGTTTTCGCTGTTGTCACTGTTGTCATCTTTGGTCGCCGTTGTCGCTGTTGTCACTGTTGTCACTTGTTGCTGTTGTCACTGTTGTCGCTGTTGTCACCATTGTTGCTGTTGTCACTGTTATTGCTGTTGTCACTGCTGTCACTTGTTTCTGTTGTCACTTCTTTCGCTGTTGTCGCCGTTTTCGCTGTTGTCACCGTTATCACTGTTGTCGCTGTCATCACTGTTGTCGCTGTTTTCACTGTTGTCGCTGTTGTCACTGTTGTCGCAGTTGTCACTGTTTTTACTGTTCACACTGTTGTCACTGCTCTCACTGTTTTCACTGCTCTCGCTGTTGTGACTGTTGTCGCTGTTGTCACTGTTGTCGCTGTTGTCGCTGTTGTTACTGTTGTTACTGTTGTCGCTGTTGTCACTGCTCTCACTGTTGTCGCTGTTGTCACTTCTTTCACTGTTGTCGCTTTTGTCACTGTTGTCACAGTTGTCACTGTTTTCACTGTTTTTGCTGTTGTCATTGTTGTCACTGTTGTCACTGTTGTCCCCGTTGTCACTGTTGTCACCGTTGTCGCTGTTGTCGCTGTTGTTGCTGTTGTCACTGTTGTCGCTGTTGTGACTGTTGTCGTTGTTGTCACTGTGGTCACTTTTGTCACTTGTTGCTGTTGTTACTGATATGACTATTGTCGCTGTTGTCACTGTTGTCACCGTTGTCACTGTTGTCGCTGTAGTCACTGTTGTTGCTGTTGTTACTTTTTGTCACCGTTGATGCTGTTGTCGCTGTTGTCTCTGTTCTTACTGGTGTCACTGTTGTCGCTGGTTTCACTGTTGTCGCTTTCGTCGCTGTTGTCACTGTTGTCACCGTTATCACTGTTGTCGCTTTTGTCGCTGTTGTCACTGTTGTCACAGTTGTCACTGTTTTCACTGTTTTCGCTGTTGTCACTGTTGTCATCTTTGGTCGCCGTTGTCGCTGTTGTCACTGTTGTCGCTGTTGTCACTGTTGTCACTGTTGTCACAAATAATCGAAGAAGCGGTTCCCGAAAAACACGAAGAAGGCGAGGAAATTTGATTTGGTAGTTTTTACATGGAAAGCCTTGTCTCTTTAACCTAAATTTGTCGATGAAACCGGTGAAAACGTTTTTTGTTTACAAACGCAAAATAAGTCTTTCGTTATTTTATTTTAGCTTACATGTTCATAAATAATCCTACAACTAAGTTAAATGGTTTTTTGTACGGCGCGGTAAATACCACCACCACTAGCCACCTACGCTTCCTTGAATAATTGTTATTAGGGCGTTTTTGAGCGACGCACGTCAACCGGAAGTGGATTTTTTACATTCTTGAGCGGTGGTTTCGCCCAAATTTTCAGTCAAATCGTCTCTATAAAAGTAAAGAAGCTTAGCAATACAAATTTTATATCGTCTAGGCATGTTAAGAGGGAAAAGGCCTCTCTTCCGGTTGACATCCGTCGCTCAAGAATGCTTTTGCTTAAGCTCCCTATTCAGTTGCGTTACAAGAGTCATTCGTCATGAATAAGCTTAGTCTGCGAACTGCAGACGTATTTCCGGTTGTCGCTTCTCTCCCTCCGAAGAGAAGGGACGACCGGAAATACGTTTGCCGTTGGCGGGGTAGAGTTAGCTTTACATTTGCTTATTTTACAGATGGATTATTGAAGCAATGAAACAGAGACTAGCAAGTAAAGGCCTCGGGGTAAGATTGCTTATATTTAAGCATTTAAAAAAAGCATTTAGGCCCCGTCGACACGTATCCTTTTTTGTTTCAAAACTGAGATTTTTCGCCCCGTTTTCAAAGAAATCCGCGTCCACACGTTGCGTTTTTCAATTGTTTTTGCTCGTCCTCACAAAATGTAATGGTGGTTGAAAACGGTCCCATCTTTGATCGGGACATGCGCGTGTAGTTGTATCCAACACCGTGACGTAATCGTTTTCAAAAACCTCCGTTTTGACCATTTACACGTCAGTACAGGAAAACGGTGTTTCAAAAATTTTCATTCCTTAGAGTGTTTTGAAAGGATACGTTTGCGGTGACCGTTTTCACGGAATACGTGTGGACGTCAGGCCAAACAGGAGGAAAAAACTTTCAAATAAAAGCGGCTACGTGTGGACCCGGCCTTATAAATCCTCAACTTGTTTATTTATTAAAATTTGATCTTAAGCGCTCGTGTCATTCGTTGCATCTGTTGCAATTGAATCTCGTATTAGTCAGCCAAATAACGGATCATAAGAATTTGGCCGCACTAACTGGTAAGAGGTTGACGTCATTAAGATCCATTAACGGGGTAGGATCACATTTCGTGGCTGTTTTCCTTTCTGTCAAATCTTGTAGGGTGCTTTTCTTGGTTTGCAACCACGTGACGAGGTGGCCATGTCGCTTGTTCGCAGAATTTGCCTAAGAAAAAAAGACTTTAGTCCCAGCAGAGGCTACACTGCTACACTACAATGGTTATTGAAAATGTAAACCATGTGACCTTTGAAGGCGGACCCTTTCATTGGGTTTCTCAAGATCTCAGCATTTTCGTTTGTCACTCGTCTGCCCTTTTAGAAAACACATTTGATCTTAGTTACCGTTTTAGCGAGGTGATATATGAATGTACACGTTGGGACTTTACTACGTGGCCGTTGGCCTAACGCTAAAGAGAGAGGTGGCGTTAACGGAGTTTTGCTTGTAAGAAATTGAATGGGCATTTCCCAAAGCGGACTTATTAACAACAAGGCCATATGAGAAGGTGTGACGGGGAGGGGGATGGGGGGTCCATTGTACTATGATAGACTCTAGAGGCAAATGCTGATGCCTGCTCACAGTAGTACCAAGATAGAGGTTGGACTGTTCTTCTTTGTTGTGTAGTCGCTATACGCTCAGTCACCAAGCGATGTCAAGGCACTACTCAAGATTGTTCTCACCTCGAAAGGAACGCACCATGGACAGGACGTGGCCCCCAGGTATTTTAATTTTTATCTCATTTTGTTGTTAATAGTTACCGTATAGTAACGCAAAATGAAAGTCGTAGGGCAACGCAATAGTAATCCTGACATTTGCGAAGTTTGTGGTAATTTTCCCTCCGGCGAAGATTCCGATAGACCTCTGTCTGCGCAAGGTTTATTTACTTTAGCCCCTTGCATACGTATCCAGATATTTTTTGAAATCGGATATGTTTTTCTCCGCTTTCAAAAAAAAATACGCATCGACACGTAGCGTATTCGATAGCATACGATAGCATTCCTTAATGAGCATGCGTCATGCTAGAAGTGTATGATGTATGACATCGTCGTATTCGAAAAACTCCGTTTTCGCCCGTCTACAGGTAAACAAGAAGCCAGCGTTTTCAGAAATCCCCACTCTCAAGAGCGTTTTTTAAAAGATGCGTTTTCGGTGACCGTTTTCAAAAAATACCCGTTTTCAAACAAAAACGGATACGTGTGGACGAGGCCTTAGTTAAACGTCAATGTTGTAAGTTAGTGGCAATTGTTAAATAAAAGTATTTCTGTTTTAGGAGCCCACTGCAGCACAGACAACTGGACGGTGCTGTCCATAGAGTGCCTTCTGGGTTTTACGACAAAGGTCAGTTTGGTTTCTTGTTTACTAACATCCGAGGTCCATGCTTCGACTAAAGAAAGAAAGAAAGATTAAAGCGCAGTGCCGACACAAGCGCTAAGCTACCTCTATTTATATTCGCTCACGTTGTCAATCGTACTCAAGCCATCAAGAATCAGACACTTTTAAGCTCGTGGTTAGATAAAACAAGGAAAATTCTCTGTTTTCAGTTGAAGTCTTGAAATGTAAATCATGTTCCGCTGAAATGGCGCAAAGGGAAGAGAACATAGCGTAGCCGTTAAGTATGCAGTAGCAAATGATCTCGTTCTGTCGTGTATATCACATGTAGGTCTTTCAAATTAAGCTGAAATACCACTGTTCTAAGGCAATCAAATTGCAGAAATTTCTCATGTAGTAGTATAATGTTTGAAACAGATGTTTTTGTAAAGGCCAGAAAACATGATCACGACATAACACGCAAGTTATAGCCTTGTCACGTTTGTCACACACAAGCGTTTTGCCGTCCTCTTCTTCCTGCCGTCGTGTTGCGTAACCTCACTATCATTTCGCGTGAACGCCTTAAAAAAGTAACAGGAGTATCCATTGTTTTGTTTATAGTGTGGAGTATATTGGAAAGAGCTCCTGAAGGAATAAAAGTATCTAAACATAACATCTTATCACAGGTAAGCCCTCCTTTGAATTAACAAAGAGATTTGAAATTTCGTTTACGGTAAACGGCAAGCGTCAGATTCTAGTTGACAACTTCTCAAAAACAGATAAGAACTGTTCGAACCAATTCATTTGGATGAAACTGGCATGACGCGTCTTATTGTTATGTAGCTTTAATGAAAAGTAAAATGAACTGGGAAAGAAAACACTTGGTCACCTGGTGCTACAAAATCGCGTTTGCTGTTTGCCGTAAAGGTGTTTCTTAATAACTTTATTTTCACTAGCATCAGAGTTTTAACCCACTTTCTCGAGGAAGGTCCCTTTTTCTAGGTAGGTCTGGGGGCGACCTGACCCGCTTCCACTCTCCCCACCCTAAGCTTATACATAAAATTGGGATCATTATACATTTTCGGGAAACTCCCCACCTACGTCTCCCACAGGCCAACATTTTAACACTTACTTCTCAGTAAGGGCAAAATATTGGCTTAGGTGTTCAGTGGCCAGTGCTCACCTCCTCGCGTTTATAGACCTCTTGTGCTTGTATGTTTTGTTTTCCCAAAAGACGTCCTAGGGGAACTTGACCCTTTGTCTTTCATAAATTATATGTAAATATGCACGTGAATAAAACAAAATTTGAATTAAACAGTTCTCTTGAGTATTATCACATGACCTATATTGAGAAAACAAAACATACAAGCCAAAGAAGCCTATTGGATAGTGTTTTACGGGCATTTTCAATAGAAAATGAACAGGACAATGTAACAACGACAACAACTTTATTAAGTCTTAAAGAAATACATTTACACATTCACACTGCCTGCAGTTAGCAAAAGCTATTCTAGACAATGTACAATCGAGCCTCTGCTAATAGACACTAACCGTTTCACCGCAAACATATGAGGTGTTTTTTGCTTCATCTGGTATGATTTGACTCCCTTTTAAATGGTAACATAAGCAATAGCTTTGATAAATTTCTGTCGTTTGTATCCTGCTTACACCAACAATAACCAAACGCGCGGTGCCTTGGGTCGGGTCTGTGCAACCGGAAAGTACCGTTCCATTAGGCACGTGAAATTTCCGAAATTTTAAACCGGAAGTTTTGTTGAAAGGAAAGCGCCCGTCATTGGTCTAGTGACGTAAAAGCTTGTTTTAATACCTTAAGTGTAAGTTACGTGATACCGGAGGAGATTCGCATGTTTTGCGTACTTTTTGTTCACAGCTTCCTACCATATCGGATATGACACATCGTGAAAGGAACTTTCAGCTGAAAGTAGAAGAGTTGCTTAGTGATATTTCCAACCCGGAATACAGACAGACAGTGGTGGAGGTACGTACTTGATTAAAGAACTTTATTATAATAACCAATGAATACCAAATACCAGTTGAGCTCTCGCGCGGAAACATGATAATCCTCACACGTGAAAGGATTACCGTTGCTATGATTACACGACAATCGCACTTTTCGCAGATTTGGTATTTCATTGCTGTTTATGTTATAAACAGATCATGATATGATCGCTTAGTGATATGAAATTTTCTCTTCTCCTGTTGAGAAGCGCTGAAATCACTCGTGAAATATTTTTCAACACTCGAAAAGAAATTCCATATCTCCGCGCGGCCATACAATACCCTATGTTTTTCCAATTCAGAAAACTGTATCTTCTTACATTTCTTCACGACAGTACCAAGCACGCATTCTCCGTTCTAGGTCGAATTATCACTGAAGCAACAACACAAATTTACGGGAAAAATGCTCGCGAGTTTAAAACGTTGCGTATTCAAATTTAGAATCACCTACCCTGAGTTCGCTGAGCTTGTCCTCTTCAGCCGAAGCGTCTCTCTTGCAGGTTAATGAGAGCAGTATCCATTCAAGGTCTTGTGCGTTTTAAATTGTTAAGACAAAATCAGACGAATCAAAGGCCAGTCCCCTTTAGCAATCGTCAGTTTATTGCCAACTTGTCAGCGAATTTGTATCATTTCAATTAGTTTCCAAGCGCCATGGGTCTAAGCAGGTTATTGAAAGCTTACTTATGATGACACTACCAAGATCTTGTTACTTTTTGCTTGTTAGTTGTTGGTCGTACTTGCAACGATTCTTGAAAGAAACCCAGAAGTGGAGCTAAGTCAGTGTATTGATTTAGACGAGGTATGATTACTCAACAACACGCAACACTCATGCGAAAGTTACAAGAGCTTACGACTCAACCTTTAACGCATATAAGTAAATGCCTCCGGATTGCAAGTTCAATTCTCTAAACACTTGGCCACGCTGCAACCTTCATGGTGTTTTAAGATGCAACGTAATAATGCAATGTTTAAGTTACATGTCTCGTTTTAAGATGTTACATTTCGCGCCTATGTTACATTGCGTCGATTGTTACATTTTTGCAGCGTATCAAGATGTTCTGGGACATTTTCTTGGAAGAGACTATTTCCTCATCTTTACAGTTCCAACACTGTTTTTCTTTTTCTTTTCTTTGTCAGCTTGTGGACGAAGCCATCGAACTGTTCAGTTTCGATGTTGGACCAGGTGACAATCAGGTGAGGTCTTTTGTCGAGGATACAATTTTCCTTTTCGTAAACGCTCAATATTGTTTCAAGACAAACATGTTATTGCACATTTTCACTGTTTAAATGAAGTTCTAGCCTGTGTACATCCCCCCTTCTCTCAAACAAACAGGCTAAAGAAGTTCAACACCCCCTATTGATCTAGAGCCCGTTTGCTGCTAACCGCGACACTTTGATGGCTATAAATTTTCATTTTAAATTTTTATTGATTGTTATCTTATACATCTAACCTTGATACTTTTTCTGTGCTTTTTAACATATTTTATTTGCCTGGACGCCAGTCAGCTTACAATTGTATTCTATGAAAGACGATACTCTTACCATGATCATAACCATAATCTTAACCAATCATAATCGTCTTCTACACTAACACATCATCCCTCAGGGCTTGATAAGCATTGATGGCATCGACTGTTTACCAACTAAATATAGACGTCATAGGTTCATTCCAACTATTTCCGATGATCGATTATGAAATTTTAGCCGATTTGTAACACTGATTATGATTATGATTATAATTTTCCATACTAACACAAAGCCATTTTCTGTGTAGAGTGTAAGGGACCAATTTTACAACACACCCTGTGAAGGCAAAGGAGGTACCACTACGTACATGGCGAGAGCTGTTGTCAACAAGCTCCTAAGCGGGGGCGCATGTGTTTCATCGAACTGTTGCATCAGCTGAAAAAATTTCCTTGTTATAGCCTCTTTGAAAATGAATTTGCGCCATAGAATAAATCAATTCGGAAATGCGCAAGCCTTCAACTTTCTGTTAGCACCGTTACTGGTTGATGGGGCTTTGTTGGTATATATACATATATTTTTAAAGGAATAACCTGTTTGGCAATTTGAATTCAAAAGACACTTGATTGGTTTGAGACCATATTTTCAAGCTATGGAGTCTTGCACTCTATTGTTTTAAGCTTACTAAATGCATGCCCACATAGGGGAAATATTCTTTAAGAAGGCAAGCTGTTTCGCAGTAAGATACAACAGTTCATTTGCCACTTAGGACCGATAAGGGAACTGGGTCCAGTTAACTTCTGCAAAGACTTCTGGGATTGTTACTAGGCACAGGGGAAAAAATTGACCAATAGCTGACCGGAGCGTCCACAGTAACGATCCCAGAAGCAATTGCGGGACGTTATAATAATGTAATGACTACGAATGCAACTTTGGAAAAAGAAAACTTTAGTTTAATACAAAATGGTGTGAGATGTAAAATTTTTAATGGAAAATAAAGGAGGAATTTAAGAGTCATTTAAGGTCTTCAGGAGTAAGTTGTCTTTTGTGTAGCTGAAGTTCTTTTTGTCTCGAACTCGATCACCTATGAGAGAAAACTAAAAAGTCTCTTAAAATGTGGCAATAATACCGGGCCAGTCTGTAGCCACTTTATAACTGATTTCCTTGAGCGTTTAACTACTTGGATTGGCGGATTAGGGCAAGGAAAATCCAGGGTTGATCGCTAAATCACGTTCATTCCGCAGGCAAAAATTGGTTACCTGCGAAGCAGTTAGGATTTCTCAATGTAAGACTCGTTTGAGGAGTTCGTGCGTTCCTGATTGTATTGGAATTTGGAAGCAATGGATTATAAGAAGAGGGGAAAACCGGAGTACCCGAAGGAGAAAGAGGGAAGACCTGCAAAGAATTTATCCCATGTATGGTATCCCTTGCGGGGTTTCCAACCCTGGCCAATGGAGGTCATATGATAATGCTCTAGACAACTGTTTCATTCAAGCTTCGTCTTAGAGCCTGTTTACTTGGAGGTAATAATATATTAGTGCAATCTCGGGATAAGGGAAATCGCAACTGATCGGGAAAATAACCACACAGGAAGCAAGAAGACAGCAAGTAAATAAGGTAAAGCGTATTTTATTGAAAATTCATGCGAGTATTTATCTTCTCGAATCTATTACCTGAATAGGCCACTTCCGAGTTCCAAAAGCGCTCACTTTCAAAATGAGGCTGAGTGCACAACCGTTCTTTAATATGAAAATGAGTTTTATTTGCACGAGAATGAAAAATGATCTCCATATCAAAGGCTACCCTCGTTCCGAAACAGAGGCCCTGGGGAACTCGGAAATGGCCTATTCCCATAAAAATCCTTTATAATAATGGCCATGTTAAAAATTACGTAACCGAACGTACTCTCATGTTGAACTTGGGCAGCCAGTGTTATCACTAGGGTTTTTGCAATAGGGACGCCAAAACTTGGGGATACCCGTATTACTGTAACAGCGGGAAAAGAAAAAATATAGATCCTAGAAATGCTTTTGAACGAATAAAAACGAACCTGGTTTTGGTCAAAATATTAAAAATTTTCCGTCTTTATTTTTGTGGCATAATAGGCGATGAAAATGTGTTTTACAATATTGTAGAAAAAAAGAACGCCTTCTTAAAGTATGAAAACAAGGAGTTAAAAAAGACGAAAAATTGGGATTTTTCTAAAGGGATAGTCCATAGTTTTCGTTAAAAATTAAAATTTTTCAATCTTTGTATTTTAGGCAGAATAGGCCTGTGAAAATGCCTCTCACTATATTTAGAAAAGAAAAACGCCCTTTAAAACTACAAAAAAAAAAGAAGACAAAAAAGTCGAAAAATGAGAATTCTTGTTAATCAAAAAACGTAAAAATGGCTTTTTACCAACTTTTTCGCCTGATTGGACATGAAATAGACAGATTTGGTTGTTTTATCCTGAAAATTGAATTTTTTTCAAAAAGTTCGGTACTTTGCTTAACCCATTCGCTCCTGGAGATTTTGCCGAAAAACGCGTTTTGAAGCTAGTCGAGTGGTTTTCTGGTCACTGTCGTGCTATAAAGAGCAAAAACTTACCGCAAACCGGTGTACAGGTCGTACACTTCACGGCCTTCTGATCCAGATGCAAAATATCAGCTTGCGAAGTTCGGGCATGCGCAGAAAACAAAATTTCGAGATAGTTTTGGGGTTTAAAAGTGACACAGCAGTCTTGACTTTTACTTTTCGCTTTCTCTCCTCCCCTCTTTTTTCGCTTTTCTTGCCTCATTTTTTTTTCTCTTGCTGGGCATTTAGTAGGCTTCATTTTGGTGGGAATAGTTTTTAGGAAAGCTTTTAGGATCTTAGGATTAGGTGAAAGGAAAGGTAGGTGAGCAATGGAACAAGATTTCCATGGAGATTTTCAGGTCAATGTTACATGGTTTTTTGCCTCTTTCCCCGGTGTCCTTGACTGAATTATGCTCATTCTGTTATGGTTTGAGAGATCTCTTCACTCTGCACAAGTTAGCAGACAAAGTTGTCCTTGACCGTTAAAACTGATGACGTCACAAAGGGTAGAAAGGACGTGGATCTGCACGGGCGGTTCAGAGGCGAATGGGTTAAGGGGGGAGACTATTGTTTTTGGTAAAAAAATTTAAAATTGTTCCGCCTTTTCATTTCAGAAAAATAGGTCATAAAAATGCGTCTCACGGCATTGTAGAAAGGAAGAACACCTTCTTAGACTAAAAAATCAAGAAGTTAAAAAACTTGAAAAATTAGAATTTTTCCCAAGAGGATAGTCCATGTTTTTGGTCAAAAATTTGAAAATTTTCCATCTATCTATTTTAGACAAAACAGGCGAGAATAATACGTTTCACGATATTCAAGAAGGTAAAAACGTCTATTTACACAATAAAAACAAGAGGTTAAAAAAGTCCAAGAATTAGAATTTTTCCAAAGGGGATAGTCCACGGGTTTTGTCAAAAAATTTGACATTTTTCCATCTTTTTATTTGAGGCAAAATAAGACAGGAAAATGCGTCTCATGATATTCTATAAGGGAAAAATGCCTTTTTAGACTACAAAAACAAAAACTTAATAAAGTCGAACAATAAGCATTCTTTCAAAGGGGTTGGTCCATGCTTTTGGTTAAAAATTTGAAATTTTGCCATCTTTATATTTGAGGAAAAATAGGCCAGGAATATGCGTTTCACGACATTTTAGAAAGGAAGAACGCCTTTTCAGACTACAAAAACAAAAAATTAAAAAGGACGAAAAATTAGGAGTTTTCCGAAGGGAATAGTCCATGTTTTCGGTCAAAACTTTAAAAATTTTCCATCTTTGTATTCAAGGCAAAACAGGCCAGAATAAGGTGTTTCACGATATTCTAGAAAGGAAAAACGTCTATTAGACAATGAAAACACGAAGTTAAAAATGGCCAAGAATTAGAATTTTTCCAAAGGGGATAATCCATGGGTTTTGTCAAAAAATTTGAAAATTTTTCGTTCTTCTTATTTGACGCAAAAAAAGACAGGAAAATGCGTGTTTCAAAATTCTGAAGAGGAAAAATGTTGTTTTAGACTATACAAACAAACACTTAATAAAGTCGCACTTTTTTAATGGGGTTAGTCCATAGTTTTAGTCAAAAAGTTGAAATTTTGCCATCTTTATATTTGTGGGAAAATAGGCCAGGAATATGCGTTTCACGACATTTTAAAAAGGAAGAAAACCTTTTAGGACTATAAAAACAAAAAGTTAAAAAAGACTAGAAATTAGGATTTTTCCAAAGGGGATAGTCCATGTTTTCGGTCAAAAATTTAGAATTTTTCCAAAGGGGATAGTCCATGGGTTTTGTCAAAAAATTTCAAAATTTTTTTGTATTTCTATTTGAGGCATATACTAGAAGGGAAAAACGTCTATTTAGACAATAAAAACAAGAAGTTGAAAAAGTCCAAAAATTAGAATTTTTCCAAAGGGGATAATTCATGGGTTTTGTCAAAAAATTTAAAATTTTTCGGTCTTTTTATTTGAGGCAACATAGGCCAGAAAAATGCGTAGTACGATATTCTACCGACCAAAAATGACTTTTTAGACTATAAAAACAAGAACTTAAGGGCTTAGTCCATGGTTTTGGTTAAAAATTTGAAAATTTTCTATCTTTCTATTCTAGGCAAAACAGGCCAGAATAATACGTTTCACGATATACTAGAAAGGAAAAACGTCTTTTTAGACAATAAAAACAAGAAGTTGAAAAAGTCCAAAAATTGAATTTTATCAAAAGTTAATCGTCCATGGGTTTGGTCCAAAAATTTGAAATTTTTTTGTCTTTTTATTTGAGGCAACATAAGCCAGGAAAATGCGTCTCACGATGATCTACAGAGGAAAAATGCCTTTCTAGACTATAAAAACAAGAACTTGATAAAGTCGAAAAATTAGCATTTTTTTAAAAGAGGTAAGTACATGGTTTTGGTTAAAAATTTGAAAATTTTCTATCTTTCTAGTCTAGGATAAAAAGGCCAGAATAATACGTTTCACTATATACTAGAAGGGAAAAAAACGTCTATTTAGACAATAAAAACAATAAGTTAAAAAAGTCCAAAAATTGAATTTTGCCAAAGAGGATAGTCCATGGGTTTTGTCAAAAAATTTCAAAATTTTTTCATCTTTTTATTTGAGGCAACGTAAGCCAGGAAAATGCGTAGTACGATATTCTACCGACCAAAAATGCCTTTTTAGGCTATAAAAACAAGAACTTAATAAAGTCGAAAAATTACCATTTTTTTCAAAGGGGTTAGTATATGGTTTTGGGTAAAAATTTCAAAATTTTCTATCTTTCTATTCTAGGGAAAACGGGCCAGAATAATACGTTTCACGATGTACTAGAAGGGAAAACGTCTTTTTAGACAATAAAAACAAGAAGTTGAAAAGGTCCAAAAATTAGAATTTTTCCAAAGGGGATAGTCCATGGGTTTTGTCAAAAAATTTGAAATTTTTTGTCTTTTTATTTGAGGCAAAATAAGCCAGGAAAATGCGTAGTACGATATTCTACAGAGGAAAAATGCCTTTCTAGGAAATATTCTACAGAGGAAAAATGCCTTTCTAGACTATAAAAACAAGAACTTAATAAAGTCGAAAAATTAGCATTTTTTTCAAAGGGGTTAGTACATGGTTTTGGTTAAAAATTTGAAAATTTTCTATCTTTCTATTGTAGGCAAAACAGGCCAGAATAATACGTTTCACGATATTCTGGAAGGGAAAAACGAGACGAGAAATTATGATTTTTCCGAATGGGATAGTCCATGTTTTCGGTCAAAAATTTGAAAATGTTCTATCTTTCTATTCTAGCATAAAAAGGCCAGAATAATGTGTTTCACGATATACTAGAAGGGAAAAACGTCTATTTATACAATAAAAACAGGAAGTTGAAAAAGTCCAAAAATTAGAATTTTTCCAAAGGGGATAATTCATGGGTTTTGTCAAAAAATTAGAATTTTATTGTCTTTTTATTTGAGCCAAAATAAGCCAGGAAAATTCGTAGTACGATATTCTACAGAGGAAAAATGCCTTTCTAGACTATAAAAACAAGAACTTAATAAAGTCGAAAAATTAGCATTTTTTTCAAAGGGGTTAGTACATGGTTTTGGTTAAAAATTTGAAAATTTTCTATCTTTCTATTCTAGGATAAAAAGGCCAGAATAATGTGTTTCACGATATACTAGAAGGGAAAAACGTCTATTTAGACAATTAATCCAAGAAGTTAAAAAGTTCAAAAATTGAATTTTGCCAAAGGGGATAGTCCATGGGTTTTGTAAAAAAATTTGAAATTTCTCGTTCTTTTTATTTGAGGCAAATTAAGCCAGGAAATATTCTACAGAGGAAAAATGCCTTTCTAGACTATAAAAACAAGAACTTAATAAAGTCGAAAAATTAGCATTTTTTTCAAAGGGGTTAGTACATGGTTTTGGTTAAAAATTTGAAAGTTTTCTATCTTTCTTTTCTAAGCAAAACAGGCCAGAATAATACGTTTCACGATATACTAGAAGGGAAAAATGTCTATTTAGACAATAAAAACAAGAAGTTAAAAAAGTCCAAAAATTGAATTTTGCCAAGGGGATAGTCCATGGGTTTTGTCCAAAAATTGGAAATTTTTTTGTCTTTTTATTTGAGGCAACATAAGCCAGGACAATGCGTAGTACGATATTCTACCGACCAAAAAGCCTTTTTAGGCTATAAAAACCAGAACTTAATAAAGTCGAAAAATGAGCATTTTTTTGAAGGTTTTTGAAGGTTTTTTGAAGGTTTTTTGAAGGTACATGGTTTTGGTCAAAAATTTGAAAATGTTCTATCCTTCTATTCTAGGCAAAACAGGCCAGAATAATACGTTTCACGATATACTAGAAGGGAAAAACGTCTATTTGGACAATAAAAACAATAAGTTGAAAAAGTCCAAAAATTAGAATTTTTCCAAAGGGGATAGTCCATGGGTTTTGTCAAAAAATTTCAAAATTTTTTTATGTTTTTATTTGAGGCAAAATAAGCCAGGAAAATGAGTCTTACGATATTCTACAGAGAAAAAAAAGCCTTTCTAGACTAGAAAAACAAGAACTTAATAAAGTCGAAAAATTAGCATTTTTTTTAAAGGGGTTAGTACATGGTTTTGGTTAAAAATTTGAAAATTTTCTATCTTTCTATTCTAGGATAAAAAGGCCAGAATAATACGTTTCACTATATACTAGAAGGGAAAAAACGTCTATTTAGACAATAAAAACAAGAAGTTAAAAAAGTCCAAAAATTGAATTTTGCCAAAGGGGATAGTCCATGAATTTTGTCAAAAAATTTGAAATTTTTTTGTCTTTTTGTTTGAGGCAGCATAAGCCAGGACAATGCGTAGTACGATATTTTACCGACCAAAAATGCCTTTTTAGACTATAAAAACAAGAACTTAAGGGGTTAGTCCATGGTTTTGGTTAAAAATTTGAAAATTTTCTATCTTTCTATTGTAGGCAAAACAGGCCAGAATAATACGTTTCACGATATTCTGGAAGGGAAAAACGAGACGAGAAATTATGATTTTTCCGAATGGGATAGTCCATGTTTTCGGTCAAAAATTTGAAAATGTTCTATCTTTCTATTCTAGCATAAAAAGGCCAGAATAATGTGTTTCACGATAGTAGTATGGGAGGCTCCAGAAGGTCCCAACCAATCACAGCGCAGCAAAATTTTTCTCGACCAATCAGAATCAAGCATACAGCCCATGTGACTTCAATGACGTCAAAGCTCCCAAATATGGGCATAAAAATCACGTGACCCCACCCAAGAGGTGGAGCCGCATACTTGGCATAGTTTTGAAGGACCGCGTAAAACCTGGGTACGAATGGGACGCTCAAACCAAAACCCCAATCCCCTCGCATTCCCCGGAAGTCAATAAAAAACACACATTTTATGGAGAACCAAATCACTGCCTTGGTTTTAATGGACGTATCACGTAAACCCTAAGTTACATCCGGGACGTGTGTGACGCCCTAATGACGTCACGCCCTTTGTTTTTACATAAAATACACATTACGAAGAAAGGGTGTTTGCTTCCTGGCTGAAGGAGTCATGAGCAATGGATTAGGCCATGGAAGATAATGGTGGAATCCTATCAAGGACCATGGTTTAGATAATGGTCGACGTAAATCGAAATGGGTGGCTGAAACGAAAGGAGGGGTGGTTAGAGCCAAGAAGCAAACTGAATCAAAAACACTCGACCATTGGCACGCACGAGGCGGTGTCTTACTGTCCAATGAATAACTAGAAAAAACAAAAAAGACTTGTTTACAAAGTGGGACGTGTGTGACGCCCTCGTGGTGTCACGCCCGGAAAAGATTGTACACAAAATAATTCAATTAACATCCAGTCTTGGTTGAAATTAAAATGTTGAAAGATCCAAAGCGTTTCTGGGAAAAAAATTAACGTTTTAGTTTGAACAAATAGAGTAAGCTGGACCATCCTTGATGATTGACAATACAAAGTTTGTGAGGAATGGGCCAGCTTCGGAAAATCATAACATCTTGTAAGACCCAAAAAGAATCTAAAAATAGATTTGAAAAATAATCATGAACATCCAGCAGGGGTGGCGCCACCATGCAGACCTCCCCCTGCCGGGTGTTCAAAATTCCCAGTCCATACTCTCCATCATGGCACAGCCCCGACAGGGTTCATGGAGTTCGGACACGTGCCGTAAATAAATCCAGCACCTTTTACAAACAAAATATAATTGGCCCGTCAAATTTTGAAGGGACCTTGAATGGTGGTCTATCACCTCGGCAATGGCTGAAATAAGAAAGGGAGATAAATGGCTCGCATGACAAAATGAGAATCTGAAAAAATAAAAAAAAAACATGTTTTAAGGATGGGGTGGGTAGCCCATGCCTTGCAACATCTCGCACCAATAACAGGGCACGTGTAAGTCGCCGGCAAAACGAAAATTCAAATAACAACGACAACAGAGTAATTTAATGGGTCTCGGAAATGGAAGATGAATCCCCGATCCAGTGTACCACTGCACGATGCTGCCGAGGAAACACCATGCAGCGGAAGTACCATGAACCCTGTGGGTACTGAGAATGGTAAGCGAATCTACGAAAAAAAATTAATAATATTGGTCTAAGCCATGAGTAAAAAAGCAATGCGGTCTCGGATCCAACCTCTGTACCCATAGATTTCAATCTCGGTAATCACATCTAAAAATTTAATAATAATAATAGGCTAAATTCATGAAGACTATGGATGATTACAGTATTGCACAAAATGACGAACAGTATGAATATGGTATCGTTGGTATACGGCAATGATCCACCCCCATTCGTCCATCGTGGAAATCACATCTGAAACGTTTCATGAAGACTAATTACACATCGAACCGTACTATAATGACATCGCAATTGCACGGGTCTAATCCATCCTCCATAATGTTTTAACGTATAATGAAAGCCTACAAAGAGGTGGAAAGTCGAATCAAGACGGGAATACTGGTACGAAAAAAACCGGCTTGCAAAGGGCGGATCCATTGCGTATGATGACGCAACAAACAATGCGTGGCTGTAAAAAAAAAAAAATTTAATCTAAATTAATCCTCCTCTAAAAAACCTAACAGGGCTAAATCCGGTTCATCCACGGGACCCTGACGCCGGAGAAACGAATTAATTCGAAATGTCATTCGCAGTGGAAAATCGTCCCAGTCCCGATGGTTGGGGTCCCCACTCTGTACATAGTCCACGATTTCATCTTCAGTGAGGGACCCCTCCCGGTTGCCAGCAATCACATCATCTAAGGTCATTCCCTCCATCATTCTCTCGCAATGATTACACACGCCGCCAGGGGTGGGATGGGCGACCCATTGATATATATGACAGACAGGCTGATTCTCCACATACTCCCAAGAATCTAATAAAAAAATAAAAATCAACACGAACAGGCTGGGACCCAGAACCGCGCAGCCCAATTGAGTCGAGCTCGCCGAGGGCAAAGGCACAGGTGGACAGGCCACAACACGTCTCGTAGAAACGCAAACCCCTTGAACACGTCTAGGAATCAAAAAAGGGACATGAGGGAAAAAAGGGACCCACACACCCGAAAAAAATGAAAGCCATGACACTTACCAGCCATGCGGCGGCGATGGACCTCATGATCCAACTTCCGGGCAACGGGGTGGTCCCAAGGCAACGTTTTAGCCCAATCCCGCAGTTCTTCATGCGTGCAGCGACGGAAAAAGGCGCGCAGACATTCACTTTTCAGAGGCGTGTGCCACATCAACTTCAGGGCTTCGAACAGCATGGCAATTGGCATAGAGTACAGCACAATAGACGATAACGAACTCACCATCTTGAACAGCGTGACTGAACAAACTGGAATGAACCCACACAGGGCGCGCAACGTGCTTTAGAGACTCCACGAGCGAATCAGAGTGGTGGAGCGCCATCACGTGGGGTGTCTAGGAACGAGAGGAGACTCTAGGGGGTACCCCCCATGGGTACACCTTGTCCTCCCTGGACCAGGGGGTCTAGCGCGAGTGCGTGATTGGTGGACACCGGAGGATTAATAAGGGAATGTCAAGAAGAGACATCAATCGCATACTGTTCACTGTGTCAGAATGGACTGCCGAGGATTAGTCGACCCCAGGAACAAACCATTTGGCCGCGTGCTCCCATTGGAAGTCCAAATCAAAATCATGTTCTGGGTGGAGTGTTTCTACACCATGGACCGGCGGAAGAAAGTGGTGCAGGAGTTCAAGGGGCTACCCAAATGTGACTTGACGGGGTTTCCTCAACACCTGGGCGAGGGCCGTTGGTGGAATCAAGTGGTGGTGCGGTTGTACGCCCCCAGAAAAAATGGCTGCCACCATTGCCACCGCCTCATGGATCACCGACTCTCGGTGAGTAAAAAATGTGTTTTGAATCTTCTTCTCATGACCTTGACTTTGAGAATTTTTTATGTCTGGGTTTCAGATTGGCATGATGACGGAGATGGCGCGTCAACCCCCCAACCTCGACCGCTTATTGAACGAGGGCATTGCCTTTATCATCGACACCTTCAAGGATCAGATCAATTGTCCCCTGGGTCAGCGCCCCGTCATGATAGGGAGAAGGAAACCTTCGTACGATACAGTGGACAAAGTCATGAGGAGACTGGACTTGATTATGAATGTGATGTCAGCGATGAATTTTGTGGTCGTCGATATTCATTAAAAAAAATAAAACAAATGATGTGGTTTAGAACTGTGTTTTTTTATTGGTGTTTGAATAAACGTTCCAGGGTGGGATAAATGACTTGGTCTTCTTCCCGCGTGCCTACAATGGCGGTCTTGTCTTGGAGGGTGGGGAGGGCAATATAGTCCTCGGTCATGCCTTCACAGGGTTGATAGTGACCTAGAGCGGGATTCCACCATAACCAGTCTTCCCGATCCACATCAAAGACATAGAGGGGTTTGCCTAAGAGCTGGGCCATGACCACACTCCAGCCTGTGCCGCCCAAGAGATGCTTGTGCAACGCGTCAAAATAGCCCACGGCCAAGACTAAAGACGCCGGCTGGATCACATAATAATTGCGTTGGATATACTGAAGGCTGATGGGATGATGCACTTGTCGACCCAATCGAAACGCAGCCTGGGTCACGATAGGGGTAGCGGCGTCCAACTCGGACTGCGTCAAAGGCGCGAGAGACTTGGCTCGAGGGTGACAGGGTGGGATAATGACCACACACGCGTGCCCATACATCTGACATAATCGTTCCACGTGCGTGTCCACGCCTTTCGCACCGCCCGTGTAAATCGTCAGCGGCATGGTCTATCGAAAAAATTAACAGTGGTTAGGGTGATATAAGGGTGTCCAAGCCCATAGGGTATGTGGTTCATCATCCGCGTACAGCAAGGGGGTTTGCCATTCCCGACACGTGACCGTTTGTTCGAAAATACGTTGGGCGTGGCGACAATTGGAGCAATTATCGGGAATCCAATCTAGGCCTTGTCCTCGAGCGAAGGCCTTGTCTTTGTCGTCCTTACAAGGGTTGCATAAGATCACATCCAATAATCGATCGCATCGTTTTTGCCACAAGACGCGT
Organism: Porites lutea; assembly: GCF_958299795.1. Lineage (NCBI taxonomy): Eukaryota > Metazoa > Cnidaria > Anthozoa > Scleractinia > Poritidae > Porites > Porites lutea. Next base: position 12,092,802 of record NC_133202.1, on the reverse strand, counting down.
TGGGCATTGACTTGGTACAGGGTGGGTAAAACATGGGTTTGACGACGTAACCACCCACTCATTTGACAAACTCGGACATGCGCGCAATGATCATGCCAGACCCCACTTTCACGAGCTCCGTCAGTGTGGTCCATGCACCAATTACGCCCCTGATCGTTCGTGGCCATCACATTGGCGGTAGCAATGGGAAGATTAGCCAAATCCGGACACCCCTGTCCTTCCAAGACCACGAGGGGGGTCGACCTCTCTTGGCACAGTCGATACAGACCATTGAGGGTGAACACTCCGACTCGATTCCGTTGGGGGGTCAGGTACTGGTGACACCAACGGGTGAGATCATCCTGGATCTGCCGGTAGGGATGAAACTCGTGGCGGTTGTACGCCGTAGACGGTTCAAACGGCAACCCATGCACTGTCCGGGTCTGACGATCGACCCGCCTCTTGGCTTTCTCGGATAATTGATCGTAGGACACACCATGAGGTAACAGGTATTTGAACAACACATGATGATGCCCTGTCCAGTCACACAAAGCCAGTTCTCGAATAATATACTCGTCTCGGGAAAGGGCAAACCCCTGACTGTACGCCAAAAGACCCACTTGGTTCAACGCCATGGTCGCTTACCGTCAAGAAGAGAGGACCGCGATGACTGAAAACACTCGTCGAACCACCCCGGATTTTATAACAGAAAGCGTGGGCTCTGATTGGTGAACCCTCCGATCACACCACTCTCACGAGATCTCAAGTAGAGTCAGGATTGGTGGACACCAGATCGTATGAGGATCACGAGATGCCGGGACATGGGCTATAAAAGGCAGGCCAGATGTGCACCCCAATCATTCCGCTCAGACATGGAACGTCAAGCCACTCAACCTGCTGCGGTGCCCACAGGACGCAAACGACGCCGAGTGAGTAGTAGTAAGAAACCCAAAGGGGACAAAGAAGACATGAAAGCCACCCGTGAACTCGAGATGGCCTTGAACGGTTTGCCCCGAGCTGAAGCGGAGGAAGCCCAAGCGTTAGCCGTAGACAGGAAAGCCACCCAAACCCCCACCAGTGAACTCGTGTGGGCCCTGAACGCTATACCCCGAGCAGACCCACCACCCACCCCTTCCCCCATCGTCTCACCCGTTTCCTCCGTGAACGACTTGATGGAGGGCACCCTGAAAGAGTATGAGGAAGAGTGTCTAGAGGAAGGGACCCAGGAAGACCAGGACCTCGATCAGATGGAGACCCAGTTGAACGAGCTCTTGTATGAAACGTGCCCCTTTCATCCTCATCGAATCCTCCAATGCGTTAACCCCGAGACCCAATTTGGCCAGTTGAGGTTCAAGTGCCCCCTAGCAGGTTGTCCCGTGTATTTGTTTGAAGATAGTCGGGAAGTGATGATGGAGAAATTGAAAGAAGACACGCACCCTCAAGTCCGGGCCCGATTGCAACGAGGAGAGCTCAAGTGCAAATGTGGGTTGGTCCCTAGGATGAAATTGAGCCGAACCAGCAAGAATTACCAGAAAGTGTTTTTCAGTTGTGGCAGTTTTCTCCCAGGCCAAGACCCCTGTGGCTACTTTCAATGGCTCCATGGCCCCCTGTGGTGCCCCCGAGAGACAGCGCAACCCACCCTGAGACGATGGGTGAAAGACACACCCCCTGAGGTCCATGACTATGAAAAGGCGTCCGTCAGACCATGGGGCATGCCTGCCGTTCCCCTGCTGAAAAACTCAGAGAGGGACTTTGTGGAGAGGCATTGGCCGTGGGCCAATCAGTTTGGGGAAGCCATCCAAGCCAAGGAGAGGGAGCGGGAGAGGACGCGCCATTTGCATAAGAACTTTGGTAGCTCGTGTTTGTTTTGAAAAAAATCATGTAGGTGTGTGAAAAAAAGTATTAAAGACCGAGATTGGCTATCATAAGGTGTCAGTGTCTTGATGTCGTGGCCACGCGCTTACGAAGATCCCCAGCAACCCGGGGCCTTGGGCGGGGTCCGACCCTTTGCCCAAGCCCATAAATTGAAAACCCCGCAAGCCCAACAGATTCTCCAATCGGTGTTGAGTTATACCCTCCACAAACCCCGACGGACGCGGTTTCCCACCGCACCCACGTTGGTCTTTGACCGAGACGAACAATGGCAAATGGATTTGGTCGACATGCAAAAACTCCGTCGATGGAATCAGGGGAACAACTATTTGTTGACCGTGATCGACGTCCTGTCCAAGTATGCCTGGGCCGTGCCCATCAAATCCAAAAGCAGCACGGAGATGCTCCGAGGGTTGGACAAGATTCGTCGACAAGCCTCGCCGCGACGACCACTCCGCGTGCAGACGGATCAAGGCAAAGAATTTTTGAATAAAAAAGTGCAAGCCTGGTTCAAGCAACAGGGGTGGCATCATTTTTACACGTTTGGGGATAGCAAGGCCTCCGTGGTGGAACGATGGCATCGCACGTTGAAACAACGCATGTACCGGTATTTCACCGCCCACAATACGTTACGGTACGTGGACGTGTTGCAACCCTTGATTCATACCTACAATCACACCCAGCATCGCAGTATTGGGCTGGCCCCGCATCAAGTCACCCCCAAAACAGTCCCGGAGGTGTGGGACCGACTCTACGGCGAGCGATTGGAGCAAACGCCCCCACCGCCTAAATGTCGCGTCGGGGATCGGGTGCGTCTCAACAAGAAACATCGTCCTTTCAAAAAAGGGTATTTGCCCGGGTGGACGGAAGAAGTGTTTGTGGTCACGCACGTTCGTCGTCATCCGATCGTCACGTATCGACTCAGTGAATGGGACGGTACGCCTATAAAAGGCACGTTTTACGAACCCGATGTTCAAAAAGTGCAAGTGTCGGACGACTCGTTATTTCGGGTCGAAAAAGTATTGAAACGCCAAGGACGCCGGGTATTGGTCCGGTGGAAAGGGTGGCCGGCCAAGTACGATAGTTGGATTCCCGCGCAGCATGGTCCGCGTCAAAATCACGCCTCGAAAAAGAAAAAAGCGGGTACGGTTTCTCGATGAAGTGCAAGCGGATTCCAGTCGACCACGCGCCAGTTACACTCCCTCGCCCACCAACGACGCCGACGTGCTGAAATTCATTCAGAAGAAAGCGGCCGAACAACGGCGAACCCAACCGTGGTGGGAAAAATTAGCCAGTCCGACCAAGCAGCAATGGGCGTACGCCAATGCTTACCATCGAGCCGAAGCGTATGCCAAGAAACGAGGGGCCTTGCGGTCCCCCACCAAGAAAAAACAACAACGCCGACGTGCGGGGCGTCATCCCCCGATGCGCAAGAAGAAACCCCCCAAACCCAAGACGTGCATGACCCTGATGGAATTGGCCCGGGCCTTTCCCAACATTGCTCAGCAAGTGTGTTTTCATCCTAAACAATCGACCTTCAATTCCGTGGTAGGACGCGTCCCTCGCAGTAAACAGAAAGTGGCCCAATGGCTATAAAAGGGACCCTGACCCATTGGGAGGAGACCACTCCTTCTCATCATGAGTGAGATTAAACGCCTGACGCTGGTCAGCGATCCCACCAACGAGTTTCCCAACAATGCCAACAACAGTTTCAAGGTCCGATTGCCCGAACGGTTGGTGTTACCGGGCGCGGGGTGGCATGCCTCCTTGATGTCCCTGACCGTCCCGGATCAAGGCCAGAGCAATGCCGTCATCGCCACGGATCCTCATACCAAAGTGCTCAAATTCAAAATGACCTATGTGGTCCGCAAGTTTGTGCTAGACTCCTATCGACGGGTGGAAACCAAAACCGTGGACTGCGAAGTGGAATTGGAAGAGATCATGAATGCCAATCAAATCGTGGCGACGGGGAGTATGTTTTGGCAACGCGTGATGCAAGAAGTGAACAACAAAATCATGCACAATGTGATGAAAGAACAAATACAGCGTTTGGTCCTTGACCCCGACGAAAAACCGATTGTCAGTGCCAAAAAAAACGCGATACCCCGACTGTCCTGGAAAAAAGGTGCCTTGGTGATTCAGGCTTTGTCCGCCAAGGATTTATTGAAAGCGGACAAGAGCGCCATCACAGATCTGTTCATCAACCTGGCCATTGCGCTCAAATTTGGGTTGGTGGTGGAAAAGACCGGTCGAAACAACACGACCGTGTATGAAATAGGGCCCAATCTGCAATACACGCTGCCGACAGTCTCCTACGGTTCGAGAACCCAACCCACTGGGTCCCAAAATCGCACGCCCTACGACTGGGAAGGCGAACAGTACATGGGCATCAATCCCATCTTAGTGTTCGGTAACACAGGTTCTGTTACCAATAATGATCCCTTCCATGTAGTGACCCATTCTGGTGTGAAGTTTGTGCAATTGTCCTTGATGGTGGAATGGAGGTTCAACAATCTCGATGCCTCCTTTGAAAAGATTGTGGGGACCCGCAAACGCACCGTCATGGTCTATTCGGATCTGGTGGAATCCACGGTGGTGGGCAGTGGCAAGTTTCCCCTGTTGCGGGAAGTGCAATTGTTGAGAACCGGCGATGGGGAAAGCACCGCGGAACCCCTGCACCATCAATGGATCAAAGTAAGAGGACAACAATTGGATATTTTAGAAGTGGAGATTGCTAGTACCAGTGGACCCCTGGCCATCTTACCCCCAGGCAAAACCTTGGTGACCATCGGTCTCAAACAGCTATAAAAAGCCATTCACGCCACGCGAGGGACCCAAAAGCACCTTCGACGTGACACCGACAAAATGCGCGGAGGCAATTTAACGCGATACCACACGCCCGTGCTCACCCCGCAAGACGGGAAAGGGTTGGCCGAAGACTTGATCAAACTGGCGGGACCCATGGTCCTGCAGCAAGCGCAAGCGGGACTACAAGATATTCAACGAGGCAAGAGTGCCGCAGAGACGTGGGCGGATCGACGTGGACAACTCACCCGCGGCTTAAAACGGAAAGCCCCTGCCATGGCCTGGGCAGGTGGCAAACACCAAGCCAAAAAAACCTATAAAAGAGCGACTCAACGTATACGGGACATCTTTGGACGTTAAACATGGTACGCGTGGGTGGTTTTCTCAAAACGCAAAATCGCATTCGACGGCAACGCGCCCGTGGACGGTTCATCTCGCCGTACCAAGTCGGGGGCACGATCTTTGGCAAGTCCACCATGGCGCGCTATCCCTTGATGTATACTTCCTCCCGCCTGACGGACCCCCTCACCATGGAGAAGAGGATGAAAGGGGGCACGATTTTTGGCACGTCCACTCGCATGCACATGGGGGATCCCATGAGGGTCCTCGCGGCAGAGCAAGACAAAGTGAGAAGGAGACGTTGGCTCGGGCAACGGATGAAAGGGGGGGATCTCAGAAAAGTGTTGTGGGCCAATCAAGCCAAAGCCCGGAGGCAACGGAGGCGAAAGGGTATAAAAAGGGGGGAACGTTGAACCCCAGGGACAGACCGCATCATGTCGCTCCAACTGTTTGACGTGCCCGATGTGGATTATCGGTACGAAGCCTCTCGGGAGGTGGAGTTTCAACCCGCCTTGACGGGGATCCAACCCATCACGTTCTCCATCCCGGGCTCTGACGATTATTATGACACCAATTCTCTCCGATTCAAAGTCAAAGTCCGTCTGACCAATCCAGCCGCTGGGTATACTGGCTTGGATGAGGGGCTGCTCATCTCGGATGGCAACGAATCGAGACATGTGTACTGCGTCAACAATTTTGGACACACCATCTTTCGAGATATCACCCTGAGCATGAATGGGGTCCTCATGACGGAACAGAGCAACACCTACCATTACAGAGCCTACCTAGAAACCCTCTTGAACTTCAACCGAGAAGAAGGGGCCACCAAGTTAGCCCCGCAAGGATGGGTCAATCAGCTGAATGTGGTGAATGTCATGGGAGCCACCGCCGCCAATTCCGATGTCCCTACAGACGCCAATTGGAGTGGGAATGCAGAATTGCGTACCTTGACGAGCCGATTACTGACTGAGCATTGGCACACCTTCCTCATCCGTCCCCATTTGGCACCCCTCAAGACAGGCAAATTGTTGGTCCCCAATATCCAGATGGACATAGAACTCTTCCTCAACCCCAACACTGTCTATTTGCTAGGTACCCCCAACAAAGGCACTTTAGTCGCCAAGAAATTTCCAGCCATTCACCCAGAAGACATCAAAGTCACTTTGTTGATGAGAAAAGTGACCTTGAATGCCAGTGTCTATGTGAGACTGCAGAAAGAAAGACAGCTGGGCAAACAGATTGCCCGCTACCCCGTGGTGCGGAGCGAAATCCGTACTTTTTCCTTTGATGGACGCACCACCCAGTGGGAACAGGACAATGCGTTTGTGGGTCGATTTCCTGACCGAGTGATGGTCGGGTTATTGCATTCAGATGCCTTCAATGGAAACCTACAACGCTACCCCTTTGCCTTTGAAAAGTTTGGGGTCACCCAAATACGTCAGACCTTGAATGGAGAAGAATACCCTTACAGAACCCTGCAACTGACTGGAGATCAAGCCTATGAAGATCTACTGGGGTACGATCGATTTCTACAAGCCATGGGTGCCTACAATGAAGATAAGATTCCCCTCCTGCTGCCTGGAGATTGGGGACAAGGCAAGAACTGCACGTTGTTCCTGTTCAACAATGTGCCCAGTGGAAAAGCCGATGATCCTCAGTATCGCAACCCCCGTCAATCGGGCAATACGCGACTGATCATTGATTTTGCTGCTGCAGTGGGACACAACATCACTGTGTTGGTCTGGAGCGAGTATGAAAACATGTATGAGATCAATCACATGGGAGGTATAAAATACAACATCAACGGCTGAAGTGGACTCAGAAGACAGAAGACACCGGGCATGGAGTTTGTGGCGCTCAGTGATAGGGTGCTGCGCACGTTGGCCCTAGAAGATCCCACCTTGCGACGCGTGTTTCATGGCGTGTACCCCGCCGACCGGTTACCCCGTTCACCTCCCAAGAGTATCCGTCAAGCCTACATTGTCAACACGGATCCGGCGGGAGAACCGGGACAACATTGGTTGGGGTTGTGGACGGAACAGAACAAGTGCGAGATCTTTGACAGTTATGGGCTGCCCCTGCACGTGTACACCCACCCGGACCTGCACCAATGGTGGAGTCAATGGAAGCACCTGATCCGCAGTGACCAGACCTTGCAAGCCTTGGATAGTCAGACCTGTGGCCATTATGCGTTATTTTTCCTGAAAGCCCGAGCCCAAGGCCAGTCCTATCAAGACTTTTTGGGGCAATGGAGTTGCGACAATTTAGTGTTGAATGATCAGAAAGTGGCTGATCGCTTGAAACGGGTGATTAAACAAGAAGTCCAAGATGAAGTCGATGCCCGCCCAGAGGAGGGAGGGCAAAAGAATGTGAGCCGCCAGGCCTTTATGCTTTGTAATCCTTGTGAGTGTTAAGAAATAAAAAAACACCATAAAACGAGAGGTGTGGTGAACGAGTAGTCATTTCATCATGATTACGCGAGGGGATGTCCAGCGGGTGATTGACGCTTTCCTATTAGAAGAAACCCTGTATTGGTGGTCCCACCCCATTGAACGGGTGAATACTGTCCAAGGAGTGGATGCCTGGGATGGGTATCATTGGCTCATAGCCCGCCAACTGGCGCAAGACCAGGACTGGGTCGCGCTCAACACTACATGGACACCATGCAAGAAACGCATTTAAGAGAGACGATGGAACACCTGATTCAGTTCGAATCGCCACGCCTCTACCGCGAGTATTGGACGGCATGCCCAGCCACAGACGACGACGACGGCAGCGCGCTTCCTCCCGACGACCCCGTTTCCGTCAAAACGGACGAGGCATCATGAGCGTGTTGGCCAAAGCGTATAAAATCGGCGACAAATTGGGACGTGACAAACGGTATAAACGTATGGGCGCGAAAGGAGCCACGGGTCATTATCGACGTCACCCTCGACCGTGGGAAGGATGATCCGACAGCCCAGTAGTGTGATTATCGCGGGCCCGTCGGGCAGTGGCAAGAGCGAGTTAGTGGAACAATGGTTACGGGACCTCAACGTGTTTCAAGTCAAACCCAAGAAGATCGTCTACGCGTACGACCGATGGCAACCCCGGTTTGAGCGTATGCAAAAGAAAGAGGGAATCCAATTTCATCGCGGGTTACCAGACCCCCGTCATTTAACCCAATGGTTTGGCCGGACGCGTGGTGGCGTGCTGGTGTTGGACGATTTGATGGAAGAAGGGGGACAGGACAAACGCGTGTTGGATTTGTTCACCAAAGATTCTCATCATCGCAACATTACCGTGTTGTATTTGACGCAAGATTTATTCCCGCCGGGTAAATTTGCCAAGACCATTAATCGCAACGCGCATTACATTGTGGCCTTCAAGAACCCCCGGGATCAAACGGGCATACGGACCATTTTACTGCAAGCCTTTCCCGACCGATGGCGTCAAGTCTTGCGCCTATTTAAACGCATCACGTCCCGTCCCTTTGGCTATTTGATGTTGGATGTGCATCCGGCGTCGGATGATCGATACCGTTTGTGGAGTCATTTAACGCGCCGAGAAGGCAAGGCGCAAGTCCATACCTTGCCCGTGGATGTCCCTGCCGTTCGAAAACGAACTGCAACGAGAACTCGCCCGGGTCCGTCGGCAAAGAGAAGGCGGACAACATATTGACTTGTCGGTCCGCATGGACACACCGACTTTCTCGCCCGCCGGGGTGGGGTCCCCAACCTCGCCCTCGGTACTTCGGGACCTTAGTACCATGACGGACATGGTGGCGGAATTGACCCAACCCGTGGATCGAGCCCAATTGGATCAAGAGATTGAGGATTTTAATTTGACCTACCCGGTCAATGTGGACGATGCCCTGAATGCCTTTACCTTACCCCCCGTGGCAGGCACAGGCACCACTACCACCACAGCACCGCCACCACCCACGATCACCACGGCTCCCACCACGACAGCCACCCAAACCCGTCCCACCACGTCCACCCGCACACGTCCTACGGCCACTACCACCACTGCCTCCAGACGACCCAGACCACGCCCTGTCACCACCGCTACGACCACCACGGCTCCCTCCCGCCCCTCCACGTCCCGACGTAGTGCTGGAGCCGGCACCAGGACCACCACGTCCACGGTGACGACCCCGACGGGCCGTCCTACCGTGGCCGCCAAACAACCGCGACGACGTCCCCGTGTGCCCTCTCCACCGTCCCCGGGTTCCTCCCCACCGTCGGAGGATGAGGATGAAGATGATGATGACGACGATCGAGGACGAGGCTTAAGGCGACGGTTGGATTTGTTGAATGAAGATGCGCAAGAACGGGCTCGAGGGAGACGCATTCGCAATATCACGCATACCAATACGGTGACCACCGTGTATGAAGAAGGAGGGCGACCGTCGGTACGTCGCACGTCCACACGAACGTCCGGTCCACCCCCACCACGCCGAGGCCGTGGCCGTGGCCGTGGCCGAGGGCGTGGACGGGGTCGACGCTCGTGAAGCTATAAAACCAGGAGCCTGCCTTCGACGGTCCCCAAAACCATGTGTGGTCAATGTCGACGTGGGATGGCCCCTCGACGCAAACGCAAACGCACCACGACCCGACGTCGACGCAAGATGAAGGGTGGGACGGTGCCGTACATGGTGAATTTCAAGAAAGGGTTTGAGTTGTTGACGACCCCGGATACGTGGAAGATACCTTCCAAAGCCGAAATCAAGTCCGCCAAACGACAAGTGGCCGACTACAAACGCCAGTATCGTGCCAGTGGTACGAGGGATTCGTACAACACGTGGTTGGCCAAGAAGGGGTACGCCAAAAAAACGGGGTGCAGTGTGATGTGAACATGTATAAAAGAGGCTGGCGGTGGTCAGCGCTTAGAACTGTCATGGGACCCCGACGCAAACGCCGACGCACCACGACGCGGCGTCGCCGACCCGCCAAACGACCACGGTGTATGACCTATAGTCAAGTGGGGGGTGTCTCGCCTGGCCTGCCTCTTGGGATTCTCAAAGCCGGTTATGGGGCCACTAAAGCCATTGGGGAGCATCAAACCAAGCGAGCCATCAAAATTGCCGACAAACGCCGACGAGACGTGGAATCTGGCAAACGGAAACGCTATGCGGGGGAATCGTTTAATTGTTCTATCATGTAATGAAAATGTATAAAAAGACCTGGGTGGACCTGAAGAGGCGTTAGTTGGAGGATGGTCCGTGGACCCAATGGACGCCGACACCGTTATGTCCCCCGAAAACGACGCCGTCGACGTGGATTGCAACGTGGAGGCGTGCTCCCCATGCTGGCAGTGGCTCTCTCGCCTTGGGCGTTCAAGAAGAAACGTCGACGGACGCGTCCACGTTAGACGCGATCCAGTGCTCAAAAAAGGAAAAAAAGCCGTGACGTTCACGTTGGAATGGGACCCCCACTATGATTCATTGTTATGCCATCAGTGTCGCACGCATATGCAATGTTATTATCATGGCGAATTGTGTGGCAGGTGTGGAGCCCTTTTTACCATAAATAGACCTTGTTCGTTGCCTGAACTCAAGAGTCAGCATGGCGTGGCGCATGGAACGTCAAGCTCCGTTCTTGAAAAGTGTCTTACAAGAAGCCAATCAGCATAAACGACAAGAATTGTTGCGGATGGCCAATGCGGATCAGATCAATGCCATCAGTGAATTAGTGATGAACACGCTCCGTGGCACCGTGCCCCGTTCTCGACAGACTATCACGTTGCTCAAACCTCATGCCCAAAGTTTACGCGCCATGGCCAAACCCGCGCATTCGGTGAAACGACGGCGCGCCATCATGATGGCTCAAACAGGCGGCGCTCTCTGGCCGGAACTCTACCGATGTTATAAACGTTGCATGCGCTAAAGGAGACACGTCAGTTGCACCATGGAACCCGAGATGGTGAGCACCACGGTGGACAACGCCCCAGCTTTTTTACAATTAAAAGAAAAGTATAAACAAGAATTGGTGGAAGATACTCGTTTGAGTAAAGCCGCGGATTTGGCGGCCAGACAACATGTGCTCCTGACCAGCGAGGTCCCGGATGCTTGGAAACGACCGCAACTCAAAGCCGTGAGCCGTCAGTTACGCCATTGGACCAAAAAAGTGCGCCAACCCTTTGGAGCGCCGGCGGGGGGTGTGCGCGCTGCAGGGGCTACGACGCCCGGTGAGGATGATGATTTTGAGGCGGGGCCGATGCAAGCGTGGTTCACGCAATTGGTGAAGGCCACTCAGGGTATAAAACAAGGCTCCACGCCAGCTGGGCCCAGAAAACCACCTGTCCCGCCTAAACCGAACATCACCCCGAGTGCTAAAAAGAAACTCAAGTTTACACCTCAAGTGAGTAGTGCTGAGTTGGCCCACGAGTTGCCTTTTTCAGACAGGCCCGGTACAGCACCCTGGGATACCCCTAGTGAACGAGTGGACTCCATCAAGAAAGCGGTTGCGCGTGATATTCGCAAACGCACGACAGACTCTGCCAAAAAGAAAGCCGCCAGTATCGCCAAAAAGAAAGCCACTGGGTTCGCCAAGAAAGCCTTGGATTGGAAATCGTGGAAAACCCCGTGATGGGTCGGAGACGTCGTGGGACAACCACTTCCCGTGCCCGATCGAGGCGACGACCACGACGATCGCAACGTGGGGGCAAATTATTTGATGTGCAAAACCTCCTCAACAAGACGGGGATTGAATTTCATTGGCCCGGCTATCAGTATATGGGCCCTGGCACTCATTTGAAAAAACGGTTGGCCCGTGGGGATCCCGGCATCAACCGGTTAGACAGGATTGCGAAAGTACATGACATGGATTATGACAAAGCCAAGACCTTGAAAGATAAATGGGTGGCGGATCGCAAGATGATTGCCAAGATTGATCAACTCCCTGGTAGTAAAACCCTGACGGAGCGTATTGTGAGACGCATTATGAAAACCAAACTGAGATTGGGCATGTAATTAAGTGGAACACAGTCATCACACAATGGAAATGATTTAAAACACATGGTTTAATAAAACTCACATTTGTTCTTACAGATATTGTTGCAACTGTTGTAAGGCATCGGAACGGGATGATTGCACAGGGTCCTCGTCAAACTCGGAGTCGGACCAGTCTAGCGGACACCACGGGAGGGGAAAGGGACGTTCCAAATGTTCGGCCAAGCGTTGGTTTTGTGTGGTCTCCATCCGCTTCCGATATTTTTCTTTCTGTAACGCTCTCCACCCCTCTTCTCCCAAGGCTCGTTGTTTTTCGGCCCGGAGTTGTCGCCGCCGCTCGTTCAATCGGTGTTTGTAGGCCTCGTACGTCCCCTCCTCTTTCATTTTGGCCATCCAGTTCTTTTGGGCTTGCGCGTTTCTTTTTTTTACCTCAGTGCGCTTCTCCTCCGACATGGCATAGTAGCGTTTCATCCCATACTCCACTTTTTTTTTTTTGAAGGCCTCGTACTCCCCTTTGGCTTTCAAGTTTGCCATGTGCTGGTGGTAGCGTCGACGATGGAGGGCCTTTACTTTCTCGATCCCGTTCACAGAGGCATACTGACGTTTCCGATACAGTTTTTGGTTCCGTTTGTTGACCTCGGGGTCCCGCTTTTTTCGGTGCGATGCTGGCGTATCCATACTTTAATTCCAGTAAACGGGAAGAACACACGTCCGCTAACGCTCGCAACTTTCGGAAGGGACTCTCGGTTCTCTGTCGAGCCTGGGCACGTCGGTCCCGCTGTTGTTGCGTAATCTGTTCGCGGTGTTTGTGATAATAGTCTCGGTTCAATAGACGCACATAGGCCGCGTTTTTGGTGCGATACCGCAGACAGGCCAGTCGGTTGAGTTCTCGGGCTCGGGCTTCCTGTTCGGGGGTCGGCGCTGGTTTAGGCGGTTTGGGGGGTTTCACCTTTTTCTGAGCCGCCCGCTTTTCTCGTTTCTGCTGCAACAATCTTTCCTTATTCCTGACGTACCATTCGTGTTTCAACTGTTTCGCCTTCTCGGGATTTTTGTTGGGCATTCTCAAACGCAACTGACGTCTGTTCTGATGGACAGACTTTATCTAAGGTTCCATCGGCCAATCACCGATCTCGGTCCAGGCCTAGAGGAGATGGAAGGAGTCTGTACCCATGGGGGGGACCCCCCTCAATCTTCTTCTAGTCGATCAAACCCCCTCACCTGACTCTCACCTGAGCTGGATCCACCAATCCCAGCGCAGACGAGATCACGTGAGACGGTCTATAAAAGTCTACGTCCAGCGCGGGAAAATTCAAATGGTTTTCCGCTGTCATGGCGGAGGCATATCCATTCAGTGACGATGACGAAGGGGATGCTCTATTGGACCGCGCTTATGATCGGTGGGAACAGTTGGGAGGGGCTGCTGTCCGTGGCCCTCTCTTTCAGTTTACTATGCAACCTATTGGTCGACGACGCCGCTGGCGTGATGTGGTGGAGCGGGCGCAATTCAATGCGCAATTACGACAATTGCGGGATCCTGTGCCTGGAGATAATATTGGGTTGGCGTTGACCGAAGCACTCCATCAAGCCATTGAAACAGAACTGGGCCGCGAGCAGCGACCTGCCCATCATTTTGTGAATTTTGCTATCACAGCGCATGGATTCACCCACGCTTACCAAACAGCCAATTTTACCGTAGGGGAGTTTTTACAACGTACCGCTCGTTTGGATGAGATGTTGGCCACGTTAGCCGGCAAGTTGAACAGCAATGAAGCCTTCAACCCCGATCGTGGGTTCCAAGTGGATGTGGTGTTTGTGTCTATGCCCGGCCCAGGAACAGGCCATCGTAAACAACGCAATGCCGGACGTCTATGTCTGGATCGAGAGAACAAGAAAAAGAAATGCATTATTACCATTCGAAACAGAGATGCTTTATGTTGTGCCCGCGCGATTGTCACCATGCGAGCCCACTGCCATAAAGATCAAGGCGTGGATGGGTTTCGTGACTGGGATAATCTCAAACGGGGTCGTCCTGTGCAGTTACGTCAAGCCCAAGCTCTCCATCAGCAAGCAGGGGTGGCTGAGGGTCCCTGTGGTTTACCCGAGCTGCGTCAATTTCAGCAAGCATTGGGGTCTCAGTATCAACTCTTGGTGATGACCCGGATGAAACCTTTTTTTCTCATCTTCAAAGGCCCTAACGCGCCTCATCCAATCCGTTTACTCAAATCCAACGATCATTTTGATGGTTGTACGTCTTTTCCGGCGTTTGTGAACCGCTCTTATTATTGTCTGGACTGTGAACGAGGGTTCAACACCAACGATCGGGCCCATCACAGTTGTCAAGGGAAACGCTGCAAAGCGTGTGGTCGATTTGACTGTCCCGATTATGTGCGTGGCACTCGCCCTACGGATTATTGCCCCTTATGTCATCGCAAGTTTTATGGTGAGCAGTGTAAACGTCATCATGTGGACAGTCGGCAATGTCAATCCATTAAAACCTGTCTCAAATGCCAGGCCCAGTACACCGTCGTCCCTAACCAACGCCATCAGTGTGGGTACGCCAAATGTCCCGTGTGTCACGAATGGGTGTCTATCCAATACCACAAGTGTTACATTCAACCCGTGGTGGAGGAGGAAGAGACTGAACCCACAGAGGAGGGGGGAGGTAGCATGGTGGCGCCACCCCCTCCCCTGTTTGTTTACGCCGATTTTGAAGCCATGCAGAATGCGGAAGGTGTGTTTGTAGCCAATTTGTTATGTTATTCGTCTAGTGAAGAAACGACCATTCATGTGTTGGACGGAGAGGATTGTGCCCTCCAATTTTTGCGCGATTTGGATGATCTTACAGACCTCCCAGACAGCGAGAGTGAGCGGACCATTCTCGTGGTGTTTCACAATTTGAAAGGGTTTGACGGCATGTTCATTCTGCATGAACTGTACCAGCAACAACGCGAGGTGGTGGATCAATTGACCGTGGGCGCAAAAGTGTTGTCCTTCAGGAGTGGACCCCTCAAATTCATTGACTCGTTGTGTTTCCTACCTATGCCGCTGGCCTCGTTTCCCAGCACCTTCAATTTGACCGAATTGAAGAAGGGCTTTTTTCCGCATTTGTTCAATACACCGGATCATCAACAGTACGTGGGCCGCATCCCCGATTTGGAATTTTACGATCCTGAGGGCATGATGGCCAAAAAGAAAGACGAACTGACGCGTTGGCATGCCGACCAAGTCCATCGTAACGTGCGTTTTGATTTCCAGCAAGACATGATCGAGTATTGCAAATCAGATGTGGCGCTGTTGAAAGCGGGATGTGAAGCCTTTCAACAAGAATTTGAACGGCAGGCTGGGTTCAATCCCATGGCCAAATGTATCACCATCGCCAGTGCCTGCAATCTCTATTGGCGCAAGCATCATTTGACCCCCGACACCATTGCCGTTGAACCGCTCCAGGGGTGGCGAGGGGCTCAAGTCAATCAATCCCTCAAGGCCCTACAATGGTTGTACTACCAAGAACACCTTATTCCTAAAGAGGGGGCTAGTGCCGATCGCATTCGACATGTCCGGAATGGGGGTGAGCAGTTTGTCCGGACCCTTGTGAACAGTTATTTCGTCGATGGCTATGATCCTCTGACCCGCACTGTTTACGAATTTCATGGGTGTCTCTACCATGGCTGTCCCACTTGTTATCCCGTGAGAGATGCCAAACATTATGCCACACCGGATCGAAGCGTAGAGGAACTCTATCAGGCCACGCTCTCCAAACGCCTGGCCCTGCTCCGAGCGGGTTATACGGTGATCGAAATGTGGGAGTGTGAGTGGGACAAGTTGGTGGCCACGGATGAAGCTGTCCAACGTTTCTTGACGTCGTTTGATTTGGTGGCACCCTTGGAACCCCGTGACGCCTTTTTTGGGGGTCGCACCGGTGCCGTGGCGTTGCATGCCGTGGCTGAAGAGGGGGAGGAAATACGTTATGTGGATGTGACCTCCCTGTACCCATGGGTGAATAAGAACTGCCCTTACCCTATCGGTCATCCCAAGATCATCACCCAACCCGCTGACCAGTCCCTGGCGTCCTATTTTGGTGTGGCTACGGTGGATATTCTGCCTCCCGCTGGTCTATTCCACCCCGTCTTGCCTGTACGCTGTGGCCAAAAGCTCACCTTTCCTCTCTGCCGTGCCTGTGTCCAGACAGAGCAAGCCCAACCCATGTTGACCCGAACCCAGTATTGCCCTCATTCGGATGCAGATCGTACACTACGTGGGACCTGGTGTACGCCCGAATTGGTCAAAGCCGTGGAAAAGGGGTACACCTTGATCAAGATCCATGAAGTCTGGCATTTTCCCCCCGAGCAACGCCAAACGGGTCTTTTCGCTGATTACGTGAACACTTGGCTCAAACTCAAACAAGAATCCGCGGGGTGGCCCGGTTGGTGTCAGACCCTCGAACAAAAACGCGACTACATTCATCGCTACCAGGAACGGGAGGGGATCCGACTGGACATTGCCAGCATTGCCAAAAACCCTGGTCGCAAGGCCACCGCCAAACTCATGTTGAACAGTTTTTGGGGCAAGTTTGGCGAGCGGATCAACAAACCCACCACCGTCACCGTTCAAAACCCCGCCCATTTGTTCAGCCTCGTTTCTGATGCGGCTCTTGATCTCAGTACGCTCCGCCTCTGTACCGACGATATTTTGGAAGCCGTCTACACCAGTGTCCAAGACAATGCCGTCAAAGGCACCAAGACCAACATCTTTGTGGCGGCGTTTACCACGTGTCATGCCCGATTGAAACTCTACGAGTCCCTGGACACTCTCCAGCAGCAAGTGCTTTATTATGATACCGACAGTGTAGTGTACAAGTGGCGTCCCGGTCAACCCAGTATTGCCATTGGGGATTTTCTAGGCGACATGACAGATGAATTGGATGGGGATGTCATCACCGAGTTCGTTTCGGGGGGCGCCAAGAATTATGGGTACACGACCCGTGGAGGTAAAGTGGTGTGCAAGGTCCGCGGTTTCACGCTGAACGTCCGGGGGTCGGCCATCCTCAATTTTCATACCATGAAAGAGAACATTCTCTCGGAATTAGACTCGCCTCAGGACACTCGCCGAAATTTGAACATTGTCAACCCCTATCATTTCACACGGGATTTGGAAAAGAAACACATTCAAGTGGTTCCGCGCGTGAAGCATTATGGGTTGGTGTTTGACAAACGCGTCCTCCAGGTGGCTACCCGATCCAGCTATCCCTATGGCTACGAGAGGATTGGGGACGAATTGGATCTGCTCTTAGATTTGTAAAAACCATGGGCGTGACGTCATTAGGACCTCACATACGTCCCGGATGTAACTTAGGGTTTACGCGGTACGTTCATTAAAACCCATGCAGTGATGTTGACTCTATACAGTGTGTGTGTGTTTTTTTATGGATTGACAGGGATGCGAGGGGACTGGGGCTTTGTTTTGAGTGTTCCGCTTGTACCCAGGTTCTACGCGGTCCTTCAAAACTATGCCAAGTATGCGGCTCCACCTCTTGGGTGGGGTCACGTGATTTTTATGCCCATATTTGGGAGCTTTGACGTCATTGAAGTCACATGGGCTGTATGCTTGATTCTGATTGGTCGAGAAAAATTTTGCTGCGCTGTGATTGGTTGGGACCTTCTGGAGCCTCCCATACTACTCACGATATACTAGAAGGGAAAAACGTCTATTTATACAATAAAAACAGGAAGTTGAAAAAGTCCAAAAATTAGAATTTTTCCAAAGGGGATAGTCCATGGGTTTTGTCAAAAAATTAGAATTTTATTGTCTTTTTATTTGAGCCAAAATAAGTCAGGAAAATTCGTAGTACGATATTCTACAGAGGAAAAATGCCTTTCTAGACTATAAAAACAAGAACTTAATAAAGTCGAAAAATTAGCATTTTTTTCAAAGGGGTTAGTACATGGTTTTGGTTAAAAATTTGAAAATTTTCTATCTTTCTATTCTAGGATAAAAAGGCCAGAATAATGTGTTTCACGATATACTAGAAGGGAAAAACGTCTATTTAGACAATTAATCCAAGAAGTTAAAAAGTTCAAAAATTGAATTTTGCCAAAGGGGATAGTCCATGGGTTTTGTAAAAAAATTTGAAATTTCTCGTTCTTTTTATTTGAGGCAAATTAAGCCAGGAAATATTCTACAGAGGAAAAATGCCTTTTTATACTATAAAAACAAGAACTTAATAGGGTCCAAAAATTAGCATTTTTTTAAAGGGTTGAGTCCATGGTTTTGGTCAAACATTTGAGTATATTTGTGGGAAGATAGGCCAGGAATATGCGTTTCACGATATTGTAGAAAGGAAGAACGCCTTCTTGGACTATAAAAAAAGAAGTTAAAAAGTCGAAAAAATTGGGATTTTTTCAAAGGGGATAGTCCATGGTTTTGATCCAAAATTTTTTAATTGTCTATCATTTTATTTCGGAGAGAACAGGCGATGATAATGCGTTTCGCGATTTCCTAGAAAGAAAAAAACGTCTATTTAGACCATCAAAGCAAGAAGTGAAAAATTGGGATTTTCTTTAAAGAAGTAAGTCCATAGTTTTGATCAAAAATTTGAAATTTTTCTATCTTGATATTTGTGGTAAAATAGCCAAGGAAAATGCGTTTTACGATATTGTAGAAAAGAAAATCGTTTTCTGAGATTATAAAAACAAGGAGTTTAAAAAGACGAAATATTGGGATTTTTCCAAAAGGAATAGTCTTCGTTAAAAATTTAAAGTTTTTTAATCTTGTACTTGAGGCAAAATAGCCCTGTGATATTTTAGAAAGGAAAAGCGCCCTTTTAAGTTATATATATAAAAAAGAAGATAAAAAGGTCGGAGAATTGACTATTTTCCAATTCCCCATAATACACTGTCTGCCCCTCAAATTTTGCATAACGTATTGTCTTAAAATGCTCTTGGGAAAATGCAATACTCCCAGGAGCATTTAAAAACAATGGTTTATGCAAAATTTGGGGGGCAAACAGAGTGTATTATGGGGAATTGGAAAATAGAGAATAGGAATTTTTCTTAAGGGGGAAGGTTAATGGTTTTGGTCAAAAATTTGAAAATTTTTCATCTTTCTATTTTAGGCAAAACAGGCCAGGATTATGCGTTTCGCAATATTCTAGAAAGAAAAAAAACGTCTATTTAGAGTATAAAAACAAGAAGTTAAAAAAGATGAAAAATTGGGAATTTTTCGAAAGGGGTTAGTCCATGGTTCTTGTTAAAAATTTGAAATTTTTCCATTTTTTATTTGAGAGAAAATAGGCCAGGAAAATACGTTTCACGACATTCTAAAAAGGAAAAACGCCTTTTTAGAGTATAAAAATAAGAGGTTAAATGGTTGTGGTCCAAAATTTAAAATTTTTCCATCTTTTTATTTCAGGCAAAATAGGCCAGGAAAATGCGTTTCATCAGCATTTCCGCGGCCATTGTTGGCTCGAAGCTTGTTTATATTAATGTAATGACTACGAAACCAAGACAACTTTGGAAAAAGAAAACTTTATTTTAATACAAAATGGGGTGAGATGTAAAATTTCTAATACAAAACAATGGAGGAATTTAACAGTTACTTAAGTTGTTAAGTTGTCTTTTGTGTAGCTGATGTTCTCTTTGTCTCGAACTCGATCACCTGCGAGAGAAAATTTGAATGTCTCTTAAAATATGGCAGTAATACTGGGCCAGTCTGTACCCACTTTATAACTGATTTCCTTGAGCGTTTAGTTACTTGGATTGGCGGATTAGGTCAAGGAGAACACAAGGCTGATCGCCAAATCACGTTCATTCCGCAGGCAAAAACACTTAAATAATTGTTGGTTACCTGAGAAGCAGTTAGGACTCTTTCGAGGTGTTCGTACGTTCCTTATGGTATTGGAATTTGGAGGCGATGGATTATAAGGAGAGGGGAAAACCGGAGTACCCGAAGAAAAGCTCTCGGAGAAAGAGGGAAAACCTGCAAAGAATTCATCCCATGTATGACATCCCTCGCGGGTTTCCAACCCTGGCCAATGGAGGTCACGTGATAATGCTCTACTCTAGAGAACTGTTTCATTCAAACTTCGTCTTAATTCCGTGCATTACGCACGCTTAATGTATCAACAGGGGGGCAAATCCCCCCAAGAACTTCATTAGGAAAGGAAAACGTACAAGCTTAAGAGGTCTATTCATGGGAGGCGAATGATCTTATGACTGTGCCATACAGCACGAAAAAACGTTACATGAGAGAATAGCTGATAATGTTATGGGCCGGGAGGTTCAAAGCTGAGTTAAGAGAACCCAGGCATTGTGCGAAATTTGAATTCAGACACGAGAGTTTAAAAATTCTTTTTGTCTACAAATTCACCACCTCAGAAATGAGAAGAAAACTGGGCCGAGTTAACTAACGCAACGACTTCTGGGATGGTTACCAGGGACGCGGCGGTCAGCTATTGGTCAATAATTTCTTAACAGTCTCAGAAGTCTTTGCGAAACATAACTCGGTCCAGTTTTCTTCTCAGTTCTTAAGTGGCGAATTGATGATTGGATGCTCTAAAAACAACCCCATCCCCAGGGATTTTCCCTTAACAAAAATGGAGGGGTGGTGTCACAGTGATGTATGGGCATTCCCGCGTTTTGTGCATCCCCATTCCCAACTGACCCTTAGTGATATGGGCATCCCCTGTAACCCTAACCCTAACCCAAATCGCTAAGGTAGTATGAGAAGGGGATGTCCATATCACTAGGGTTTTAGGAATGGGGCTGCCCAAACGCAAGGTTGCCCATTTCACTGCAACGGCGGGAAGGAAAAAATGTATGCTAGAAAAGAAACTGAAACAAAAAAAATTAACCCCCACCCCTCCCCATTAGCGCTAACTGACCTTCGAACAATTCGGCCCAGATCAACTAACCCATACATTACCACACAACTGAAAACGAAGTAAACTTTGTACCTGTTGAACATTACTTGATGCTAATCTCTTCATTTCATCATTCAAGCCGTGAGAGGAACGAAGGTCCTGAAAAAAGAAGTTGTTAAATCAACTGTGCAGTAAAAAAACAATATACGTCAGTGTTGGTTGGTTGTAAAAAGTGTCCGGGAAAATTTTTAAAGAACTTTACCTTCAGAAAGCTCTTGCAGAGCGAATATAGTCGCTCGGTGCAGGGATGGTAGAATGCGTGATTAGAATCAATCCCGTTGTCTTGGAGAGTTTTCTGCACAACTTGACGCAGGCGCTGTTGAATCGAAGTTAAGATGGCGTTAAATCCTTATAGAAAATAAAGAAAAGCATGTATACGCAAAACTAAGACTTTGTGAAGAACGTTTTTGCACGTGATAGAATAAAAAAATACAGGGCCCAGTTGTTTGAACGCCGGTTAGCGCTAACCCGGGGTTAAATTTTAACCCGAGTTTCTTTATCTTTTTATCAAAAGCACTTTCTCGGATAATTTTCTCTTTTCTTTTTAGAGTATGCAATTATCAAATTGCAGGCAAAGAGAATTAAACTGAATTTGCTTTTTAAGCTCTCATATCTGAGTTCAAATTTCGCACTAACCCAGGGTTATCTTAACCCAGCTTCGAACAACCCGGCCCTGAAGTACAATTATACGATGAAGCACGCGCAATGGAACACCATACTGTTACAGTTCAATTTGAGAGTTCAATTCCTGGTCACAAAACGGTTTATTTAACTGAAATACGAAACTCTGTTATCTGAAATCGAAGACTCGACACAAGAATATTTTTAGCTTAAAATCAGCGGGAAAATCCTGGACATGAAAATACACTTTTTAATTAATAACCAGTGTACTTAAAGTACTCACTCGTTTGTGTCTTTCCGATCGCGTTTCTTTTTTCTTATCTTCTTGTATGTTCTGGTGAGGTTTGGTTTCTAAAATTGAAGCAATTTACAGATAAGTCGCTGTTCTACCAGTTGAGCTTCAGACATCAACATGTTATTCGCAGCGGAGTTTGCCTGCGTGGCAGGCGCCTGTTAGTTTTTGGTTAGTCGTTATAGAGCGCGCGAGTGGAACACGTGAGGAGGAGAGAAGCCTCCTCTGCTTTTCTATCCTCTCGTGCGCGCGCGCCCTAGAAATTGGTCCCTTCGTCCTAAAAAGAATCCGGCGCCTGCTACGCAGGCTATAGCGGAGTCCTCATCCAGGTCAGGCCAAATACATCGCACACAACGAATACAATCTTCCTATTCATGTCCGGTTCTTAGACCTTAAGATGCCTGGGTAACAGGCGCGCGTGCGATAAAGGAAGACACACGCGAGGAAGCTCATTCTCTCCTTACATATGTTCTCTTCTCTCGATGGCTGCTTGCGCGTACCACGTGTTCTAGGCAATCAGGAATGTTTGAAGGCAAAAGGACGTGCAGCAACTGACCCGTAAGAGGGACTAAAATCAAAGCAAACCAAATTGCAACCAACAACAACACAACTAGTGAACACATCAAATTTATGGACAGACCTTCAGTAGATGACTCTTGTCGTTTCCTTTTTGCTGCCGCGACAGCTGGTTTTCTTACTACTGGTGATTTTCTTTTGACAGGCCTTGTGGAAAAAAGGCAATTGATATATACTTTTCAACAGTGACTCAAGACAAACATAACGTCATTAAGATATGGCTTCATATACAGCTCGCCCACTAAAGAGTAAAGACTCGGATACAGATTGCAGCCTTACTAGTAATAGTGCGCACAACATGTTTCGCCCGATGGGATTGCACGCTGCAACGGCACAGTGGTTACCAAGCGAGCAAAGGGTAACGTTTCCGGTAAGTGGTAAAAAATGAATGAAAAATTTGACATTTCCAGCAATATTGCAGATGGCGGCACACAATGGTATTTCAGTATAGTGCGTGTTGATGTAGAGGCAGCAGATTCTACCGCTGCGATTTTTCCTGCAATATTACTCCCAGCACGAACACGAATAGGCCACTTCCGAGTTCCCAAAATCCTCACTTTCAAAATGAGATCAAGTGCGCAACCTTTCTTGTGAAAAAGAGTTTTATTTGCATGAGGATGAAAATTCATTTCCATATTAAAGGCTGAGCACTTAACCTCGTTTTGATACTACCTCCTGTAGTCTTTGGGAAACGTGCAGCACAAGATCAGTGTTTCCCTGAGATTGACGGTCTTAACGTCTTTGTCAGAATTGGCGCAGACTACAAAGTCCTTTCCAATTATACATAATGCATTTTCATTGACTCTACTTCTCAGGGGAACTACTTTCTTGTATATACACTTTTCTTACCTTTCCACAGCAGCAGGTCTTTTGCCTTTTCCCGCCACTTTTGTTCTCATCAAAGGCACGCTAAGCTTCATAAGACTTTGCTTCGTGTCATTTTTCGCAGCTTTGGTTACAGTTCGAGTGGACCGTGTTTCTAGCGGCCTGTTGTCTCTTTGTACGCAGGTTGACAATGTCTCGAATTTAACATGCGAAGATTGGAGAGAAGAGAGTTGTGAATCTTTGGTGATGGCATCACGATTATCCAGACAATATCTGAGACAAAAAACATTGAATCAGAATTACTATGTTGTGGTTTTTTTGAATGGCATGTTTTATCACATGGCTGTGTTACAGATTAATAGACAATCACTAGTCCGAGTTCCAAAAACTTGCACTTTCAAAACGAGGCTAATTGCAAAACCTTTCTTGTGAAAATGAGTTTGCATGAGAATAAAAACTCATTTTCATATTAATGGCTTTGCACTAAGACTCGCTTTGAAACCGAGGTTTTGGGCAACTCCGAAGTGGCCTATTCATTGCGAAATTTCAAATCAGTGTGGTGAGACCAAATTTGTTGCTTATTCAAAACATTTTTAAGTTTTTGGTTGACTAAATCCCTCATCCATTCCTACGTAATATGATTACGCTGACCACATTTGAATAATTTCGTCACTCGTGCAATAATAGATAAGTTATTGGACGTTTGACGTCAGTCGTACAAATTTTTGACGTAACAAAAAGTGAGGGGCTCCGCGGCTCAGCTGTTTTGGCAGCACGGAGCTGAAAATAGTGAAAATAGTGAACTTACGCACAATAACGGCAGAGGAAAGAAGACGGCAAACCTTGTGTGACAAGCGTGACAACAATTACGTTTGAAAACGTATTCCGCCAAACTTCACCTTTTTTTAAGCAGACCTTTTTGTAAAAGACCAAAATATAGTGATGTTAACTGAAGGTCACGACAAAACACGCAAGTAATAGTCCTGTCACGTTGGTCACAAAAAAACGGTTTTGCCGTCCTTTTGTGTAAGCTCACTCATGGCTGGTAACTCAGCGTAATTTTTCATAACTATCACACTCATCTTCATCAAAGAATTGTTTATTAGAAAAATTAACAGCTAAATCAGCTTATGATTCGAGACAGTGGCTGAAAGAAGACATCAAATGTTACGAGAGAAAAACTTACTCAATTCCATGGTAGGACGCCGTAAGGGCATCTGGGTATCTTCTTTCCCTAACATCTAAATCTAGAGAGAGAGAGAGACAGAGAGACCGGAATTTAAAGATAAATATTTGCGGGAGTTTTTTGATTGACTTTGTATCATTAAAGCGAAGGTTTTTTTTCACTCAGATCAATCACAAATGGCACTGTCTATAAATTTTTCGCAAAAACAAAACAAATCCAAATAAAAATACTCACCAAAAGCTAACAACAGAAAATGTTTGGTGAAGGACTTGCATGCAGCAACAGCCTCGTTCACGGGAAGAGCCCGAAAACGAGGTTGATGCAGCCGCGAGAAAGCGCGGGAAACTCGTTGGAGGAAGTCGTGATTGGTTTGGTTTCTTGATTGGTTAAAAGGGGAAGCCGTTTATGGGGTCGTCTACGAACAAAAACATTCCCTGTCCTTACCTCTTTTTGCGCCTATTTCTATGTGCCTATCAAGTAATCCTCTCTCCTAAAAGTGAAGCACAGAACACGGACTTGATAAGCATGGGTATCACCTGAACATTTTACAACTTATCATAAGCGACCGCCCAAACTGCTGAGATTTTGTGATTGCCTACAAGGCCGACCGTCGGGCACAAGACATCTCTAAGAGGCTACCATAGTTAACGTAAGTTTACAGCATGGATACTTCACCGAAAAACTACCAATATGCATAGCTTACCCGTGGTTTCACAGGGCTTAGATTGCTGGCCACAGCAGTCCCATCCAAGCGGAATTTCCCCAGTATATCGTGAACACTCATTGTTGTCACTTTAGTCCGAAGAGAGGCCCATGAAAACGGAGAAAAAAGAGACTTTATCGGTTAAGTCAAACGCTGGCGGTCCAGAAGATAAGAATAAATCACGAGGGGTGGGGAGGGTACTCCCATAAATAGCGGATAGGTGTGTGTCGCCCACGGTCTTAGAACCTGATACTATTCAAGGATGAGACAAACGAAAATTTATACTCTATCAAAGGCCCAAGCCTGATACAAAAAATGACACCCCATTCAAGGGAGAAACAAGACTAACAATTTGATGACTGATACAATTTAGGTGCCAAACCTGAGGATCAGACCAGAAACGCAATACCAACAAGGGCAAAAACGGTACCCTAGTAAGGTTCAAGACCCTAAAAAAACCATACCCTATTAGGCGGCACCCACCTATCTAGCGCATATATGGGAGTAACCCCCCCTCCTCCCCCCCACCCGCGACATGACACTAGAGTTAGAGCCTGTTTACATGGAGGTGGGGACCCCCAGGTAGCTGAGATAACCCGCCTGCCCAGATAATTTCTCATTTTAATTTGATCACGTTTGTACATGATAGGTGGGGTAACCCGCCACATGTTACCTCACATTTCTGGGCATCCAACAAGATGGACTAACTTCATTAAACATTGTTTGACACTTGGACGTCACATGTTATGGCGGTTAGGTCCGTTTTGAACATGTTTGTCTTGGATGCTGTTAGATGATGTTGGATCAGGTTGAAATTAGGAGAGTTCAAATCAACCCAACACAATCCAACAATGTCGCGTGCGAACGATCCTCTGAGGTCGCGTAATAAAAAAATCAACAAATACACACCTGAAGCTAACAACGTGGAGTCCTTCGCAGCCGCATCTTTAACCCTGTTGAAACAAAAACAAGAGGAAAATCATGAACGCACTTGGCAAAGAGTAGAAAATTACGATCATTATACGTTTATAGGAAACTGATCACCTACCCCTCCCCTAAGCCAACATTTTGCCCTAAGTGAGAAGTACAGTAACTGTTAATGTTGGCTTAGGGGAGGGGTAGGTCGGCAGTTTCCCAGAAACGTAAAATGATCCGAAAGAGAATTAAACAGAATCAAAGACTCTTTCCGCAAACAGCCTGCTTGAGTTTATGTTACTCTCAGATACGGTAGTAAGAAGTTTGTTAAGAAGCACTCACACTGCATTTGGATCGTTTTTGATAAGCCACGCCCTCTCAGGCCATCTGCTGGGAGACATCAATGACTCTAATTGGTAACATGTAAGGAAAAAGAAGAAGAAAGCGAAAACTGTGAATTAAAAGAAAACGGAAACGGCAAGAACACAAAGACAACAATACGAAAAGCTGGAAAGAAAAAAAATCATTTAACGAGGTAAGAAGTCAATCTATACTAAATAAGAAAATAACGATTTGAAGGCAGCATATGCACATAAAGGTTCTTTGTCGATGATACTTGATCGAATTGGAATTTGAAAATGTTGGTTTTTGAGGACAGGGGAAAACCGGAGTACCCTGAGAAAGTCCTATCGGAGCAAGGAAGAGAACCAACAACACACTCCACTCACACATGACATTGACGCCGGGATTTAAACCCGGACCACGTTAAATAAAGAACGAAGGCCGTTACATCTTAATTAGTTAATGCACTATCCCCAGTGTCTGAGACTATTCGCCACTTTGAGGTTGCGTGGGAGACTGGGTCGAGACGGTTGTCAAAGTGCATTGTTGGACTGTTTTGGGGGACAAATTTGACGCCACGATGAAAATGCGTCCCCCAAAACGGTCCCACAATGCACGTAACAACCATCTCGACCGAGTCTCCCGCGCAACCTCAAAGTGGCGAATTGTTGCAGTTATATTTTTTCCTCCCTCCTTGATGACAAGAGGTTCATATTTTCCCAACTTTGACACCGGTTGCACAAGTTGCGATAACAGTTTGCATATTTCCCCGCAAGCGAGCACCAGTTGCGAGTTTCACCGCACTTAACAACCTCCCATTCCACCATCGCTCTCCAGCTACTGAACCCTGCTATAAGTTTCCCTGCGCTTCAAACCGGTTACACATCGCCCATGGCACTGGAACACGTTTTTTGCTTCGTGCTTTATTATTAAGCTGCCCGTGAGGGCAACGTTCAATCAAGAATGACCTTGAACGAACGGAACTCCCAGAGGGTTTTGCGTATCCAACCAGCCCTCACCCCCCCCCCCCCCCCTCCCCGCTTCTATGGTACCGATTTCTGCGAGAAGGGGACGGGTCATTTCAGGTCGTCTGGCGAACAGATTTGGAAGTCGATTTAACACGAAAACAAAATTATTGCGTGGAGTTATTGGCCCTATATCTACGCCAAATGATTATCGACATACAGTATTCGGATGAGGTAGTTACCCAGCGCAGGAGCTGCAGAAACAATGCCCTCCCACAGTCCCCAAGGGAAAAGCTTTGACTTGTTGGTGTGAACAGCCTTTCCTTCAAATACAAGAAGGGGATATATTATTTGAAGATCGCCCCGTCAAATAGAAACAAATTCACTTGGATACTGTCAGTTGTTGCATTTAGCAGTGAGATCAGAAAATTAAATATACAGAAATTTTCTGGTTTTGAAAATATCTTGTATCATTACCTTTTTCAACAAGGAGTAATGACTCTCTTGTAACGACGTCAAGTTCATGTTCTTTTCCCGCTTGCAGCAACTGCTCTCTGCAATAAGAAGCCCTAAATAAGTTACGAAATGCATGAGAGAAATAACACTGACTCTTTGCATCGTTAAATAGGAAAAGAAAATGTGAATCAAGCACAGTGCACCAACAAAATTTAGACTATGTTCAAACTTTACCGGATGGCTTTTCGAGCCGACAAGAGAAGCCATCCATGCCGGAGCGGTTGGCTAAGAGGATTTGGCGAACTAAATCTCAGTCTTCAGCACTCCTGAGTATTTTATTATTTACTTCTGTCTCAATGGAATCTAGTCGTTGCTCCTAATTATTCAGTTCCGCTACCTGTTCACACTGCCCCCCCCCGGCACAAACCCCTCCTCCTTCACCCACCGATTCCTTCAGTGGAGGGACACACATGTATTTAGAGTGATTCCTTTCACAACATCTGGCAAGCAACAAAGGCAGAGAAACTACTGATTTATTTTTTCCTTCATTTTTTTTGGTTTTTACAAAGAACAAATCAATGCATTAAATCGTATCGTGAGTTACCTTTTTTCCTTTAGTAAACTTAATTTTGCGGAGACTAACTGATCCAAAACCTTAGTGGAAGCGTCAAGTATAACCTGATCATCGGAAGTGGAATTGCCTGAAAGAATATTATAGCATCACGAACACTTTTGAATGACTGGTAACAAAATGATTTTCTGTAAGAGAATGGTGACGATTAAGTGTAAGTGGCCACGTTGGAGAAATTGGTGATAGCTCAGTATTCGGAAATGGAAAGGAAACATTCTCTTCCCCTTTGACGAATATCAGCTTCTAAGTAAGGCCTAAGACAAACATCGAACTTTTCATGGGACGAACCCGATGACCGGTGCTGAGGGTCCCCGCGAGGCTTTTATCGGGATCCGAAATTGTCTTATTTAAAAAGCCGGTAGCAAATGGGAGAGAACTTCGGGATTGAAATAATGAACGGGGTGCGGGATGCAGAAAAAAATGACCATCGGGATTACGGGACCGAGCGAAAATTTGGATCGGGATGACGGGATTGAAGACCATATTGGAGAACGTTGGTGCCCGTGTACTCCGAATATTGTACCCTTCTCCGCAGTTGGAAAACGTCAAAATACGGAAATCTTGGGGACCCGCCTATCACACCCCTCCCCCCCCCATCCCCCCATTACTGTACTTGATGAAGCCCCTGATTAATAAAGTTGCGTGAAGAAAAAAGGAAAACAGGAAACAAAGCAATACCCACCCAGCTCCTGTTGTAACATGCTGAGCAGAATTTCAGTTAATTTCTGTTCTGTTTCAAAGAAGCTATCTTCGAGGTCAAGAAATCGTAAGGGTCCTCCAACTACAAACAAGATACAAAAACAATACATTCACCAGCTTTTTTGAGAAGGGTAAGATATTAGCTGAAAATTTTTTGACCACAAAAAGACTATTCTCCGTCCAGTGACAACTTGAACAGTCGGGGTAACTTTTTACATGGGTATAAGTTTTATGAAATGTGTCCTCCTATGTAGTATTCGAAAAAAAAAATCAAACGCCATTTAAGTTATTGTATTCCTAAACTTTTAGCCAGAATGAGTAAGAAGGTCTTGACAGGAAAGTTGTCCGCATCATTGAAAAACTGGTCAACCGAAGAAATGTTGCTTAAAAACAACTAATACGTCACTTCCACATTTCCCAGAATGCACCTTATTTGCCCCCAAAAATTTTGCATAAGCAGAGTTTTCAATTTTAATTTTCTAATAACCAGGAGAAATGAAAAACAAAGGTTATGCAAAATTTTAGGAGGCAAATAAGGTGCACTATGGGAAATGTGGAAGTGGCGTATGAAAGAGCTGATGAGGTGGGGTGGGGTGGGGAGGGGGGTATTTTTTGGGGTTCACCTTACGTTTCTGGGAAACTGCCCACCTACCCCTCCCCTAATCCAACATTTTGCCCTAAGTAAGAACTAAGTGTTAATGTTGGTTTAGGGGAGGGGTAGGTGGGTAGTTTCACAGAAACGTAAAATGATCCTTTTTTTACCGTTTTGATCATTTATAATGCCGGGCACTGAAGAATGTATGTACATGCTTAGGAAAGAAAAATTGCTTTAAAAAACCTAATGAAGGCACTGAAGGGGTGGGGTGAGGAGGGGGTATTTTGTTCACCTTCTTGATCGTTTATAATGGGAACTGAAGAATGCACTGTAGCCAAATCATGCTGTATCCTTCCATTCAAATGTTCGGGCGCCCTCAAAACGAAGACATTCAGGCCGTTTTCAGCACCACCACAAATAAGACAGAGTCGACTACTGCAGTCATCTTTGTCTTCCTCTCCAGCGTTGGTTTCACTGATTGTAGCTGAAATCCCCCAAAATACGGAAATTAGGAAGCCATGACGACAATGCCATGGAAAATTCTTAGATGCAGCAAAATTACAAATACAAATTACAAGAAAAACTGCCCAGTGCAACATGACATTTGTGGCCGGAGCAAAATCTCTTTAAACGTAACTTGCAACTGTGTAACAAAATTGCGAGATAATAAGCACGGTAAATTTTTAAGCAACTTGTAATGCTACAAAATAGCAAACAAGCTTCACGAAGAATTGCCTAAAGTAACAGGCCTTTACATGTCTTTTAAAAACAACACACCTGAGTAGCTTTCGGCTTTGACAAAGTTAAACCAAGCTTCCTTGCTCTTTTCGTTTTGGTGGGTGTTGGTTGGCTGGGTGAGTTTTAACCGTCCAATAAATGCAACATCCTGTAAACACATTCAAAGTTGAAACAATATTTTAAAATGATATACAAGGCTTGGGGACCTTACTTTGATGAAGAGGAGCACGCAATTTAGCCAAATCTACAAAATGGTACATATGTAGGTGTATAACACATCGAGCGAAAGATTATTTAAACGGATTGTAGTTAGAGTTTGTGAAAGTAAACCTAATAATAATAATAATAATAATAATAATAATAATAATAATAATAATATTAAAATAATATTGCGTAACGCTTGTTGTAACGCTAGAGAGACTCACGTACAGTACAACTGTATTTATCAAGAAGCTGTCATTCTGACGTAATTTCTTTGCTAACTTTTAGTTTTGTGGGTCCCAGTTGGCAAAACTAACCGGACGGCAGGCTCAGCTCACGTTTTATCAAGAGAGACTTGGTTCAATTTCTAAATGAGAAACTCCATGTTTAGGCTTAGCTATTTTTGTTACAGAGACATGAAATACTGACCTTGTTGACCTCAAAAGAGAGCCATTGGACAAGCCTAGCAGACGTTTTGATAGAACAACACGCCAGTTTTCTGCAAACAGATTAAGCTAAGGATTTTCTTTGCAATTTACAGACATAAAATCCATCAAAATTAGCCTTCTAGCTGACCCTCAGGAAAAGGACTCTCCCCGCCCATTTATCCTCGTTCAAACCTGCTAATGAAACTGTAGAACATAATAAATATTATTCTGAAAAAAAAAAAAAAACTGTTTCATAAAAAAAAGAAGATAAGACGGGGGAGGTGGGCACCAAACATGCAAAGTCTGATAGACATCATTTGTGACTCTCCACGGGAAAACCGGGCTTATGAGTTTTCACGGCGAGGCTTAATTCACGCTAACAACCGTGAAATGCAGCAAAATGATTGGAATCTCCGTGAAATTCCTCTGAATCGGTGTGAACACGGCGTGAAAATAAATCACTCTATCGTGAAATAAACCACGGCGTGAATATAATTTTTCACGCCGTGTAAAGCTTCTGCGGGCCGGGAAAAACTTCACACCGTGAAATATGTCACTCCGTGAAAAAATTAAAATCACGTCGTGAAAATACCCGTCAGCTTTACTAGAAAAGATTGATTTCTTTCTTACCAGACCGTCGATAACTTAATCACTACCAAAGTTTTGCAATGCAGAATTGAGTCTTTTGTTGCATGTAATAAGAAACGGCTTAAAAAAATGACGCGCAAGCATGGAAAAAATTGGTAGTTTAAATAAAATGAGAAATCGGTAGTTAAGTTGGCCTTAGGTTTTTTCATAACTAATTATTGGCAGTATTAACAGAAAACAATAATTTGTGCCATGCAGCATTTTACGTTGTTAAGCTAATTATGTCTCTACGACTATTTTAATACCGCTTCTGAACAATGGAATTTTGTTTGCTTTCCGTAGGCCATTTGGAAAAATTATTCGCCCTTGTTATACTTAAGAAATAAAAGAATACCGCTGCTTTAGTTGTTGTCTGAAATGCTGTGTCGAAATGAATGACCGCAGCTGGTCACTCCGTAGTCTGTGCGTGCCATGGAAGCGATGCAAAACACCCACAATTTAGTATGTCGAAGACAAGTATGTTTTGAGATCACGCAGCGGGTCACTTATTAAAAAAAAAGTCACATTCGTGTGAATTTTCTCAGTCTTGGCAAAGAAATGTTAAGCGAAAAATGTTTAAAATTAATGTTAAGCTGTTCAAAAGAGAATCAGTCGTCTTTGTAGCCAAAGTAAAATCCAGAAGTTTTCATCCAGATGTTTTCATTATCTTCTGGCCGCCATATTGATTTGTCATGGATGTACAGTGGTCTATCATCAAGCCTTTCAAATTGGTCGTAGCAGTTTACATCAAAACCAACCCAGGGCTCGAAACAGAAAATAGAAGGACGGTAAATAGCCTAGTTAAAAGCAAAAGGGAACTACAAGTTACAGTAGGATGAATTAAATCAGAGTTTTCCCCATTAAAACCCCTGGAAGTACTATTGATAAGCAACAGGATACAGCTGCATCTTTACAGGCACAAACATGTGTAGAGGAACCGAGTGCTTCTGCACTTTGCACAGGATAGTTATTTCTTGGCCAATGCAGAGATCAGAATTCCGATCTTCGGTGGACGATTTCCTTTGTCTGTTTAGAAAACAGGACAGAAAACAAAGAACATTTATTTTAAGATTTGATGCTTTGTACATTTTGTACATTGTAAATCCTAAACGGTCAAGGATACACCTCCTTAAGATAGACACGTAATTAAAACGGACACCAAGAAGTGGTTCCTGCCTTTCTTTAGTCACAATTACTGTAGCTTGCTGGTCCCAAAGATGTGATGTCTTTGATAGGGTTGACTGTTATCCACTTAGAAAACGGTAATAATTGGTAGTAATTTACATGAAATAACATGTCAGTATTTGATTAAGAGTTCAAGCATCAACACACCTTTTTAAAGGAAACTGGATATTCTTTTTGCTTTTCTCACACCACAACCTGAACCCTGGTAATTTCATTTCTGACTGATCCTAGAAAACGTGTACAAAAAGAATAAAAAAGCCCTCTATGCGTAATGGCCAACTTGATGACAGAGGAAAGTGGCTGTTGTAACAACAGTCGGCAAATAATGGGGTAACTTTGGAAAATAAAACAATTCACACCCCTCCACTCCATTCAAACTTGGGTTGTTTGTTGTTTTATATGGGAAGTTCGAACAGTGGCACACGGTTGTCACTAAGATTTCAAGTTGCCGGGTAAATAAAACAAGTAGGCGGGAAATCAAACGGCTAGGGATTTCTATTGAATCTATTTTTCTTTTATTTTTCAATTAAAGTAGCCGGGGACACTCTCTTAGAAACTGGGAAAAATCCCCGGTTCCCAGCTCTTAATGATAACCCTCCGAGATGACTAGGGATGACCGGGATGACTAGGGATGACTGCTATGACTAGGGATTAGGGATGACTAGGGATGAATAAGATAACTAAGCAACACTAGAGATGACTGGTATGACTACGGATGAGTAGGGATGACTAGGGACGACTAGGATGACTAAGAATGAATAGGGATGACTCGGCATGACTATAAACGAACTGGGTTAACTAGGGATGACTAGGAGGACAACGCATGACTAAAAATGACTAAGGATGACTGGGATGACTAGGCAAGACAAGGGCTGACTACGGATGACTATGGATAACTAAGACGACTAGGGATGACGGGAGATGACTAAAGATGACTGAGAAAACTAGGGATGACTAAAGATTACTAGGGTTGACTGGGATGATTAGAGATGACTAGAAATGACTATGATGACTAAGAATCACTAGAGACGACTAGGGATGACTGGGGATGACTGCGATGACTAGGGATCAATAGGAACGCCTGGGATCACTAGAAAAGACTGGGATGACTAGGGATGACTAGGATGACTAGGCATGACTAGGGATAACTAGGGATGACTAGAGATGACTAGCGATGACTGAAATGACTAGGGATGACTAGGGTGGACCGTAATGACTAGGGCCTAAGGATAACTAGGGATACCTGGGATGACTAGGGATGACTAGGGATGACTAGGGATGACTAGGGATGACTAGGGATGACAGGGAAAGAATAGAAACCATTGGGAAAAATATGAATGACTAGAGATGAATGGGATGACTAGCAACGAGTAGGAACGACTATCGATGGCAAACATGACTGGGATAACTAGGGATGATAAAGGATGCCTAGGAATGACTAAGGATGACTAGGGATGACTGCGATACCTAAGGTTGACTAGGGATGACTGGGAAGACTTGGGATGACTAGGAATGACTAGAGATAACTACCGATGACTAGAGATAACTAGGGGTGACAATGGATAAGTGGGTTGACTAGGGATAAAAGAGATGATTAGGGATGACTACGAATGATTAGGGATGACTAAGAAGAATAAGGATAACTAGGGATGACTAGCACGACTGGGATGACTAGGGATGCCTAGGCATGATTAGGAATGAGTAGGCATGACTAGGGATGACTAAAAATCACTAAGGATGACTAGGAATCACTAGGGATGACTAGGGATGACTAGGGATGACTGACATGACGAAAGATATCTAGCAATAACTGGGATGACTACGGATGACTAGAGATGATAAGAGATGGCAAGGGATGACAGTGATCACAAATGATGACTAGGGCTGACAGGGATAACAAAGGATGACTAAGGATGATAGGGATGACCAGGGATGACTAGGGCTGACTAGGGATGACTGAGAAAACTAGAACTGACTAAGGATAACTAAGGATAAGTGGGATGACTAGAGATGACTAAGCATGACTAGGGATGACTGAAATGACTAAGGATGACTAAGGATAACTAAGGATGACTAGGGATGACTAGGATGACAAAAATGACTAGCAATGACTAAGGATGACTGGGATGACTCGGGATGGCTGAGATGACTAAGGATGACTAGGGATAAGTAGGGATGACTACGACGACTACGATGACAAGGGATGACTAGGGATGACTAGGGGTGACTTAAAATGACTGGGATAACTAGTGATGACAAGGGATAAATGCAATGACTAGGGATGACTGGGAAAGCTAGAGATCACAAGGGATGACTAGGATCACTAGGGATGACAAGGAATGACTAGCGATAACTAGGATGACCAGGCATGACTAGGGATAACCGGGATGACTAGGGATGACTAGGCATGACCAGAAAGGCCTAAGGATGTCTAGAGATGACTAGGGATGACTTGGGTGACGAGGAATAACTAGCCATGACTAGGCATGAGTGGGATGACTAGGAATAACAAGAAATTACTAGGGATGACTAGCGATGACAAGGGATGACTAAGGATGACTAAAGATGACTAGGTATGATTGCCATGACTAGGGATGACTAAGGATGACTAAGGATGACTAAGATGACTGGGATGATTAGGGATGAGTAGGGATGACTGCGATGACTAAGGATGACCAGGGATGACTAGCGATGACAAGGGATGACTTAGGACCACTAAAGATGACTACGGATGACTGGGATGACTAGGAATGATTAGAGATGACTGGAATGACAAGGGATGACTAGGGATGAATAGGGATGACTAGGAATGACTAGGGATAACTAGGGATGACTAGGATGAGTTGGGATGACTAGGAATGACTAGGTATGACTAGGGATCACAAGCGACCACTAGGATAACTACGGACGACTAGGGATAACTAGGGAAAACTAGGGATGAGTGGGATGATTAGGGATGACTAGGGATGACTGGGATGACTAGGGATGACAAGGGATAACTGGGATGACTAGAGACGACTAGGGATGACTGGGATAATTAGAGATGACTAGGGATGGCTGGGATGACTAGGGATGACTAGGGATGACTGGGATGACTACAAATGACTAGGGATTACTACGATGACTGCGATGACTAAGAATTACTAGGGATGAAAAGGGATGACTAGGGATGACTAGGATGACTGGAATGACTGGGGATGACTAGGGATGCCTAGGGATGACTAGGATGACTGGGATGACTAGGGATGACTAGGGATGGCTGGGATGACTAGGAATGACTGCAATAAACTAAGAATGACTAGGGATGACTAGGGATGACTAGGGATGACCGGGATGATTAGAGATGACTAGGGATGGCTGGGATGACTACGGATGACTAGGGATTACTAAGATGACTGCGATGACTAAGAATTACTAGGGATGAAAAGGGATGACTAGGGATGACTAGGATGACTGGAATGACTGGGGATGACTAGGGATGCCTAGGGATGACAAGGATGACTGGGATGACTAGGGATGACTAGGGATGGCTGGGATGACTAGGAATGACTGCAATAAACTAAGAATGACTAGGGATGACTAGGGATGACTAGGGATGACCGGGATAATTAGAGATGACTAGGGATGGCTGGGATGACTAGGGATGACTGGGATGACTAGGGATGAATAGGGATTACTAAGATGACTGCGATGACTAAGAATTACTAGGGATGACTAGAAATGACTAGGGATGACTAGGATGACTGGGATAACTAGGGATGACTAGGGATAACTAGGATGACTGGGATGACTAGGGATGACTAGGGATGGCTGGGATGACTAGGAATGACTGGAATAAACTAAGAATGACTAGGGATGACTAGGGATGACCGGGATGATTAGAGATGACTAGGGATGGCTGGGATGACTAGGGATAACTAGGGATGACTGGAATGACTAGGGATGACTAGGGATGACCAGGGATGACTAGGGATGACTGTGGATGACAAGTAATGACTAGGATCAGTAGGATGACTGCGATGACTAAGAATTACTAGGGATGACTAGGGATGACTAGGGATGACTAGGATGACCGGGATGACTAGGTATGACTAGGGATGACTAGGGATAACTAGGGATGACTAGGGACGACTAGGATGACTGGGATGACTAGGGATGACTAGGGATGGCTGGGATGACTAGGAATGACTGGAATAAACTAAGAATGACTAGGGATGACTAGGGATGACTAGGGATGACTAGGGATGACCGGGATGATTAGAGATGACTAGGGATGGCTGGGATGACAAGGGATGACTAGGGATCACTGGGATGACAAGGGATGACTAGGGATGACTAAGATGACTGCGATGACAAAGGATTACTAGGGATGACTAGGGATGACTAGGGATGACTAGGGATGACTAGGGATAACTGGGATGACTAGAGACGACTAGGGATGGCTGGGATGACTAGGGATGACTAGGGATGACTAGGATGACTAGGGATGACTAGGGTTTACTAAGATAACTGCGATGACTAAGAATTACTAGGGATGATTAAGGATGACTAGGGATGACTAGGATGACTGGAATGACTGGGGATGACTAGGGATGACTAGGGATGACTAGGATGACTGGGATGACTAGGGATGACTAGGGATGGCTGGGATGACTAGGAATGACTGGAATAAACTAAGAATGACTAGGGATGACTAGGGATGACTAGGGATGACCGGGATGATTAGAGATGACTAGGGATGGCTGGGATGACTAGGGATGACTGGGATGACTACAGATGACTAGGGATTACTAAGATGACTGCAATGACTAAGAATTACTAGGGATGACTAGGGATGACTAGGGATGACTAGGGATGACCGGGATGATTAGAGATGACTAGGGATGGCTGGGATGACCAGGGATGACTGGGATGACTACGGATGACTAGGGATTACTAAGATGACTGCGATGACTAAGAATTACTAGGGATGACTAGGGATGACTAGGATGACTGGGATGACTAGGGATGACTAGGGATGACTAGGGATGACTAGGGATGACTAGGGATGACTGTGGATGACAAGCAATGACTAGGATCAGTAGGATGACTGCGATGACTAAGAATTACTAGGGATGACTAGGGATGACTAGGGATGACTAGGATGACTGGGATGACTAGGGATGACTAGGGATAACTAGGGATGACTAGGGATGACTAGGATGACTGGGATGACTAGGGATGACTAGGGATGGCTGGGATGACTAGGAATGACTGGAATAAACTAAGAATGACTACGGATGACTAAGGAAGACTAGGGATGACTAGGGATGACCGGGATGATTAGAGATGACTAGGGATGGCTGGGATGACAAGGGATGACTAGGGATCACTGGGATGACAAGGGATGACTAGGGATGACTAGGGATGACTAGGGATGACTAGGGATGTCTAGGGATGACTAGGGATGACTAGGATGACTGGGATGACTACGGATGACTAGGGATGGCTGGGGTGACTAGGAATGACTGGAATAAACTAAGAATGACTAGGGATGACTAGGGATAACTAGGGATGACCGGGATGATTAGAGATGACTAGGGATGGCTGGGATGACTAGGGATGACTAGGGATGACTGGGATGACAAGGGATGACTAGGGATGACTAAAATGATTGCGATGACAAAGGATTACTAGGGATGACTAAGGATGACTAGGGATGACTGTGGATGACAAGCAATGACTAGGATGAGGAGGATGACTAGGGATGACTAGGGATGACTAGGGATGACTGGAATGACTAGGGATGACTAGGGTTGGCTGGGATGACTAGGGATAACTAGGGATGACTAGGGAGGACTGGGATGACTGGGACGACTACGGATGACTACGGATGACTAGGGATAAGTGGGATGACTACCAATGACTAGGGATAACTGGAATGACTATGAAAGACTAGGGATAACTGGAATGACTACCGATGACTAGGAATGGCTGGGATGACTAGGGATGACTAGGGATGACCGGGATGACTGGGATGACTAGGGATGACTACAGATGGCTTGGATGACTAGGGATGACCAGGAATGACTGGGATGACTAAGGATGACTAGGGGTGACTGGGATGACTAGGAATGACTAGGGATGACTTGGATGATAAGGGATGACTAGGGATGAGTAGGATGACTGGGATGACTAGGGATGACTAGAGATGACTGAGATGACTACGGACGAATAGGGATGACTAGAGATGACTAGGGATGACTGGGATGACTAGGGATGACTAGAGTTGACTAGGGATGACTAGCGACGACAAGGGATGACAAGGATGACTAAAGATGACTAGGGATGACTGGGATGACGAGGGATGACTAGGGATGACTGGGATGACGAGGGATGACTAGGGATGACTAGGGATGACTGGGATGACTAAGGATGACTAGGGATGACTAGGGATGACTAGGGATGACTAGGATGAGTAGAGATGACTAGGGATGGCTGGGATGACTAGGGTTCACTAGGGATGGCTGGGATGACTAGGGATAACTAGGGATGACTGGGATGACTAGGGATGACTAGGGATGACAAAGATGACTGGGATGACTGCGATGACTAAAGATGACAAGGGATGACTAGAGATGACTAGGGATGATTAGGATGACTGGGCTGACTAAGGATGACTAGGGATGACTAGGGATGACAAGGGATGAATAGGGATGACTCGGATAACTAAGGATGACTAGGGATGACTAGGGATACCTGAGATGACTACGGATGACTAGGGATGACAAGAGATGACAACGGATGACTGGGATGACCAAGAATGACTAGGGATGGCTGGGATGACTAGAGATAACTAAGGATAACTGGGATGACTAGGGATGACTACCGATCACAAGGGATGACTAAGGAGGACTAAGGATGACTAGGAATGACTAGGAATTATTAGGGATGAGTAGGGATGACTAGGGATGACTGGGATGTCTAGGGATGACTAGCGATGAACAGGGATGACTAAGGATGACTAAGGATGACTAGGGATGACTAGGGATGACTAGGGATAAGTAGGGACGACTGGGATGACTAGGAATGACTAGGGATGAGTAGGGATGATAAGGGATGACTAAGAATGACTAAAGATGACTAGGGATGACTAAGATGACTAGGGATGACTGGGATGACTAGGGATGATTGGGATGACTAGGGATGACTAGTGATGACAAGGGATGACTAAGGATGACTAAAGATGACTAGGTATGACTGCGATGACTAGGGATGACTAAGGATGACTGGGATGACTAGGGATGACTAGGAATGAGTAGGGATGACTAGCGATACCTAGGATGACTAGGAATGACTAGGGATAACTAGGGATGACTACGGATGACTGGGGTGACTAGGGTTGACTAGGGATGACTACGGAGGAGTGGGATGACTAGGAAATGACTAGGGATGACTAAGATAACTGCGATGACTAGGGATGACTAGGGATGACTAGGATGATTGGGATGACGAGGAATGACTAGTGATGATTATGGATGACGAGGGATGACTAGGGATGGCTGGGATGACTAGGGATGACTAGACATGACTGGGATGACTAGGAAGGACATGGGATGACTAAGGATGACTGGAATGACTAGGAAATGACTAGGGATGACTAAGATGACTGCGATGACTAAGGATGACTAGGGATGACTAGGATGACTGGGATGACTAGGGATGACTAGTGATGATTATGGATGACGAGGGATGACAAGGGATGGCTGGGATGACTAGGGATGACTAAAGATGACTGGCATGACTAGGAATGACTAGGGATCACTAAGGATGACTGCGACGACAAGGGATGACTGGGGATGACTAGGGATGACCAGGGATGGCTAAGATGACTAGGGATGACCAGGATGCCTGGGATGACTAGGAATGACTAAGGCCGATTAAAGATGACTAGGGATGACAAGGGATGAGTGGGATGACTGGGAGGACTGGGATGACTAGGTATGACTAGAGATGGCTAGGATGACTAGGGATGACGAGGGATGACTGAGGATGACTAGGGATGACTAGGAATGAGTAGGGATGACTAGCGATACCTAGGATGACTAGGGATGACTAGGGATGACTAGGGATGACTAGGAATGAGTAGGGATGACTATGGATGACAGGGAATGACCTGGATGACTAGGGATGAGTAGGGATGACTGAGATGACTACGGATGACAAGGGATGACTAGGGATGATTCGGATAACTAGGGATGACTACGATTACTGGGATGACTAGGGATGACTAGGATGACAAGGGATGACTAGGGATGACTAAGATTACTGGGATTATTAGGGATAACTAGGATGACAAGGAATGACTAGGGATGACTGAGATGACTACAGATGACTAGCGATGGCTGGGATGACTAGGAATGACTAGGGACGACTGGGATGACTAGGGATGACTAGGGATAACTAGGGATGACTAGGATG
This sequence comes from Porites lutea, assembly GCF_958299795.1. Lineage (NCBI taxonomy): Eukaryota > Metazoa > Cnidaria > Anthozoa > Scleractinia > Poritidae > Porites > Porites lutea. The sequence continues at coordinate 12,051,514 of NC_133202.1, read as the reverse complement.
ATTAGGGATGACTAGGGATAGCTGGGATGACTAGGGATGACTAGGGATCACTGGGATGTCTAAGAATGACTAGGGATGACAAGGGATGACTAAGGATTACTAAAGATGAGTAGGGATGACTGGGATGACTAGGGATGACTAGGGATGACAAGGGATGACTAGAGATGACTGCGATGACCAGGGATGACTGGGGATGACTAGGGATGACTACGGATGACTAGGGATGACTAGGATGACTGGGATGCCTAGGGATGACTAGAAATGACTAGGGATGACTAGCGATACCAAGGATGACTAGGGGTGACTAGGGATGACTAGGGATGACTAGGGATGACTAGGGATGACTGGGATGACTGGGATGACTAGGGATGACTAGGGATGACTAGGATGACTGGGATGACTAGGGATGAGTAGGGATGACTAAGATGACAGGGCATGACGAGGATGACTGGGATGACTAGGGATGACTAGGGATGACTAGGGATGACTAGGAATGACTAGGGATGACTGTGGATGATAAGCAATGACCAGGATGACTAGGGATGACTAGGGATGACTGGGATGACTAGGGATGACTAAGGATGGCTGGGATGACTAGGGATGACTGCGGATGACTGGGATGACTAGGAATGACGAGGGATGAGTAGGGATGACTAAGAATGACTAAAGATGACTAGGGATGACTAAGATGACTAGGCATGACTAGGGATGACTAGGGATGACTGGGATGACTAGGGATGACTGGGGATGACTAGGGATAACTAGGGATGACAAGGGATGACTTTGCATGACTAGGGATGACTGGGATCGCTAGGCATCACTAGGGATAACTAGGGATGACTAAGATGACTGGAATGACTAGGGATGACTATTAATGACCAGGGATGACTAGCGATACCTAGGATGACTAGGGATGACTAGAAATGAATAGGGATGACTGGGATGACTAGGATGACTAGGGATGACAGTGGATGACAAGCAATGACCAGGATTACTAGGGATGACTAGGGATGACTGGGATGAGTAGGGATGACTAAGATGACTGCGATGACTAAGGATGACTAAGGGTGAGTAGGGATGACTGGGATGACTAGGGATGACTAGGGAAGAGTGGGATGACTAGGGATTACTAGGGATTACTAAGATGACTGCGATGACTAAGGATGGCTAGGGATGACTAGGGATGACTAGGATGACTAGGGATGACTTGGGATGACTAGGATGACTAGGGATGAGTAGGGATGACTGGGATGACTGGGATGACTAGGGATGACAAGGGATGACTAGGATGACTAGAGAGGACTAGGGATGACTAGGGATGACTAGGGATGACTAAAGATGACTAGGGATATCTAGGGATGACTAGGCATGACTAGGGATGACTAGGGAGAACTAGGGATAACTACGGATGACTAGGGATGACTAGGGATGACTAGGATGACTTGGATGACTAGGAATGACTAGGGATGACTACGGAGGAGTGGGATGACTAGGGATGAGTAGGGATGACTGGGATGACTATGGACGACAAGGGATGACTAGGGATGACTAGCGATGACTAGCGATGCCTAGGATGACTAGGGACGACTAGCGATAACTAGGGATGACTGGGATGACTGGGATGACTAGGGATGACTAGGGATCATCAGGGATGAGTGGGATGACTAGGGATGACTAAGATGACTGCGATGACTAAGGATGACTAGGGATTAGTAGGGATGAGTACGGATGACAAGGGATGACTTCGCATGACTAGGGATGACTGGGATCACTAGGGATCACTAGGGATCACTAGGGATCACTAAGATGACTGGAATGACTAGGGATGACTATTAATGACTAGGGATGACTAGCGATACCTAGGATGACTAGGGATGACTAGGGATGACTAAGGATGACTGGGATCACGACGATGACTAGGGATGACTAGGGATGACTAAGGTGACTGCGATGACTAAGGATGACTAGGGATGAGTGGGATGACTAGGGATGACTAGGGATTACTAAGATGACTGCGATGACTAAGGATGACTACAGATGACTAGGGATGACTGGGATGACTAGGGATGACTAGGGATGACTACGGAGGAGTGGGATGACTAGGGATGAGTAGGGATGACTAAGATGACTAGAGATGACTAGGATGACTATGGACGACTAGGGATGACTAGGGATGGCTAGCGATGACTAGCGATGCCTACGATGACTAGGGACGACTAGCGATAACTAGGGATGACTAGGGATGACTGGGATGACTGGGATGACTAGGGATGACTGGGATGACTAGGGATGACTAGAGATCACTAGGGATGAGTGGGATGACTAGGGATGACTAAGATGATTGCGATGACTAAGGATGACTAGGGATTTGTAGGGATGAGTAGGGATGACTAGGGATGACTAGGGATGGCTGGGATGACTAGGGATGACTAGGGATGACTGGGATGACTAGGAATGACTAGAGATGACTAGGGATGACTAAGGATGACTAAAGATGACTAGGGATGATTGGGATGACTAGGGATGACTAGGGATGACTAGGATGACTGGGATGACTAGGGATGACTAGGGATGACTAGGGATGACTAGGGATGACTGGGGATGACTACGGAGGAGTGGGATGACTAGGAATGAGTAGGGATGACTTAGATGACTACGGATGACTAGGATGACTGGGATGACGACGGATGACAAGGGATGACTAAGGATGACTAAAGATGACTAGGGATGATTGGGATGACTAGGGATGACTAGGGATGACTAGGATGACTGGGATGACTAGGGATGACTAGGAATGACTAGATATGACTAGCGATACCTAGGATGACTAGGGATGACTAGGGATAACTAGGGATGACTAGGGATGCCTACGGAGGAGTGGGATGACTAGGGATGAGAAGGGATGACTAAGATGACTAGGGATGACTAGGATGACTGGGAGGACTAGGGATGACTGGGGATGACTAGGGATGACTAGGGATGACTAGGAATTAGTAGGGATGACTATGGATAACAAGGAATGACCAGGATGACTAGGGATGACTAGGGATGACTGAGATGACTACGGATGACTAGGGATAACTAGGGATGATTGGGATGACTAGGGATGAGTAGGATGACTGGGATGACTAGCGACGACTAGGATGACAAGGGATGACTAGGGATGACTGAGATGACTACAGATGACTAGGGATGGCTGGGATGACTAGGGATGACTAGGGATGACTGGGATGACTAGGGATGACTAGGGATAGCTAGAAATGACTAGGATGACTAGGGATGACTAGGGATGGCTGGGATGACTAGGGATGACTAGGGATGACTGGGATGACTAGGAATGACTAGGGATGACAAGGGATGACTAAGGATTACTAAAGATGACTAGGGATGACTGGGATGACTAGGGATGACTAGGGATGACTAGGGATGACTGGGATGACTAGGGATGCTTGAGGATGACTAGGGATGACTAGCGATGACTAGGATGACTGGGTTGACTAGGGATGACTAGAAATGACTAGGGATGACTAGCGATACCTAGGATGACTAGGGATGACTAGGGAGAACTAGGGATGACTACGGATGACTGGGGTGACTAGGGATGAGTAGGGATGACTAGGGATGACTGGGATGACTGGGATGACTAGGAATGACTAGGGATGACTACGGAGGAGTGGGATGACTAGGGATGAGTAGGGATGACTAGGGATGACTAGGGATGACTGGGATGACTAGGGATGACTAGGGATAGCTAGAAATGACTAGGATGACTAGGGATGACTAGGGATGGCTGGGATGACTAGGGATGACTAGGGATGACTGGGATGACTAGGAATGACTAGGGATGACAAGGGATGACTAAGGATTACTAAAGATGACTAGGGATGACTGGGATGACTAGGGATGACTAGGGATGACTAGGGATGACTAGGGATGACTGGGATGACTAGGGATGCTTGAGGATGACTAGGGATGACTAGCGATGACTAGGATGACTGGGTTGACTAGGGATGACTAGAAATGACTAGGGATGACTAGCGATACCTAGGATGACTAGGGATGACTAGGGAGAACTAGGGATGACTACGGATGACTGGGGTGACTAGGGATGAGTAGGGATGACTAGGGATGACTGGGATGACTGGGATGACTAGGAATGACTAGGGATGACTACGGAGGAGTGGGATGACTAGGGATGACTAGCGATGACTAGCGATGCCTAGGATGACTAGGGACGACTAGCGATAACTAGGGATGACTGGGATGACTGGGATGACTAGGGATGACTAGGGATCATCAGGGATGAGTGGGATGACTAGGGATGACTAAGATGACTGCGATGACTAAGGATGACTAGGGATTAGTAGGGATGAGTACGGATGACAAAGGATGACTTCGCATGACTAGGGATGACTGGGATCACTAGGGATCACTAGGGATCACTAGGGATCACTAAGATGACTGGAATGACTAGGGATGCCTATTAATGACTAGGGATGACTAGCGATACCTAGGATGACTAGGGATGACTAGGGATGACTAAGGATGACTGGGATCACGACGATGACTAGGGATGACTAGGGATGACTAAGGTGACTGCGATGACTAAGGATGACTAGGGATGAGTGGGATGACTAGGGATGACTAGGGATTACTAAGATGACTGCGATGACTAAGGATGACTACAGATGACTAGGGATGACTGGGATGACTAGGGATGACTAGGGATGACTACGGAGGAGTGGGATGACTAGGGATTAGTAGGGATGACTAAGATGACTAGAGATGACTAGGATGACTATGGACGACTAGGGATGACTAGGGATGGCTAGCGATGACTAGCGATGCCTACGATGACTAGGGACGACTAGCGATAACTAGGGATGACTAGGGATGACTGGGATGACTGGGATGTCTAGGGATGACTAGAGATCACTAGGGATGAGTGGGATGACTAGGGATGACTAAGATGATTGCGATGACTAAGGATGACTAGGGATTTGTAGGGATGAGTAGGGATGACTAGGGATGACTAGGGATGGCTGGGATGACTAGGGATGACTAGGGATGACTGGGATGACTAGGAATGACTAGAGATGACTAGGGATGACTAAGGATGACTAAAGATGACTAGGGATGATTGGGATGACTAGGGATGACTAGGGATGACTAGGATGACTGGGATGACTAGGGATGACTAGGGATGACTAGGGATGACTAGGGATGACTGGGGATGACTACGGAGGAGTGGGATGACTAGGAATGAGTAGGGATGACTTAGATAACTACGGATGACTAGGATGACTGGGATGACGACGGATGACAAGGGATGACTAAGGATGACTAAAGATGACTAGGGATGATTGGGATGACTAGGGATGACTAGGGATGACTAGGATGACTGGGATGACTAGGGATGACTAGGAATGACTAGATATGACTAGCGATACCTAGGATGACTAGGGATGACTAGGGATAACTAGGGATGACTAGGGATGCCTACGGATGAGTGGGATGACTAGGGATGACTAGGGATGACTAAGATGACTGCGATGACTAAGGATGACTAAGGATGACTAGGGATGACTGGGATGACTAGGGATGAGTAGGGATGAGTGGGATGACTAGGGATTACTAAGATGACTGCGATGACTAAGGATGACTAGGGATGACGAGGGATGACTGGGATGAGTAGGGATGACTTGGGATGACTAGGATGACTAGGGATGAGTAGGGATGACTGGGATGACTGGGATGACTAGGGATGACTAGGGATGACTAGGATGACTAGGGAGGACTAGGGATGACTAGGGATGACTAGGGATGACTAGGATGACTAAGGATGACTAGGGATATCTAGGGATGACTAGGCATGACTAGGGATGACTAGGGATGACTAGGATGTCTAAGGATGACTAGGGATGACTGGGGATGACTAGGGATGTCTTGGAGGGACAGCCACGTTATGAATAGAACATTTTTTTAAAACCATAGGACGTCTTCCACAAACTTAAAAATTTGAACTGCATACTAATTTAATAAATAGTATCACATGATAGAACAGCTGCAGAGGTTTCTTTGAATGGTTACCCCATACCATTTGGTGCACAGACTAAGAAAGAATTAGATCCACCTTTATGTAAAAGTACCTCACTGATAACCAAAGAGCCTTGCCAAACAACAGAGGGATCAAGTAGCTTAACCAGTGAATCTGGATTCTTTTTGTTGAGCAGCATCACTGATATGCTCAAATCTTTCTGCCAGGTTTTTGAAAAGGTTTCTCTATTAATAAAATAATACAAAACAAAATTGAAATCAGTTTCCTGTCTTACCCCTTTTTTGGGGGATACAAAATATACACGCACCGGGCTATCCTCTTAAGAAATGCCAGCCCATTAGTAAGTGTAGTATATTAAACCCTAGGGGTGCAGCACTTTTTTCCCAACAGTATCGCCCAAGTTCCATTCACAGTCTAATCCCAGTATATTTATAACCCGCATCCGGTACGTGACTGGGTTAAGTTTTTCCAATTGGTCCATTCCAGCTTTGATACACTTCAATCCACGACATGGATACAGGTATAGTTAGTAAGTTATCAGCCTCTTATGAGAAAAGAGTCTACCTAATTTTTAAACTGTACAGGTCGAAAATTCAAATTAAATCAAGATACACAGCTGTTCAACGGGTAAAACAGGTTCTTCAGAGCCTTTTAGGTTGTTTTTACTGGTTGAGGATAACTGATTCCGCCACCCACATTATGAGTGCTTGTTGCTTTACACTCCTTATAAATCAACAACTCATAGCCGCAATTGGGTACTTGCCTATCAAATTCATCACTACAAAGAACAGTAATATTGGCATTATTCCATTCCTGCAGTCTCTTAAAGGCACCAAACAGATGCAAGTGGGACCTACAATGTAAATCAATCAACTGTTGCTAATACAATATAGAGTATCACTTGTTTAAAATGTGTAAATGGTACAGTGTATTAAAAATACTCATATAGTACTAACAGACTGAGTGTATAATTAACAATTATTCCACGAGGGCACGTCGGATATGAGATGATAGATAGCCAACGAGGCACGTAGCTATAATCAACTCATATCCAACAAGCGCGAGTGGAATTGTTTTATTAAAATTGCCCACAAAATCTTGCTGAATCTCCCCGACTTTAATAATTTTGTTAGAACAAACTGGAAAAGACAAGGGACTTCCGCTATTCAGATGTCACACGTCTATCAAAACTGTCAACGCGCGAACGAACTCGCCTGGACTGCATGAATGA